>NC_061114.1:180291180-180460375 GCF_002878395.1 Capsicum annuum | reverse complement strand
AAAAAAAGTTGTTGGCCATGAATGAAGAGATTATGAGGATTAAGGAATTTTATGGAATAGGGGATAATGATGTTCTTGGGTAAGATGATTTGTGTGTTCACCTAGGGGTAGATCTACCAGAAGGGTACAAGATCCCTAAATCCAATGCATTCAATGACACCAGAAACATCATGGCTTCTTTAAGAATATATTGCAATTAAATTATCAGAGTAGAAAGAAATGAGGCGTTACTAGTGCATCTATTTAGCCAAAGATTAAGTGGTGAAGCTTTAGATTGTCTTACGCTCAGGAACTGAAAAGATGGTCTGGCTAGAGGGCATTGACTAATACTTTCTTGACAGGTTTGTGTATAACATTGAAATAGTCCCTAACCGACACTCACCGGATCAAATTAAGTATAAGAATAATGAGTGTTTCCAAGATTATGCCTACCATTGGAAAAAAGAATCTTCTAAGGTACAACCTCCTATGACTGGAAAGGAAATGGTGTCGGTGTTCTCTCTCGCTCAGGGGGAAGAATTTTATACTAAGATGGTATCATCGGTCTGGACAACGTTCATAGATTTAGTTAAAATTAGTGAGTAACTAAAAGAAGGTATTCAAATGGGGAAGATTATCAAAACCCCAACATCATCCGAGTCTTCTGTTTTCCTAAAGAAGGAAAGAAATAATATGACTACGATCTCTACTGATTTTGTTGCTGAATTGAAGAAGAAATTCAAGCCCAGGAACTTTCTTTCTTCTCCATAACTCCCAAGTCTTCAATCCATCTTCTACAACCAACCTCAATACCAAGCTTCACATCCAAATATCCAACCTTAATACCAAGCTCTACATTCAATTATCCAACCCTAATAGCAAACTCCACAACCAAATGTCCTACCCTAATACTAAGATCCATAATAAAATATTTTACCTGAATATCAAGTTTCACAGATAAATTACCAGCCTTATGCCCAATCTACCTTTCCAAACCACCAAATGAACATCCAAGCACCTCCAAACTATCATCAAGTACCTTCTTCCACTAATTAAAATAATTACAACCTCCCTCGTCCAAACCTCAAAATAAAACCTTCTCAAAACTTCACGTGGGTAGATGATCTCACACCTAACTCTTTGAAAGATTAAGAGAAGTTGGTTATCTACAGCCTATCAAACCAAAACCTACCAATCCAAATTTTTTATTTCTTTATTGCGATCAAAGTTGTGCCTATCATTCAGGAGTGGCCGGGCATAATACCAAAGATTGTATTAACCCAAAACATAAGATCCAAGACTTGATTGATCAAACTATTATTATCCTTCAGTTTCCAAAGACAAATATTAATAGTAATCCATTGTCTAATCATGGGGTAGCCATGGTGAACATGATCGGAATAGGGACAAATGGATATCAAGCAAGACTATTACTAAGTTTGATTCAAAAAGGACCAAAAAAACAAAAGTAGATGAGAAGATTGAGAGAGCTGTGGATACTTTAAGCACCAATAAAAGGCCCCCATTGTCATGATGACAGCTCCAACTTAGGCATATGCTCCACCACCGCCTATAAAGGAGTTTGTTGTAGAGACTACTGCCGCCTATGGAATGACACGGTCTGATTGGTGCTATATCCATGAGAATTTGGCTAACAGGAAGGATTTACAGAAAATCCAATCACAGAAGAGGAGGCCGAAGAATTTTTGAGGTATATGCAACCAAAGTAATATTCAATTGTCAAGCATTTGGAAAAAAACTCTGACCTATATTTCTATTTGGGTGTTATTAATGAGTTTGCAATAACACCGACAAGCTTTATTGAAAGTCCTAGATAAAGTATATGTTCCTGTAGGAACGAATGTTAAAAATCTGGTCTCAATGATAGGGAATATTGTGGAAAGTTACCATATATCATTTAGAGAGGAAGAGTTGCCTTTTGAAGGAGTAATGCAAAACAAAGCCTTGCACATTTCAGTCAATTGTTATGACTTTATGGTTAATCGAGTATTTATAAATAACAGATCTAGTTTCAACCTTTGTCCTCTTTTTATATTGAGTCAACTGGGCTATGACTTAGGAAAGATTAGCCGAAGCCATGTTAATGTATGAGCTTTTACTGGAGGGAAAAGAGATACTATTTGTGAAGTTGACCAGTACATCCAGATGGTACCTGTTGAATTCAAGACTAAATTTCATGTTATAGATATCCATACTAGTTACAACCTACTTCTCGAGAGGCCGTGGATTCATGGGGAAAAAGTGGTTTCGTTGTCTCTTTATCAGTTGTTCAAATTTATTTGGGAAGAACACGAGGTAGTCATTCAAGGAGAAGAAAGCCATTTGAGCCATCCAAATGGTTATGTACCTATGATTGAAGATATTGCAAGGGGTAGAAATTTTTATGTAGTAGTAATTATGAATGTCGTAGAGAAGGATACAACTCCCCAAGTGCCAATGCCCTCTATTTATAAGATAATTGCAATAGTGATGTTAAGAAGTGGGTTTAAGCCTGGCCGAGGCTTGGGAAAGAATTTGAAAGAAATCAGTGAGCCAATTGCGATCCCAGAAAAAACATTTAGGATGGTTTAGGGTATAAACCAACAAAGGAGGTGAGAATGTAGAAAAGTCAAAATGAGTCTACCCAAATAATTGTCACTCCTGTACCCGTCATTTCCTGTGTGCAAGGTGCCGATAGATGATAGTTTAGGGATGGGATATTAAATCTATATGAAGGATACAATGTAATACTAGAAGATTTCCCAGGGGCTGGTGGAGTGAGGAAGGTCGCATCTGGAGAGAATTTGCAAAATTAGACCTCCAATCCCCTCATGAATCATCGTCCGTTGTGGTAGATGAAAGGGAAATTACTAGTTTTTTAAAAATTGCTGATAATCAGGAGAAGGACCCACGATCTACCCTTTTAGGTCTCAAATTTCCTTCTCATGTTTTACTATTTCTAAAAAGGCATGTGCCCACATTTATGTGGGTCATAAGCCATAGTTTGTAAGTATTTCTCAAATTTTAATGAAAAGGCTTCCCTTTATCTAAGAAGTTATTTTGAAGTGTGATTATATTTATTTTACTATTTTAAAATTATCTTGTTATTATCTAACTTAGTTTGTTTGTCATCAGTAACAATAATTTAAAACCTTCCAATGTCATGTCATGTCAAGGGATAAATGAACAAAGCGGGGTGAATAATAATGAATGGAAGGACTATGATGAGGAGCAACTAATGGAAGATATGAAAGAACTTGAAAATCGAGAGAAGACCAACCTAGAGAAAACAAAATTAGTCAACTTGGGAGATCACAATGAAGTCAATGAGACAAGGGTTAGTGTTTACTTAATAGAAACACAAAAAAGACAACTCATCTATTTGCTACAGGAATACATTGACATATTCACTTGGTTCTACAATGATATGCGGGGCTAATTACTAAAATTGTGTTGCATAAGTTGCTAATAAATCTCGAGTTTAATCCAATCAAGCAAAAACATGGAAATTCAAACTGGAATTAAGTTTGAAGATCAAGGAAGTGACGAAGAAAATTCAATCTATAGTTATGGAGGTTACAAAATCCCAACATGGCTAGCCAATATTATTCTAGTGCCAAAAAAAGACTGCAAGATTAGAATTTGTGTTGACTACAGAGATTTGAATAGAGCCAGTCCTAAAGATAATTTTCTGCTACACAACATCCACATCATCATCAATAATTATGCAAGACATGAAATATAGTCTTTCATAAATTGTTCGCTGGGTATCATCACATATTAATGGAAAATAAAAACGCAAAAAATATGACTTCCATCACGCTCTTGGGAGTTTATCAATACAGGGCAATGTCATTTGGTCTCAATAATGCTAGTGCAACATAAATAAGGGCTATAACAATGATATTTCATGGTATGATTCACAGCAAAATTGAGGTGTACATGGATGATGTAATCATCAAATCTCATAAGAGTTTAGATCATCTGACATACCTAGAAAAGTTCTTAAACTAATTGAGAAAGTATAACTTGAAGTTGAACCCTTCTAAGTGTGATTTTGTGCACCAGATGGAAAATTACTAGGGTTCATAGTTAGTAGAAGGGGCATTGAGATCGACACATCCAAGATCAAGACAATTCAAGATTTACTATTGCCAAGGACCAAAATAAAGTTATGAGTTTCTTGGGTAATTTGAATTACATTACCAGGTTTATTGCTCTATAGACAGTCATATGTGAGCCAACTCTCAATATGTTGAAGAAAAATGTATTGAACGAGTGGAAAAAAGAATATCAGATGGCTTTTGACAGATTCAAGGATTATATATCTGCTCTACCTGTTTTGGTTCCACCAAAGGAAAGAAGTACGTTGTTGCTTTGCTTATCATTATCATAAAATGCTTTAGATGTGTTCTCGGGCAATATGATGAGATCGATAAGAAAGAAAAAACAATCTACTACTTGAGTAAAAAGTTTACACAATATGAGGCTCGCTGCACTCTTGTAGAAATGATTGTGCTTTAACCTCTGTCATATAAAAATTGAGGCATTATCTGTCCTTGCATATAATGTAATTTATTTCCAAAATGGGTCCATTAAAGTATATATTTCAGAAAGCCATACCCACAAGAAAGTTAACCAAGTGGAAAATATTGCTGAATGAGTTCGACATCGTGTGTGTAACTCAAAAAGACATCAAGGGGAAAGTCTAAGTAGATCATTTAGCTGAGAATTCAGTTGATAATGAATACGAGCCACTTTAAACTTACTTTCTAGATGAGGAGATTTTATTCGTGAGAGAAGACATTGTAGAAACATACCCCAGATGAAGAATTTTTTTTATGGAGCGGTCAACTTCAAAGGTTTAGGAGTTTGAGCAGTTTTGGTATTAGAAATAGGCAAACATTATCCAACAACTACCAAATTACATTTCTTGTGCACCAATAACATGGCTGAATATAAGGCTTGCATCCTAGGCTTCAAGTTAGCACTTGACATATGTGTTTGAGAATTGCTAGCTATTGGAGACTTAGATTTCCTAATTCATTAGGTACGAGGAGAATGGGTCATGAATAACTCCACGATTACCTCTATGTATAAATGGTACAATATTTGTGTGGAAGATTTAAGGAAGTTGACTTCAGACATATCCCAAGGATGCTAAATAAGTTTGCTGATGCTTTGGCTACTATATCCTCCATGATTCAACACCCAGATCAAAGCTACATCAATTTTTTGGAAATAAGCTTAAAGGAACAACCCGCACATTATGCATAAGTCAAAGAGAAAGCTGATGGAAATCCATGTTACTTTGATATTAAATGGTATTTAGAATCTGGAATATATTCGGAAGAGGCCAATAACAATTAAAAAAAAATAATTCGGCGTTTTGGAAAGAATTATATTCCATGTAGGGAAATTCTCTTTAGGGGGACTCCAGACTTAGGATTTCTAATATGTGTTGATGTTGTGGAAGCCACAAAATTAATAAAAGAAGTATATGCCTGAGTCTGCGGGCCTTATATGAATGGGTTTGGCCTTTCTATAAGGATTCTGAGAGCTGGTTACTTCTAGACTTCAATGGAAAATGATTGTAGTAAATATGTGCAGAAGTTTCCAAAATACTAGATATATGGAGATTTTATTCGAATGCCTCCACATAAGCTTTATGAAATGAGTTCACCTTGGCCTTTCGTAGATTGGGGTATGGATATTATCTAACTAATAAAGACACCAACGTCAAATGGACATGAATTCATTTTGGTTGCTATTGATTACTTCACTTAATAGGTAGAAGCTGCCTTACATAAAGCTGTGACCAAGAAGGCAGTTATAGATTTTGTAAAAAATAACCTGATTTGCCATTTGGAGTGACAGAATCAATCATTACTTATAATGGGTCTAACTTGAATAGTCACTTAATGAATGAGATTTGTGATTAGTTCAAGATTGTTTATTGCAGCTCGATCACACATCATCCACATATAAATGGATCTATGGAAGCCGCTAACAAAAATATCAAAAAAATCTTAAGGAAAATGGTCAAAAATGATAGATCATGGTATGAGAGATTGTCTTATGCTCTGCTAGGGTATCGCACAATAGTTTGAATCTCAATTGGGGAAACTCCTTATCTACTTGTTTATAGAAATGAAGTTGTGATACTTGCCGAGGTTGAAATACCTTCCTTAAGAATTATTCAAGAAGCTGGACTAAGCAACAAAGAATGGGTTAGTGCTCACTATGAACAACTCATCTTGATTGACGAAAAAATATGGTCGCTGTGAGTCATGGCCATTAGTACCAACACAGATTGATCCATGCATTCAACAAGAAAGTAAGAGTTCAAACGTTTGAAGTTGGGCAGTTAGTTCTTAAGAGCATATTTTCTCACCAAGAAGAGTACAGAGGCAAGTTCGCTCCGAATTGGAAAGCGTCGTATGTAGTTCGAAAGGAACTATCTGGGGGAGCTCTGATCCTATTTAAGATGGATGGTCAATAGTGGACCAAACCAATAAATTCTGATATGTTAAAGAGATACTATTGTTGAAGAATGTTTTTTTGCTTTTGATTTCTTTGTTTATTTATAATCGTTTCTATGAAAGTATTTGTTTTTATGATGTGTAGTCGCCTAGAATCCCTTTTCTTTTATGTATGAACTACATGATGAACTGAATTCTAAAGAATGAGATTCATAGGTGGCCTATGTCGACTTCGGCCAACCCATTAGATTTTTCTATATATACCAATTGTATTCCTAAACTACGTTTAACCTGATTACTGCTTCAATGGGATACATAGGCACCCCAACAACTCGGTCATATTACCCGGGAAATGGAAACTGGGATGGAATTTTTGAGAAAGAATCTCAAAAATTCAAAAGAAGAAGATCATTATCCAACAAGAAGAATGAAGACCAACAAAGACTTCAGATCCTCTCAAGCCAAAATCATCTCAAACAATATTAAACTAGGGCAAAAATTTTGAGGAGGTCCTCAAAATTTCAAATAATATATTGGAATATATTTGAAATTCCCCAGCACCAAAGGCCTAAGTCAAGATTTAAAAACCACTAGCTGTGACAAAGTCTAGATTTACTAAACCTTCAGCTATGACAAGACTTTTAGAAGAACTCTCCAGCAATGATGATAAGTTTTTGGAAATCCTTTATTAGATGTCAAACATAGTCGAACCTTAAAAGGAAGACGTTCGTTGAGCTAGTAACATGACATGACTGACAGAGATTTTCTAAAAGCATTTACAAAAGTTTTTGAAACTAATTTTTTAAAATTAAGACTATTTTTGAAAATCTCTACAAATCTTTTTACTTAGTGCTTGCCTAAGCATGTATATGAACAAGGAGTCATGGCGAAAGTATGAACATGATGGAGCACCCGAAAGATGACAAGGAGCAAACCAAAGATCAAAGTAGGTCAACATGGAGTAGTTTCACTTAAAACTAACCATTTTTCTATGGATACAGGGATCAATATGCAAAAATGAGAATCTTTTTTGAAAAGCTCCAAGCGAATTGGGAACTATAGCAAAGCATATATTGCTTAAGAATGATATTTTTGGGTAGCCCCAAATATGGGTTCAATACCCATTTATCAAAGGCCTTTTGAATTGTCTATCTCACATCATGAGACCATAGATGATAAACAAATGCATCTGATCCTTTATGAATATTTTATTTAGAACTTTTCTAAAAAAATAGTTACTAGCAAAAGTGACTATATGTCTACTAAATATTTATTTTGAGCACAGGTCCATTCAAAGGAGTTGGCAAAATAAATACACAGTCAAAAGGACCACTCAATAGGAGGAAAAGCAGAAAGTCTTTCTCAAAATTTGAAATGAAGCAAAGTGAACGGTATTTGAGTAATCCCAATAGAAGAATTTTACCCTATTCACTTGCAACCGGTGGATTTTCTCTTTAAATATTTCTCCAAAAAAAAGATTAATAGTGGACTAAGTCATTTAAATTACAATGTTGAGTATTTGTCATTAAACTATCATAAAGCTTGACCGTGGTCACCAGTGAGAACAATATTGTGTCTAGTAACTGTCTAACTTGAGTACATGTACATAGCAAAAACAAGAGACAAACATACTTAGGTGAAACTATTTTCAAATCTACATAAAAGAAATTTCATTCCATTGCCGAGAGGTCCATGCCGAATAGGCCATTTCAGATTATTTTATTGCCAAGAGGGTCATTTCATGCCATTATCGAGAGGGCCATTTCATTTCATCACCAAGAAATCCATAATGCCATTCAAATAAGTATCCATAATTGCTCACCATGCAAAACAATAAGGTCTGGCCTTGAAAGATGCTTTGAAGCACCAATATCTGTTGACCACGCGAAGATAGCATAATCTGGCATTGAGGATATCTCAACATTTTATATCTATTGACCACGCAAAGGCCATATATCTTAGAGATGAGGATATCTCATCATTTTATAAATTAGCATTTGAATGAATGTAAAGCCTGATTCGAAGGGACGTCTTTAAGTCACTTTAGGAAAAGCGCAACATATGAGATTTCCCAAAAATTGACAATCCGAGGGTCATCTATAAGTCACATTATTTTATATAAAATAGTTTGCAAGATTACCTATGATTTGAAAGTCCATAGGTTATCCGTAATCCATAACAACATCCTAACCGGATAGTGTGCAAGGTTACGTACAGATCGACAGTTTGGAGGTTATCCATAAGCCACAACTAAATCCTTATCGGAGAATAGGCGAGATTACCAAATTGGGAGTGTCACAACCCGACCCGAGGCCCTAGCCGTGATGGGCATCCCCAAACCACACAGGCCCGAGATACCTCTGTCACATCCCAACCCACTAGTGATATTGTCTGCTTTGGGCCCACGCCCGCACAACTTTAAAATGCGTCACTAGAGAGTAAGGATTTCTCACTTATATACCCAACATCCCTCCTATGTTTTGCTGATGTGGGACTCCTTCCCTAAGTTGGGGTGTCATATACACCCCGTATGGACTCAGCATCCTCGCTGAGGTTTGCCCTACCGAAAGGGATTCTCCTACACTCAGGACTGAGGTTTGCCCCGCCTTACCAGGATTTTCCTACACTCAGTTTGAAATCTGGCCCACATAGATAGGGACGACACAGGAGCGGCTCTGATACCATTTTTTCACGACCCGATCCGAGGCCCTGGCCACGACGGGCATCCCCGAACCATACAGGCCCAAGATACTCCTATCACGTCCTAACCCACTAGTGATATTGTCCGCTCTGGGCCCAGGCCCGCACGATTTTAAAATGTATCACTAGAGAGTAAGGATTTCTCACTTATATACCTAGCTTTCCTCCTGTGTTTTACCGATGTGGGACTCCTTCCCTAAGTTGGGGTATCACAGGTAGGTCCAAGGGTTATCTATAATTCGCGTCATATCCAAGATAAATTATAAGCAGGATTATCCAAAAACTATCAGTTTGAGATATATCTATACTTTATATTACATCCAAGGTCAGGTTATGTGCAGGAATACTTGAGAGCTAGCAATTTGAGGGATATCTATAAGTCATCTCTTATCCAAGGTTGGATAAAGTGGACGATTACCCCAAAAGCTAACAACTCAAAGGATATCTATAAGTTGTCCCATATCCAACATCAAATGATGCATAAGATTATCCAAAGATTAACAATTCAAGGGATATCTATAAGTCATATCGATACAAAAGATGTGTAGAGCTTACCCGAGGTCATATGTAAAGAAATTATTTTCAATATCTGAAGAGGCTATCATTCCATATACAATAAGATTTACAAGTAACAAAAAAGATTGCCACATTAGTGTAAGACTAAGCGGTTGCAGGGACCGTTCTACACAAAGTGTCGTTAGTGTCTAAGAGGGCCACCCCACTTTGAAATATTCAATCGACAAAAGAGAAATTTTATTCAACAGCCAAAAGGGTTGTTATTTCATTGTTGCAAGTTATTTCCCTTTAAATAGATACGTGAGGGGATGACTTCACTTTTCGAATAATAACTCACTGGTAAAAAACTATATACCTTTTTTGTGAATTATGGTTATTACTAACAATTTTGTTTGAGATATTGTCGAGAGAATCTACGAGGATGAGAATCTCAAATCAAAACCACAAGAGCAGATGACTCCAAAAAGGATGCAGCACAATGTGAAACTTTTTCTTGGGCAAAAAAATGGGGCATAGTCTAGAAAGGAACATGAAATGCTTTGAACGCAAGCTAAAGGATGATTGCCACCACCATAAAACCACATCCCTATTAGAAGGCATGTATGTACTTTGGGATATTTCAGTTTTAGCTTTACCTTTCAGATATTTCTAAACTCATACCGAGGCTAACTTTCTCTTTCATTTAAATTCGGGTGAGAACACACTCTGAGTTTTGGAAATTATGTCCAGGTAAAATATTGCCTATGGATGTGAATGATCCCACATTTATGGTTAAGAGGTTGCAATCCTTTTTTCTGTAGCTCAATTGACTTGTTACTCATCTCGAGCCAAAGATTGTCTAAAATAAAAGACTAACTTTTCTATCTACCGCGTCAAACTACAAGTAATCTAATTTCCTGAATCTCGGGGATATGTAGGCTGGGCTCTATGTTGAAAACTCGACTGTATTTCAACTACCCCCAATCCACTTATTCCCCAACTTTTTGATTTACTAAATTTAAAAATCAAAATAGCTTGTGATTTTCTTAAAAATTGTTTTTGAAATCAAGTGTTATAAACTACAAGTAGCCTGAGTTCTTATGTAACCTGAGATATATAGAAAACCCGATACTAGGGTATGACATTAATGAAACTCATGCAAAAAATAAACCTCTTTCAGAAATGAATTTGTGAATGAACAAAAATTAGAACATCAAACTACCTTTGCCCAGGGTTACTTGCATCCACGCTACCCAAAGAGAGGGGTAGTTGTTGACACCTGATTTTTTTTCTCAACAACTAAGTTTAGTTCCGAGTTCTTCGATTTTAAATAAAATCACAATATTTATTTTATCTGGATAAAATTTTTTCAAAGTATTTATCTAGGTAATTTTTGCCATTTTAAGTAACGATTATATATTTCTGTTATATACGAAATCGTATAATTTTGTTACTTAAATAATTATTTTATGAAAAATTAGAATTTAATCAAAGGTTATTTTGAAAATTTATTCGAAGGGTTTAAATCTTGATTTAACAATAATTTGTCCTCAAAAAAGATTTATTTGAAAAATATTTGTTTGATTTAATTAAATCAAGACGCTCGAGGTTAAATTAATTGATAATTCATTTCAAATTTTGATTTAATTTAGTTTATTTATTAAATTTGATTTAAATTGATATCAACTTGACCACAATTGCAATGCAACTGGTCAATTGATTTTCAATATGATTAAATTTAAATAAAATCAACAAAAATCTTAATCTATTAGCTATTTGATAAATAGCCTAATCCCATCTACTCATCTAATTCCTAATCTACTAGCCCAATCTCATTTTCCACCTTTTTATGCTTAACAAATAACAACAACCCAAACCCGCCAGGCCCAATAACACATTAACTTGAACCACCTCGGCCCAACTTTGGCACACCGCCCCAGCCCAACCTTTCCTTACCCGGCCCACTCCATCTTTTCTTATTCAATACGCACAAAATCAATGGGTACAATGCAGCCAACAAGGCATACAATAGTCAGCTTCAACATCGACAACAACACCTAAAACAATGAACAGTACAACAACCAATTCTGACCCAGCTCCGATCGAGAGCTCCGACCTTGACTCAACTTTGAACCCGGTATTAACTCAGCTTTGCACCAACACATTTGACCTATTTTTTCTCCTCTTTCCACTAGAAAGTGTAAGAAGCTTCACAATTTTTCGATACTCAGAATCCCCATTGCTAGGGCTACAAGAAGCACCCATAAGTCTCATTAATAAAGTTCTGAAATTAAGAGTTCATACAAAATTTCAAGTTTAAGGTATGTGGAGTTTTGAATAAGAGCATTCTTTCATTCTTGTGCCCAAACAATTGTGTTAATTTTACGAAGATACATGATTTTACATGTTTTACCATGAATTTGAAATATTAATTTATATCCTATGATACTGTTCAAGAGAATTGATATTTTTCAGTGTCCAGAAGATAAATTCCATGCGTTTGATATTATTATTATTCTTAAAGCTGAAATTTCCAGATTTCTATATAAATTTTGCATGATTATGATATAATGCTTGAATCTTGAAATGTTTTGATCAAGTATTGATATGGGTCATGGAACCCTCATTGAGATTGATGTTTTGAGAATTGATAAGCTGTGTGCATCCTCGTTTTGACTATTTGGAAACAATTTAGACAGATTTGACCTTTTGATCACCACAGAGTTAAAATCCACTTTACGAAAAGATATTACAAACTTTATAATTGATTTTCTTATGACATATGAGATTTCTTTAAAGTAGATTTTCTTGAGATTTTATTTAGTATAGTTTTGGGAGTGGTATTCAGCACTGAGTTGGGCATGTTACTATGATTTTGTACCCCAGAACTACGTGCCACCGTAGGTTGAGAAATTGACTTCCACTATCGTGGATAACTGAGATAGTGATTGCTGAGATAGATTGTTCTATTCCGATGGCAAGGGCAGAACAACCCTAACCCTATGGGGGCTAGTCGTAGGACATCATGGATGCGCACACGGTGTACATATCGGTTAGAAGAACCTCCCAAGTAGATGTCCTTCATTCTTAGCATAGTTTACTGATTTAAAAGATTCGATATGAAGATTTACTATATAGACTATGGTCTCAAATTTTAGATTTTATCAAGCTATATGAGCCATTTACAATTGACAAGCATGATTAGAAAACTTGTATTTTATTATATACATACATACATATATATATATATATATATATATATATTGCATGCACCCCCATATACTCAGTACATTCCCAAGTACTAATCCACATACTCGTCTATGTGCTACATTTCCTCATAATGTAGGTTCAGGTGCTCAGTCCCAGTCTCGTCAGTGATTTTCGAGCACATTGGTCTACATTACTGCAGTGGTGAGTCCTCATGGTTCGAGGACCTTTTATTCATGCATTCAGCTTGTTAGTAGCTATTTTTACTCTTTTCATTTTAGTATGAGTCAGTTGGTGACCTATCCCAATGGCTTTCAGTTCTCTTGAGTAGTAGAGGCATTGTCAGGCTAAATTGTCAGTGATAGTCAAATTTCTCAGTATTTGATGTTTCATATATTACGTTTTCAGTTCTTTTGAACTATGACTCGATGAGATTTAGTCCTATTACTTGATTTTCTACATTAAAGAAAGCTTTATATGTAGTAGCAGCATCAAAGGGTTATCTTGGGGCTACTTGTAGTCTTAAGTACCATATGACATCTCGGGACCCATTTTCAGGGCGTTACACGTCTCTAGTGCCACCAGTGGGTAATGTCAGAATTGACTCTTTTCCTTCCAAACTGGTTAGGATCAGAAAAGTTCTCATAATGAGGTTACTAGTACATTACAAGTCTTCTACATTTATGTTTATGCATATTATTAGACCCCGGAGCTTCACTTTCTTTTGTAACTCTTTATATAGCAGAAGACTTTGGCGCCAGTCCTAGAATTCTTATAGAACCCTTATCAATGTCTACACTAGTAGGTAGTTCTATTATAGACAGGCGGGTATACATAAATTACACTATCACAGTGTCCCATAAAGTTTTCTTAGTAGATCTTGTAGAATTAGAGATGATTGATTTTGACGTTATTCTCCGCATGGATTGGGTCTATTTTTGCTACGCCTCAATAGAGCATAGAATAGAATCATCTAATTTCAGTCCCCTAATAAGCCAGTCATGGAATGGAGTGGTAGTGCTGACACCTAATTTTTGCCCTCCACCACTAAATTTAGCCCTGAGATTCTTCGTTTTTTAAATAAAATTATAACAACTATTTTATCCGAATGAAAGATTTTTAAATTATATATTTAGGTAATTTTGTCATCTTAAAGTAAAAACTATATATTTTCGTATTCATATATATGAAATCGTAAGTTTGTTACTTAAATAATTATTTTTACAAAAAAGAAATTGAAAAAAAAATAGATTTTAATCAAAGGTTATCTTGAAAATTAATTTAGGAAAAAAAAAAAGAAGGTTAAAATTTTTATGTAAATATAATTTAGTATAATAATAATAATAATTTATTTGAAAAAATATCGGTTTGATTTTATAATCAAAGAGCTCGGGATTAAATTGATTGTTAACTTATTTTTAAATTTTCGATTCAATTTAGGCAATTTATTGGATTAACCATAATTGAAATTGATTTGGTCATAATTGCAACTCAATTGATTTGGTCATAATTGCAATGCAATTAATCAATTAATTTATCAATTTGGTTGAAATTTAAATTGACTGACTAAGGATCTAAAATATTGGTTATTAAATAAATAATTTAATCTCACCATTGGCTATATTCTAAATGACCCAGGAATCCTTTTCTTATTTTAAAGATTGGGATACTTAAGTGCCTCACAATCCTAAATGTTAGTCCAATGTTTTTCTTTTTACCCTCACTCAGCAGCCCAATTTTAATTTCAGCCCATACAACCTATCCAGCCCACTTCTTTTCCATCAATAATAAGACAACTCCATCAACTTCATCAAGAACCAACATACAACTCAAAACAAGCGTACAAAACTCCGAAAAAAAAAAACGATTTCAATGACAATCTACCCCATATCACGCGAAATCTTTTTTTTTCTTCTTATTCTTCATCTGATCTCTACAATTTTCAGACTTCGAGCCTTAATTGTTGACTTTGATTTTTTTTTTCCTTCTTGCCAAAATCTGATCTAAATCAGATGTAATAAATTCGAATCTGACATTTATGGGATATGCTTTCCATCTCTTTTCAATTTTTTTTTTTCAAATTCTTAAACACTTTCTTTGACAAAGAAAGAAAAAAAAAATCAACTATTATAGGAGCGGATGCTTGAAAAATAAAAGGGAGGAAGAAAACGTGAGAACAAGCTTTAGTGAAAATATTTATTTATTTATTTATTTATTTATTTTCTGCTGTCTACTTGAAGTTTCGGAGTTCACGTGGTGATTGATTCCGACGTTAAGCTCGTAGTTCCGTGTTGCTCTCCAAAACAGGTAATATTCTGTTCCATTAGAGTTATTGTTTTACTTCATTTTCATATCTTTTAGTTATATTTGGATGACATTGTTTGCTGGGAGTAGCTGTAGACGGCCTCGAAGGTCCTAGGTTAATTTGTTAGAAATGATTTTTTTTTTCAAAGAATTGATAGATCTGAAGTGTTAGTTATTGTGTTTTGGTGGTCATTTAGCTCGTTGTTTTATTTAACAGTAAAATATTATCCTAAGTAGTTACTTCGGATGAATACTCTCCACTTAACTTTAATTAATGTGTAATTATATGCAACTTGTGGTCCCTCTTATTTGAAAGTATTTTGAAAGTATATTAATATCTGGTTTACCCAAAACTTAGTGTAGAACCTTGTTTAAATTTAGTAGTTATGAAAACCTGAAAATGCAAAAAAGAAATCACTTATTTTTCAGGGCCAAAAGAAGTCACCTATAAGATTTAATTTTTTTATGTTGTTTTGTTTTCTTTTATTTTGATTACAGTACATATTAATGATACTGCCTAGAGGTGTGATTTCCTTTCTGGTTGTTTCTCTTGTTGATCGGTGGCCTTAGGCCAAATTTTAATAGGAGGTTTCACATATACATATAAAAATATTGGGACAATAATTTAGAGTTGTCTTGTTCGTTCTCGTATAATAGTTGTTTCTTTTAATATTTTTAAAAGATACAAAATCTTTAATTTTATATATTAATATGTTTATTAATAAGAGTGAGGATTAATTCTAGTTAATAATACGTTAGTCATTTGTTAGCAATGCATTAACTTAGATGTTTTGTTAAAAACTTTATTTATTAATATACAATTTGAATTATTTGATTCAAAATTCTAAAATATTTCTTGTATTGTTTGCCATCTTCATGAGCATACTTTATGTTATCATTTATATGTTAGGTATCAACGTTTACATATACTAATTGGTTTATTCTTTTTTCTTTCACATGTGAATACTCTTGAGTCGTACATGGACTCTTTTCCCTATGCATTCCAAGATGTGCCAATGCGGTCTATTCCTTTTTGAGTCGTACATGGACTCTTTTCCCTATGCATTCCAAGATGTGCCAATGCGGTCTTTTCCTTTTTGAATCGACTATCTTTGGAAAAAGAAAAATCACCGCGAGAAGAAGAGGGGGGTCAAAATCCATTTACGAAGATGTCAAAACTTTGAAGTTTCATAATTTTACTCTAATTATCGTAGTCATTTATTTATTTATTTATCGGTTTATTTAGTTATTCATTGGGGCCTCGAAGCCAAATTTGTAAACTAATATAGGTGGAAGATCAAAATATAGGCATATGTGGCCAATATATCATCTGATATACGCCATATATACAAAAACGCAGGAGAAAAGCAGCTGCAGTATACACCAGATATACAAAAACGCAGGAGAAAAGCAGCTGCAGTATACACCAGATATACAAAAACGCAGCATCAACTTGGCTGATATACTATCAGTATACATCTGGTATACAAACTTAAGAAATTTGGACCTAAAGCCTATAAGATTTAAAGCACAAAGGTTGGGCAAACTATTAATAGGATAGAAGGGGCCCAACTCCAACTCTCAATCTTTATTCTCTTATAACCATTAATTAACCTAGTAATTTCTCCGAGGTTGTTGCCATTCTATTTAATCCCGAACCTTGTTTATTTTCTTTTTTAATTTCCCATGTAATTCATAAAAGGAGAAAAAGCGACCACGTTAGTTCAAAAATGACATTTGTTTTGTTTACGGGACTAAAATAATCTACTTGGATAAAAATAATGATTTACGTCAAACTCGAAAGTTAATTTTTCTCGTAAATTTCAACTTTCTACAATTGATGCAATGTTCTAACAAGATATTTTCATATTATTTTTTAAAGGTGTTATTTATAACAAAATGACCATTTTATGATGATAACAATAATAAATAATCATATAATTCTTTTCTTGAATCCAAATATGTGACCTAGTCTAAATATATTTTTCCTTTTAATTTTAGTAACATTGCATAACTCTTTTGAATGAATAGATGCCAATTTTAAACATGTAAATAAACAATTTTGATCATCAACCTTTTCGTAAAGTTAACCACCCTTACCTAAGTTAGTCTAAATATTTTGGTGAACCGTTTTAAAACGGACGCTTCTAAGTGCCTTAAAAACCTTCTTAGGGCGTTAATTAAATCCTTACTCAGTTTCTCTTATTTCAAAGATTTATTTCTGTTTTTGAGTCTTTGAAATATTGTTAAGTTTTTTTGATTTTTTCTATAAAAATTAAGCTGTGACTCTATAATTTTTCAAAAATTATTTCAAAATTTGCTTGAATTTTGAAATATTTTTTTTGAAAAAGTAAAAACCATTTCCTTTAAAACAAAATCCTAAAAGAGATAAAACAGAAATGGCGACTCTGCTGGGGAATTTATCTAGGTTCTAACCAAAAGAAATTTAGAGTAACAAATAAGGTTTTTAAATATTTGTTTTTCCTATCTTACATGCTTTATGTGTTTATTATGTTGCTTACGTACTATTGCTTTGTATGAATTATGTGTTATTGCTTTATATAAATTGTCATTCCGTTCTTATTTCTTCCATTCGGGAAAATTGACACAGTCATTCATACACGTGAGGTGTGTTTCACGCACCGACAAATTTCTTTCAAAAATCCTAAAATCTAGGAGAGTTGGTGTATGCGCGGTGTGTCCAGATCTTTTTCAGTGTGACCGCTTAGCCTTCTCACTCTAGTTGTTCATTCGGGAACCTTGCGTCTAGTAAGCCAAATCTTAGAATAACTTAAGATAGAGCTTCCCTGAATATAGGTCATGCATGCATAAGCCCTAGGTGGTTTGACCCAAGGTGTCATTCCATGAATTTAGGAAAACGCTCTTATGTCAAATGGGTTTATGACCCAGCAACGACCGATTATATTTTGTGCATATAATAATGATAAATGGATCCAAGCCTAATTGTGACACTACGAGTTTGAAAAATATGTACTTATTTTATTGTGTTTACACTGTAGGATGGATTTAGTTCCCCAAGTGCCTAAGATTAGAATGGTCGAAGGTATTTCAAACAAGTTAAAGGATATGGTGGAAAAATCTCACCTGATGGAAGGGTTAGCGATCAGCAAAAAATTGGGGTTCCTTCCTTCACTCTTAGAGATCTCCCTCAACAAGTATGTAGTCAGAGCGCTGGTTCCATTTTGGGACCCAGACCGAGTTGTCTTTGCATTTAAAGATTTTGAACTCACCCCCACATTAGAGGATATCTATTACTTCACTGATTTGGAATATCAAGAAATAGGTCAGATCATCTCGCACAGATAGTCAGAGAAGAAATTTCTTCGTTATTTGGGATTAAAGAATACTGATGAACTCCGTTGCTTTGAAAATAATTGGATTTCTTTAGATTATTTGTTCGAGGTATATGGTCGCCAAGACAGCTATAAGCTATTCAAGAAAGAATTTACTTGCACTTCTACCCATTGGTGGGGTAGACGTCCGATTGCATTTGCCGTTGCCTTGCTAAGGACTTTGGTATTTCCACAAGAATATGGAAAGATTAGTACTTGCATATGTTCCGTGGCTCAAGCACTCTTTAAAGGAGTTGATGGCGCTAAAATCACCTTGGTTCCTATGATCTTGGCAGAAATGTTTTGCTCACTCGGGAAGTGTAAAAGGGGGGAAGCAAAGTTCTTTGAAGGTTGCAATCTCCTTCTGCAGATGTGGGCAAAAGAGCATTTCTACAAGCGTGACAATATGACTGATATAATGTTTAGCGCTTCACATAGGATCGAAACTCATGATAACAGATTGAGGAGGTTCCTTTCCCCGGTTGGCACTATCGATTGGTTTGAATTCTTAGCCTTTCGTACCAGTGACCAAGTTTAGTGGAGATACTCACTACTGTCATGTTCCACGGCTTACATACGGTGTAGAGGACTTTATTATATCGAGCTCATCGTATTAAAAGGGCTACAACCATATGCCTCGGTGTGTGTACTTCGATAGTTTGGACAGACACAGATTATCCCTCTCTGGGAAAATATGCAGGCTTCGAAAGTTCTTTTTGGGCCAGATTTTAGAGTTCCTAGGGCTAGTCAAATTCTATATGAATGAAACAATATCCTCACAATTGATGTGAGACACGGACCAATTGAATGTACGTTGGAATATCAGATATGGATTCAAGAATATCGTGGTGATATAAGATCCAATCAAGAAAGAGAACAAGGTTTTGAGGATGTTGGTATGACTAATTGGATATGATATTTTCGTCTTGGGGTTACAGTAATCACACCTGAAATGTGGGATCAAATGTCCAACATAATGCAGTATTTGATAAATGCAGGAGCGGGGCCCAGCAATGTTGACGCATCATCTTCATGTCCTCCATCAACATGATCAAAGATAGGGTCTAGGCTAAATCTTAGAATTGTCTTTTAATCTCATTTCTTATCATTGTACTCAATTAATATTCCAATAAAACCTGGCTTCCATTTCCAAACTCGAAGTTTGTTTCGAATTAATAGCTTGGATCAATTTATCATAATCTCAATTACCTGACGCTAGGCCTAAACCCTTGGCTCAAAAAGGGTAACCCCAATTAGTACACACGCTATTATAAGTGCCTTATGTAATTATTTGTGTTTAGCAATATGTTTACTTCTTGTCAAGTATCTTGCATTATTTATCACATACGAAAACTAACATATCTTCCTTTGAGTTGTTTTACTTTACAGATAATAAGAAACTACTCCGTGTTGAATTAAGCTGGCAGAACATCCTTACTTCACCCGATCAAAAGCGCATAAAATCCCATCCTCTGACCATCACACAAAAATGACTGGAAGTAATAAAGAAAATGCATTGACCATCAGGGACAACGTTATAGATGAAAAAAGTGAGATGATTGCTAAGCTTTCAAGAAAATTAAAAATGATCCAGGAGGAAATGAATCGTACTAGAGATTTGGCTAATCTGGCCATCACTGCAAATGCTCCCATTCCAGGAGAATGCGGGACTCCACTCCAGATCCCTCCCCTCAGTATGCCTATTCTCGGGGACCATCCAAATAACAGATCATCTATCTCCAATCCTCAACTGGCCCAGAACACCAATCGAGAAAATAACCCACACGCTTACCATCCACAAAATCCATCCCTAACCTCACAAAACCTATCTCCAAATCCATAAAATCCATTTCTAAATTCACAAAATCTCTCTCAGATTCTACCACACCACTCTCATATTCCCCAAAATGTTCTCAATTTTCAAAACGTCCTCCCCACCTACCAACCAACTGCATCTCAGCCTCCAAATCAAGCTACCCTCCTAAATTCTTCTCATGTCATCATATCCCCTGACATCTACAATCCCTTTCCTAATCCTGGGGTAGATCATTACGAGGAGAAGGAGAAGGAGTGAAGGGCTGGGCATGAAAAAAATTGCTAGCCATGAATGAAGAGATCACGAGAATCAAGGAATCTCATAGGGCAGGTAATAATGATGCTTTAAGGTATGAGGATTTGTGTGTGCACCCCGGAGTAAATCTACCAGAAGGGTACAAAGTCCCTAAATTTGAAATATTCGATGGTACCGAAAATCCAATGGCCCATCTAAGAAGGTATTGTGATCAGATGGTCGGGATAAGAGAAAATGAAGCATTATTGATGCGTTTATTCAGTAGAAGCTTAAGGGGTGAAGCTTTATACTGGTTCACATCTCAAGAACTGAAGAAATGGTCTAGTTGGAAGACATTGGCTAAGGGTTTTCTTGATAGATTCGCATTCAACATTGAGATAGTTCCTGATCGATACTCATTAGATCAGATCAAGCAGATGAATAATGAGTGTTTCAGAGACGATGCCTTACGTTGGAGAAAAGAAGCTGCCAAGGTACAACGTTCCATGTCCGAGGAAGAGATGGTGTCCGTATTCTCTCGTGCTCAGGAGAGAGAATATTATACTAAGATGATATTCTCGGTCAGGGTAACTTTCGCAGATTGGGTAAAAATAGGGGAATCGCTAAAAGAAGGCATGCGAACAGGAAAGATCTCCAAAATGCCAACATCATTTGGGAATTCTACATTCCCAAAGAAGAAAGAGAAAGATGTGGGTGCAGTCTCTGTTGATTCTGTTGCAGAGTTGAAGAAGAAATTCACTCCAAAGAATATCTTCCCCTCCCCGCCGTCTCCGAGTTTTCAGCATGTATTCTAAAGTCAACCCCAATACCAAACTCTACTTCCAAATATCCAATCCCAGTACCAAATTCCACATCCAAACCTCATGCCTCAATACCATACTCCGCAACCAAATTATCAACCTCATGCTCAAGCCGTGCTTCCAAATAATCAAGCAAACGTTCAAGCACCTCCAAATTATCATCGTGTACCTCTTCCAACCAATCAGAACCATTATAAACCCCTACATCCAAACTTCAAAAGAAGACCTCCTCGAAACTTTACACCACTGGCCGAGAGTCGCACCCAATTTTTTGAAAGGCTGAAGGATGCTGGTCATTCTATCTAACCAAAACTCGTCACTACCAACTCCCAATTCTATCATGATGATCATAATTGTGCCTATCATTCAGGAGTGGCGAGGTACAGTACCGAGGATTGTGTTAGTTTAAAGCATAAGATTCAAGATTTGATTGATCAAAACGTTATCACGCTCCAATCGCTGATGCCAAATATTAATAGTAACCCATTGCCTAATCATGGAGGAGCTACCATTAACATTATTGAAATAGATGATGAATGGGTGTCTAGCAAGACCATAACTAAAGTAAATTCAGAAAAGTTCAAAAAGACAAAGGAGGTGGAGAAAATAGAAAGAGCCATAGCCGCGTTAAGTGTCAATGAGAAACCTCCTTTTATGGTAATGATGGCCTCGACTCAGGTGTGCACTACTCCATCTAGAAAGGAATTTATTATAGAAACCGCCACTGCCCAAGGGATGACGCGGTCTGGATGATTGCTACATTCTTGAAGATCTGACCAACAGGAGGGATTCACAGAAAAGGCCAATCACCGAAGGAGAGGCTGAAGAATTTTAGAGGCGTATGCAACCAAAGGACTATTCAATCGTCAATTATTTAGAGAAAACTCCAGCCCAAATCTCCATTTTTGCATCATTAATGAGTTCACCCTTCCACCGATAAGCTTTATTAAAGGTATTGGATGAAGCATATGTTCCTGCTGGCACGAGCGTTGAGAATCTAGACGCAATGATAGGAAATATCGTGGGAAGTCATCGCATATCATTCGGTGAAGATGAGTTGCCATTTGAGGGAGTAATTTATAACAAAGCCATGCACGTCACTGTCATTTGCCTGGGCTATGTGATTAATCGGGTATTGATAGATGACGGATCTGGTTTGAACATTTTTCCTCTTTCCATATTGGTGCAAATGGGCTATGATTTGGGAAAGATTTGCCAAATCCAAGTAAATGTGCGGACATTTGATGGAGGGCAGAGAGATACCATAAGTGAAATTGATTTGCACATCCAGATGGGACTGGCTGAATTCAAAGCTAAATTTCATGTTATAGATATCCACCCAAGTTGCAACTTGCTCTTCGAAAGACCATGGATCCATCATACAAAGGCAGTGTCATCAACCAGTCATCAGTTATTGAAATTCATTTGGGAGGATCATGAAATAGTCATCCAAGTGGAAGAAAGCCATGCAAGTCATCCCAATGGTTGTGCACCAGTGATTGAAGACATCTCTAAGGGTAGTAGTTTTCATGCTGTGGAGATTGTAAATGCTGCAGAAAAAAATTTGACGCCCGAAGCTCCAATGTCTTCTGTTTACAAAATGATTGCAACGGTGATGCTGAGAAATGGGTTCGAGCCTGGTCGGGGTTTGGGTAAGAATTTGGAAGGAATTGTTGATCCCATTATAGCCCCAGAGAAAGCACCAGGTATGGGTTAGGGTACCAACCGAAAAGGAAGGACGGGTTTGATAATAAGCCAAAGACGAGTCTGCCTAGGCCTTTGCCACTCCTATACCAGTCATTTCCCGTACGTGAAATATCGAATTACGATGGTCTTGGGGATGGGATAGGAAATTTGTTTGAGGGATGCAATGTTGTACCAGATGATTTCCCGAAGTCCAGTGGAGTGAAGAAGGTTGCACCTAGAGAGGATTTGCAAAACTGGACCTCCACTCAACTCGTAACCCGTCACCCATCGTGGTAGATGAATGGACAATTACTAGTAGCTTTTAAAATGGGGGATGATTCGGAGGAGGCCCCGTGATCTATCCTTTATGTCTCAAACTTTCTTTTTGTATTTTACTGTTTTCAAAAAGCATGGGCTCGTATTTGCGAGGATCATAAGCCATAGTTTGTATTTATTTCCTAAATTTCAATGAAAAGGCCTCCTTTTATTTAAGAAGTTATTTTGAAACATATTCTATTATATTGTTATTATCTTCTAAATTGGTGTGTTTGCTTATTACAGTAGAAGTAACTTAAAACCTGCCAATGTCATGTCATGTCAAAGCTTAGACGAATAAAATAAGGGAGATGATGATGATTGGAATGAAGTCGATGAGGAGCCATTAGTGAAAGATATAGAGGAGTTTGAGAATCAGGAGAAGCCCAACCTAGAAGAAACCAAAATAGTTAACCTAGGAAATTATGATGAAATCAAAGAAACAAGTGTCAGTGTTCACTTAGAAGAAGCACAAAAAAGAGACCTTATTCACTTGTTGCGGGAATACATTGACGTGTTTTCTTGGTCCTATGATGATATGCCGGGATTAAGCACTAATATTGTGTTGCATAAGTTACCGATAAACCCTGAATTTGATCCAGTCAAACAAAAAATGTGAAAATTCAAGCCGAACTTAAGTTTGAAGATCAAGGAAGAGACGAAGCAAATTCAGTCTAAGGTTATGGAGATCACAAAATATCCAACATGGCTAGCCAACATCGTCTCTATACCGAAGAAAGACAGCAAGATTCGAATTTGTGTGGACTATAGAGATTTGAATAGAGCCAGTCCTAAAGATAATTTTTCACTTCCCAATATCCACATCCTCATCAATAATTATGCAAAGCATGAAATACAGTCTTTCGTGGATTATTTTTTTAGATATCATCAGATATTGATGGATGAGGGAGATGCAGAAAAGACGGCCTTCATTACAGGGTGATTCCGTTTGGTCTCAAGAATGCGGGTGCAATATACATGAGGGCTATGGCGATAATTTTCCATGATATGGTTCATAAAGAGATTGAGATGTACGTGGATGATATAATTATCAAATCTCGTGAGGGTTCGGATTATTTGACCCATTTGGAAAGGCTCTTCAACAGATTGAGAAAATACAATTTAAAGTTGAATCCTGCTAAGTGTGCTTTTGGTGTGCCATTCGGAAAATTACTGGGATTCATAGTCAGCAGAAGGGGCATCGAGCTAGACCCGTCCAAAATCAAAATAATTCAATATTTCCGCCGAGGAATAAGAAAGAGGGTATGAGTTTCTTGGGCCGTTTGAATTACATTAGCAGGTTTATTGCACAATCAACAGTCATATGTGAGCCAATTCTTAAGATGATAAAGAAAGATGCATTGAAAGAATGGACAGAAGAATGCCAGAAAGCTTTTGACAGAATCAAAAAGTATTTGTTAGCTCCTCCTATTCTGGTCCCACCAAGGGAAGGAAGTCCGTTGTTGCTTTACCTGTCAGTATCAAAAAATGCTTTCGGATGTGTCCTCGAGCAACATAATGAGACTAGTAAGAAAGAGAAAGCCATATAATATTTGAGTAAGAAGTTAACACCCTACGAGGCTCGTTACACTCTTGTAGAAAGGACGTATTGTGTTTTAACTTGGGCCGCCCAAAAGTTGAGGCATTATCTATCCTTGTACACAACATAATTTTCAGAATAGATCCATTGAAGTATATCTTCCAGAAAGCCATGCCTACGGGGAAGTTAGCTAAGTAGCAAATGTTGCTGAGTGAGTTTGACATTGTGTATGTAACTCAAAAGGCAATCAAGGGGCAAGCCTTAGCAGATTATTTGGCAGAGAATCCGGTTGATGATGAATATGAGCCACTTCAAAAATACTTTCCAGATGAGGAGATTTTATTCGTAGGAGAAGACATCACAAAACTCTACCCTAGATGGAGGCTGTTCTTTGATGGGGCAGTCAACTTTAAAGGTTCAGGAGTCGGAGCAGTTTTGGTGTCTAAAACAGGCCAACACTATCCAGTGACAGCTAAGTTACATTTCCTGTGCACCAATAACATAGCCGAGTATGAAGCTTGCATCTTAGGTCTCAAATTGGCGCTTGATATGGGTGTTCATGAACTGCTAGTCATCGGAGACTCAGATTTACTGATTCACCAGGTACGAGGAGAATGGTCGGTAAAGAACACCAAGATTATTCCTTATGTGGAGTTGGTACAGGAATTATGTGGAAGATTCAAGGAAGTTGATTTCAAACACATCCCAAGGACACAAAATGAATGTTGATGCTTTGGCTACTACATCCTCTATGATTCAGCACCCAAATCAGAGTTACATTGATCCCTTGGAGATAAGTTTGAAGAAGCAACCCACACATTGTGCACACGTTGAAGAAGAGCCTGACGGAAAGCCTTGGTACTATGATATTAAAAGGTTTTTAGAATCTGGAATATATCCTGAAGATGCCAGCAATAATCAGAAGAAGACAATCCGGCGTTTGGCCAAGAATTATTTTTTAAGTGGGGAAATCCTTTTTAGCAGGACTCCAAATTTAGGATTTTTAAGATGTGTTGACATTGTGGAAGCCAATAAATTAATAAAAGAGGTACCCGCTGGAGTTTGTGGGCCCCACATGAACGGGTTCACCCTTGCTAGAAAGATCCTAAGAACTGGTTATTTTTGGATGACTATGGAAAATGATTGTAGCAAACATGTGCAGAAGTGCCCAACAGTGTCAGATACATGGAGATTTGATCCGAATGCCTCCACACGAGCTTCATGCAATAAGTTCACCTTGGCCTTTTGTAGCTTGGGGTATGGATGTTATCGGGCCAATAGAGCCACCGGCGTTAAATGGGCATAGATTTATTTTGCTTTCTATTGATTACTTTACTAAGTGGGTTGAAGCTGCTTCATATAAAGTCGTTACCAAGAAATTTATTACAGATTTTGTCAAAAAATAACTTGATCTACAGATTTGGAGTGCCAGAATTGATCATTACTGACAACGGGGCAAACTTGAATAGTCACTTGATGATTGAGATTTGTGAACAGTTCAAAATTATTCATTGCATCTCAATCGCATATCATCCACAGATGAATGGAGCCGTGGAAGCTGCCAATAAGAATATCAAGAAAATCTTGAGAAAGATGGTCGAAAATGATAGATCATGGCATGAGATGTTGCCTTACGCTTTGCTAGGGTATCGTACAACAGTTAGAACCTCCACAGAGGCAACTCCTTACCTACTTATTTATGAAAATGAAGTTGTGATACCTGCCGAAGTTGAAATACCTTCCTTAAGGATTATTCAAGAAGCCAGACTAAGGATTATTCAAGAAGCCAGACTAAGTAATGAAGAATGGGTTCGCATCCGCTGTGAGCAACTTATGTTGATTGATGAAAAGAGAATGATTGTCGTGTGCCATGGACAATTGTACCAACACAGAATGGTCCGTGCCTTCAATAAAAAAGAATGAAATAGAACATTTGAGGTCGGGCAATTGGTTCTCAAGCGCATATTCCTCACCAAGAAGAGTACAAAGGAAAATTTGATCCGAACTGGCAAGGGCCATACATGGTTCGCAAAGTACTATCTAGACAAGCTTTGATTTTATCTGAGATGGATGGTCAAGAGTGGACCAAACCAATCAATTCAGATGCAATAAAGCGGTACTATGTTTGAAGGATGTTCTAGTTTTGTTTCCTTAGTTTATTTGCAATCGCCTTTGTAATAATGTTTGTCTTCTACCATGTAATTGCCTAGAATCCCTTTCCTTGTATGTATGAACTACGTGATGAACCTGAATTCCCAAAAAGGGATACGTAGACGGCCTATGTCGGCTTCGGTCAACCCCTTAGGAAAATTTATCCCTTTCTTTTATGTATGAACTATGTGATGACCTGAATTCCCAAGAGAGAGATACGTAGGCGGCCTATGTCGGCTTCGATCAATCCATTTAAAATTTTATATATCCCTAACATAGTCCTGAACTACGTTTGACCTGATTTCTGCTTCAACGGGATACGTAGGCGCCCCAATGGCTCGGTCATATAACCTAGGAAATAGAAACTAGGGCAGAATTTTTGAGAAGGAATCTCAAAAAATTCATAAGAAAAGATCGTCATCCAGCAAAGGGAATAAAGATCATCAAAGATCTCCTCAAGTCAAGATCATCTCAAATAACAGCAAACTGGGGCAGAATTTTCAAGAAAGGATCTCGAAAATTCACAATGATGAAGATCATCATGCAACAAAGAGAACGAAGACTAATAAAGACTTCGAATCTTCTCGAGCTGAGATCATATCAAAACAACTCTAAACTGGGGCAGAAATTTTGAGGAAGGCCTCAAAATTTCCACCAAATACTTGAATATATTTAAAATTTCCCAGCACCAGAGGTCAAAGTCAAACTTTAAAAGTCACCAGCTATGACAAAGTCTAGATAGACTCAATTTTCAATTGTAACAGAGATGTGTGAAGAACCCTCCAACAATGATGATCAATTTTGGAAACCTTCAGTCGGATATAGTCAGAACCAAGAGGAAGACGTTCGTCGCGCTCGTACATGACATGAATGGCAGAGATTTTCTAAAGCTTTTACAGAAAACTTTTGAAACTATTTTTTTAAAATCAAGATTACTTTCTAAACCTATACAAGTCTTTATTTAGTAATTGCCTAGGTATTCGTTGGAATGGCAAGTTAGAATGGAGGTCCCAATACAATAGAGCACCCAAAAGATGGCAAGGAGCAAACCAAGGATTGAAGGACATCAACATGGAGTAGTTTCATTTCAAACTAACTATTTGTCAGTGGATGCAGGGATCAATACAAATGCGAAAATCTATTTCAGAAAACCCCCAAGCAGGTTGCGGGCCACACCAGAGCAAATGATTCTCAAGAATGGTATTTTTGGGTAGACTGAACACGGGTTTAATACCCATTTACCAAGGACCTTTTGAACTGTCTATCTCATTTCTTGAGACTATGAAGGACAAATAAAAGCGCCTCATCTTTTTTATGAATATTGTATTTGGAATTTTTCAGAAAGTATAGTCGCTAGCAAAAGCGACTTTGTGTCTACTAAATTTTTACCTTGAGTACAGGTACATTCAAGGGAGTCAGCATAATAAATTACAACAATCAAAGGATCACTCAATAGGACGAAGAACATAAAATCATTTTCAAAATTATCCTTAGAGCGAAGCAAACGGTACATGTAGAAAGCAAAATGCAGGCAAATAGACTCAGGTGAAACTGTTTTCAAACTACCGAAAAAATAATTTCATGCTACTGCAAAGAGGACCATTAAATATCTGATGACGCGCTAGATAGCATACACTGGCGTCAAAGGTATCATCTGCATTCAAATATCTGATGACGCGCAAGATAGCATACGCTGGCGTCGAGGGTATCATCTGCATTCAAATATCTGATGACGCGCTAGATAGAATACGTTGGCGTCGAAGGTATCATCTGCATTCAAATATCTAATGACGAGCTAGATAGCATACACTGACGTCGAGGGTATCATCTGCATTTAAATATTTGATGACGCGCTAGATAGCATACGCTAGCGTCGAAGGTATCATCTGCATTCAAATATATGATAACGCGCGAGATAGCATATGCTTGCGTCGAGGGTATCATCTGTATCCAAATATCTGATGACGCGCTAGATAGCATACGCTGGCGTAGAGGGTATCATATGCATTTAAATATCTGATGACGCGCTAGAGAACATACGCTGGCGTCGAGGGTATTATCTGCATCAAATATCTGATGACGCGCTAGGTAGCATACGCTGGCATCGAGGGTATCATCTGCGTCAAATATCTGATGACGCGCTAGATAGCATACGCTGGCATCGAGGGTATCATCAAACATTCAAGATCTGTTGACACGCCAGATAGCATATGCTGGCATCGAGGATATCATCAGCATTTAATATCTATTGACACGCGAGATAGCATACACTGGCGTCGAGGGTATCATCATTATCAATGTCTGTTGACACGCGAGACAGCATACGCAGGCATCGAGGATATCATCAAATACCCAATATCTGTTGACATACAAGATCGCATATACTGACGTCGAGGGTATCATCATTATCAATATTTGTTGACACGCGATATAGCATACACTGGCGTCGAGGATATCATCAGCATTCAACATCTGTTGACACGCGAGATAGCATACACTGGCATCGAGGGTATCATCATTATCAATGTCTGTTGACAAACGAGATAACATATGCTGGTATCGAGGATATCATCAACACAAAAACATCATTGACACGCGAGATAGCATACACTGGCGTCGAGGTATCATCATCATTTTTTTTGAATCGACATCTGAGGGCCTCAGAAACACGCGATTCAAATGGACGTTTGTGATCGAAGAGGTTACCACATAAGCGCAAGATTACACGATTGTAGAGACCGTTTTATATAAAGTATCATCAATGTCCAAAAAGGACACTCTAATTTACAGACATACTCAATCGGTAAATAAGATAATTATGTAACAACCAAGGGGGTTGTTGTGTTCGTCGCTGCAAGTTATCTCCTTCCAAATAGGTACTTGAAAAGATGACTTCACTCTTTGAGCAAAAACTCGTGTAGAGACATGGTAAAAAACTATACACCCTTTGTGAATTGTGCTTATTGCTAATAATTTTATTTGAGATATTTTCGAGAGCATCTGAGAGGATGAAAATCTCAAATCAAAACTACAAGTGTGGACAACTCTAGATAAGACGCAGCACAACGTGAAACTTTTTCTCAGCAGCAAAACTAGATATAGTCTAGAGAGGGACGTCAAACTCTTTAAACGCGAGCTGAAGAATGATCGCCACCACCATCCAACCATACCCCTATTAGAAGGCATGTGGGTACTTCAAAATATTTTGGTTTCAGTTTCACCTTCGGAATATTTCTAAACTCATACCGAGGGTAACCTTCTCTTTCTGCCAAATTCGGGTGACAACATGCTTAGAGTTTTGGAAATTATGTACGGGTAAATTTCTGCCTATGGATGTAAAGGATCCCACATTCATGGTTAAGAGGTTACAAGCCTCTTTTCCACAACTCAATCAACTTTTCACTTATCCCGAGCCAAAGATCGTCTGAAATAAAAGACTATCTTTTCTACCGATCGAGTCAAACTACAGGCAGTCTAATTCCCTGAGTCTCGAGGATATGTAGGGTGAGATCTATGTAGAAAACTCGACTGCATTCCAACCCCCCCCTAATCCCTCTATTCCCTAGCTTTTTGGTTTCATCAAAAACTCCTAAATCGGGATAACTTGTGAACTTTTTGAAAATCATGCTTAAATCAAGCTTTATGAACTACAAGTGGCCTGAATTCTTGTGTAACCTGAGATATGTAGGAAACCTGATACCGAGGCTTGGCCATAACTCTATGAAACTCGTGTGATAGCCAACCTCTTTCAAATTTAAATTTGTGGTCGGACAAAAATTAGGAACGTCAACCTCCCTTTGCCCAGGGTTACTTATATCCACCCTACCCAAAAGGAGGGGGCAGTTGTTGACACCTAATTTTTGCCCTCCACCACTAAATTTAGCCCTGAGTTTCTTCGTTTTTTAAATAAAATTATAACAACTATTTTATCTGAATGAAAGATTTTTAAATTATATATTTAGGTAATTTTGTCATCTTAAAGTAATAACTATATATTTTCGTATTCATATATATATGAAATCGTAAGTTTGTTACTTAAATAATTATTTTTACAAAAAAAAAAATGAAAAAAATATAGATTTTAATCAAAGGTTATCTTGAAAATTAATTTAGGAAAAAAAAAGAAGGTTAAAATTTTTATGTAAATATAATTTAGTATAATAATAATAATCATTTATTTGAAAAAATATCGGTTTGATTTTATAATCAAAGAACTCGGGATTAAATTGATTGTTAACTTATTTTTAAATTTTCGATTCAATTTAGGCAATTTATTGGATTAACCATAATTGAAATTGATTTGGTCATAATTGCAACTCAATTGATTTGGTCATAATTGCAATGCTATTAATCAATTAATTTATCAATTTGGTTGAAATTTAAATTGATTGACTAAGGATCTAAAATATTGGTTATTCAATAAATAATTTAATCTCACCATTGGCTATATTCTAAATGACCCAGGAATCCTTTTCTTATTTTAAAGATTGGGCTACTTAAGTGCCTCACAATCCTAAATGTTAGTCCAATGTTTTTCTTTTTACCCTCACTCAGCAGCCCAATTTTAATTTCAGCCCATACAACCTATCCAGCCCACTTCTTTTCCATTAATAATAAGACAACTCCATCAACTTCATCAAGAACCAACATACAACTCAAAACCAGCGTACAAAACTCCGAAAAAAAAAACGATTTCAATGACAATCTACCCCACATCACGCGAAATCTTTTTTTTTCTTCTTATTCTTCATCTGATCTCTACAATTTTCAGACTTCGAGCCTTGATTGTTGACTTTGAATTTTTTTTTTCTCTTCTTGCCAAAATCTAATCTAAATCAGATGTAATAAATTCGGATCTGACATTTATGGGATATGCTTTCCATTTGTTTTCAATTTTTTTTTTCAAATCCTCATCCACTTTCTTTGATAAAGAAAAAACTTTCTTTTGAATTGTCAATAAGAAAAAAAAAATCTACTATAAATAGGAGCGGATGCTAAAACAGAGGAAGAAAACGTGAGAACAAACTTTAGTGAAAATATTTATTTTTTCTTCTTTTTTTTCTGCTGTTACTTGAAGTTTCGGAGTTACGTGATTGATTCCGACGGTGAGCTCGTGATTTCGTTTTGCTGTCCCAAAACAGGTAATGTTCTATTCCATTAGTGTTATTGTTTTACTTCATTTTCATATCTTGCAGTTATGTTTGGATGACATTGTTTGCTGGGAGCCGTCCTAGGTTAATTTGTTAGAAATGATTTTTTTTTTCAAAGAATTGATAGTGAAGTGTTAGTTATTGTGTTTTGATGGTCATTGTAATTTGAAAGTATATTAATATTTGGTTTGCTCAAAAGGAACCTTATTTAAGTTTAGTAGTTATGAAAACCCTGAAAAGCAATCTAATGGTTAATAGGGCAAAAAGAAATCACTTATTTTTCAGGGCCAAAAGAAATCACCTATAATATTTAATTTTTTTTTATGTTATTTTGGTTGTTTTTTTTTTTATTTATTTTGATTACAGTACATATTAATGATACTGCCTGGAGATATGATTTCTTTTCTCTGGTTGATCGGTGGCCTAAAGCCAAATTTTAATAAGAGGTTTCACATATACATATACTGGTATAATAATTTAGAGTTGTCCGTTCTGGTATAATAATTGTTTCGATGTAATATTTTTAAAAGATACAAAATCTTTAATTTTATATATTAATATGTTTATTAATAAGAGTGAGGATTAATTCTAGTTAATAATACGTTAGTCATTTGTTAGCAATGCATTAACTTAGATGTTTTGTTAAAAACTTTATTTATTAATATAAAGTTTGAATTATTTGATTCAAAATTCTAAAATATTTCTTGTATTGTTTGCCATCTTCATGAGCATACTTTATGTTATTATTTATATGTTAGGTATCAACGTTTACATATACTAATTGGGTTATTCTTTTTTCTTTCACATGTGAATACTCTTGAGTCGTACATGGACTCTTTTTCCTATGCATTCCAAGATGTGCCAATGCGGCCTATTCCTTTTTGAGTCGACTATCTTTGGAAAAAGAAAAACCACCGCGAGAAGAAGAAGGGGTCAAAATCCATTTACGAAGATGTCAAAACTTTGAAGTTTCAAAATTTTACTCTAATTATCGTAGTCATTTATTTATTTATTTATCGGTTTATTTAGTCATTCATTGGGGCCTCGAAGCCAAAGTTGTAAACTAATACAGGTGGAAGATCAAAATATCATCTGATATACGGGTATACACCAGATATACAAAAACGCAGCATCAACTTGGCTGATATACGCTCAGTATAAATCTGGTATACAAACTGAAGAAATTGGACCTAAAGCCTATAAGATTAAAAGCCCAAAGGTTGGCCAAACTATTAATGGGCTAGAAGGGGCCCAACTCCAACTCCAACCCCGTTAGTCCAAAAATGACTTTTGTTTTGTTTACGGGACTAAAATAATCTACTTGGATAAAAATGATGATTTTCGTCAAACTCGAAAGTTGATTTTTCTTGTAAATTTCAACTTTCTACAATTGATGCAATATTCTAACAAGATATTTTCATATTATTTTCCAAAGGTGTTATTTATAACAAAATGACCATTTCATGACGATAACAATAATAAATAATCATATAATTCTTTTCTTGAATCCAAATATGTGACCTAGCCTAAATATATTCTTCCTCTTAATTTTAGTAACATTGCATAACTCTTTTGAATGAATAAATGCCAATTCTAAACATGTAAATAAACAATTTGGATCATCAACCTTTTCGTAAAGTTAACCACCCTTACCTAAGTTAGTCTAAATATTTTGGTGAACCATTTCAAAACGGACGCTCCTAAGTGCCTTAAAAACCTTCTTAGGGCGTTAATTGAACCCTTACTCAGTTTCTCTTATTTTAAAGATTTATTTCTATTTTTGGGTCTTTGAAATATCGTTAAGTTTTCTTGATTTTTTTTTCTATAAAAATTAAGTGGCGACTCTGTAATTTTTCAAAAATTATTTCGAAATTTGCTTGAATTTTGAAATATTTTTTTTGAAAAAGTCAAAACCATTTCCTTTAAAACAAAATCCTAAAAGGGATAAAATAGGTAGTACCTCAATACCAATAGGTTGATTTGTCTCTTATCTTAAGGTAATAAAGATGATATCTAAGGGTTGTATCTATCATTTTGTCCGAGTCAAGGACTCAAGTTTTGAAAGTCCAAGTCTTGAATTAGTTTTAGTAGTAAATGAGTTTCCAAAAGTATTTTCTAAAAATCTATCAGAGTTCCTCTCGAAAGGGAAATCGACTTCGAAAAAGATCTTCCAGATACCTAACCTATTTTGATCCCACCTAACAGAATGGCTTCTGCTGAGCTTAAGGTATTGAAAGAACAGTTGAAATATCTTCTAGATAAAGGTTTTATTAGGCCTAGTGTTCCTCCGTAGGGTTCCCTAGTCCTCTTCGTGCATAATAAAGATAGTTCTCTTAGAATGTGCATCGACTATCATCAGTTCAACAAAGTTACAATCAAGAACAAGTATTCTCTCCCCAGTATTGATGACTTGTTCAACCAACTTCAGGATGCAAATTATTTCTCTAAGGTAGACCTCAGATCTGACTATCATCATCTTAGAGTCAGAGAATGTGACATTTCAAAGATAGCCTTCAGAACTCAGTATGATCAATTTGAATTTTTTATTTATGTCTTTTGGACTAACGAATGATCATGCATCTTTCATGGACTTAATGATTAAAGTGTTCAAGAAGTACCTAGACCTGTCTGTCATAGTCTTTATAGATGACATCCTTGTCTATTCCCTTAGTGAAAGTGATCATCCAAACCATTTGAGGATTATTTTGCAGACCCTTAAAGATCACCAGTTATTCCCGAAGTTCATCAAGTGTGAATTTTGATTGAAATTAGTAGATTTCCATAAATCCTACCATGATAAGCCTAAGTTTCATATCATGTCATAAATCGCATACTGAAAATCAAGTATCTAGAACATGTCTTGTAAATCATGCTTATAACATAAATCATGAAAAATTTACTTAAAATATGCATAGCTTTACAGATACTAGAAATAGAGTTTTGAAATTCATAATATCACAAAGACTCTAAAATCATTCTTTGAAATATAAGCTTCAAGAAACAATTCATAAAATCATATAAAAATCAATAGGGCAAAAAACACACCTTTCTAGGCTTAAAAATATATACAATATACATAAAATCTATAATCATAAGTAAAAGCATCAAGAAATTATGAAATTTACGTAAAAGCATCAAGAAACTAGGAAATTTACTTCATAAAAAGATGAATTTGAAAGTAGATTTAAGAACCCATGCCATAATCTTGAATTCATGAAAATTAAGGAGTTTTGGATGTGAGGATGAAAAGGAATCCTCATTAAAGTTCTACATACCTGAATTTAAGGAACTCTCGATGAAAAGCTTTGGGCTTGGAATGTTGGAGTTTGAACTTGAGAAACTCTTCTATGGCGTACTTTAAATAAGAGAGGAAGAGACTGATGAATTAACTTAAAGATCTTAATTTCTCACAAATCCTAACTATATTTATAGGTTGAAACTAAAGCTAAACTTTCTAATGGGGAGGATGAGATTCCCAACACTTTAAAGGATTACTTTACGTACCTTAGATATGAAATTTGGGAAAGAATCTTGATTGAAATTCCTAGAATTCCTGAAAATTTTTTCCTTTGGAGTGTTGAGAAGAGGGAGAGTATTTTTTTTATCGTAACCTATGAAATTCTCATTGAATTTGGTTTTGGAAAAGCTATAACTCATAATTTGGGATTTAGAAAATAAGGAAAGAATGAAAACAAACCTCTTTGAATGAAAAAAGACAAGAAAAAAATAAACTTTTTATCTAGGTTGCATGCACGGTCGTGCCTCCCAATCCACCAAACATGTCTGGATGATGTTTGGTATCTGGCGCGCTATACCTCCCAATACACCAAACATGGCTGGCTAAAGGTTTGGCTCTAGTGCACTACACCACTCAAAGCTCTAACTCCAAAGTTTGCCCCAAAACTTGTCTTAAGTTTTGAAACATATCTCATTTGATTTCTAAGTGGTTGTTGGTCCAAATAACTTTATTTCTAAGCTTTAATGAACTTATGGTACGAAATTAAATGACTTGAAACATGGGGTGGGGTTGGAGGGATGAAAGTGTTACAACTATCACATATGAGTCTATCATCATGCCCAAAATTGATTATTTTTACTTGATTATTTAAATAGTGGGGTTGATTTGTAATTCATATTGATTCATAAAAAGCTTTAGCTCAATACTTCTAGTTTTTTAATTTATATTGTATAATAATCATAGTAGAATTGAAGTTCTATTAAGTAATTAAACAACTTATAAAAACAAATAATGAAATTCAAACTTTGCCAGAGTTGGATAATTTGACTTATGATTCGTTGTTTAGTTTATTTTGACTCAATTCATTTTGAATCAAGTAATATTTAGGTGAATTAATAAATCAACTCATTTTTAAATGTGAAAATTCAACTTTATTCGTCACTTTGACACATAGAACATTGGCTCAAAATATGTGTAACGGTAGCAGCGTATGACTTTATATAACTTGAAATTATTAAGTTGGTGTGTATAGCTTTAAACGTATTGGTCAAATCTAATTCAAACATGTATGCAGTGTTATTTCCAAATTGTACTGCCATGATCTCTGTAATATTATTGATATTACACATTGTGCAATAGGCAGAAATCCAGTAGTAGAGTTTATTCTAAAATAGATTGGGCTTTTGGCAAATCTCAACAGATAAATGCACATGGTCATATAGCAAATAAGTATTTTACTTCAAGAGTATCGAATCAGTTCTCTTATACTTCGCAACATATGCCCACAACTACAGCTAGGACCAAAACCATTCAAGTTATACATGAAAATGCTACAAAACCATGAGTTTAGTAGGATCTTAGGGAATAGTTGGAACACCACCTTTCAAGGGACAAAACAACTCAACCTATGAAAAAAACTGAAGGAAATTCAAAGAGGATTGAAGGGTTTGAACAGTCACCTAGCTTCTTATAGTCAAAAGCTTCAATTGGCTAGACAAGGCTTAGAGATCACTCAGGCCATGCTCACTGACAATATGCCATGCCCTAATTAAAAAAAAGACGGTGTTGAATGAAATTAAGCGATAGAGTGACAATTAGGAATAGGTGTATAGAAAAAAAGATAAAGTCAATTGGATAGATGGTGAAGATGCAAATACTAAGTCACTCAGGCCATGCTCACTGGCAAGCCTTTATGCCATGCCCTAATTAAATAATAAAAGACTTGGTTGAATGAAATTAAGAGATGCAGTGACATTAAGGAACAGGTGTACAGACAAAAATCTAAAGTTAATTGGATAGATGGTAAAAGATGCAAATACTAAGTATCTTCATGCACAATTAAAGTTCCGGACTAGAAAAAATAACATCACAACTATCTATGATGACCAGGATACCAAGTTAGAAAATCTAGCACTGGTGGAGACTGAGTTTATAGTTTTTTTCCAATCTCATGGGAACAGTTTCAATAGAGTTACCATTCCCAAACATTGAAGGGATAAGTAGTGGTCTTTGCCTATCACATGATCAAAAATACAGATTTATTACTCCTATTATAGGGAAGGAAATCTATGCATCCATCAAAGGAATGCCATATGATAAATCTCCAGGTATTGATGAATTTCTAGTGGAATTTTATACACAAAATTGGTCAATACTAAAATAGGATGTATTACTTGCTGTCAAGGAATTTTGTGAGTCTGGTAGGTTATTGAAATCTTTTAGCTGCACAGTTATAACCTTAATCACTAAAGTAGCCAAACCTAGTTATGTGAGAGATTATAGGCCTATAGCTTGTTGCACCATAAATTACAAAATTATTACTAGGGTCCTTACAAACAGGATGAAGCTTGTTGTCAAGAATAATGTTAACCCCTCTCAGTCATCTTTTGTTGAGGGTAGAAGTATAGTTGACAACATCTTGTTTAGTCATGAAATTTTTAAATGGTACTCAAGGAAAGGGCTATCACCTAGGTGTATTATGAAAGTAGACCTCAGAAAAGATTATGACTCTATTGAATGGGGTTTCTGAAGATTATATTCGCTGAACTTATGTTCCCTAGCAAATTTATAGCATGATTATGGAGTGTGTCACATCCATGTCTTATGACCTGTCATTAATGGAAGTCTCTCCAAGCTTTTTCAGGGAAAAGATGGGATAAGATAAGGGGACCCTATGTCCCCTTATCTCTTTGTCATTGTAATGGAATACCTTTACACAGAGTTTAATTTAGTGCAACAACATAAAGATTTCAAGAACCATCCCAGCTGTTAAAAAATAAGTATAATGCACATTAGTTTCACAGATAATCTTCTAATATTTTGCAAGTAAGAGGTAAAATTTGTTCAGCTACTACAAAAAGCTTTTATAAGGTTTTCAATTGCATCTAACCTCCAAGAAAATCTAGAAAAGAGCTCCTTGTACATGTCTGGTGTAAAGCCCCAACTGAAGCAAGAACTTCTACAGAAACTTGGATATAGGGAAGGTGAAATTCCTTTTAAGTACTTGGGAGTCCCTCTCTTATTGAAAAACCTCATAGTGGGGAAATATTTACCACTTGTTGAGAAGATAACAGAGAGAATCAGGTATAAGTCTGCTAAATTACTCTCTTATGCAGGTAGAATACACTAATAAAGGTAGTAGTATTAAGAAAACAGACTTTCTAGACATAAATTTTTGTTCTTCCCAAAAGGATCTTGAAAATGATTAAGGCTATCAGCAAAACATTTTTATGGACAGGCCCTACAGAACTATTCAGGCAATCCTTTGTTGCTTGGGACAAACTTTGTATGCATCAAGCTGTAGGAGAGCTAAATATATAGGATTTGGGATTATGGAACAAGGCAACAATTTTAAAGCTATTATGGGCTATCAAAGTGAAGAAAGACTGTCTCTGGATAAAATGGATTCAAAAATGCTATTTAAAGAATGAGACAACAGTAACCTACAATATCACTATAAATGCTACTTGGGTTGTCAGGAAAATTCTAGCATCAACGACACAGATCATACAATACCTAACTATAAGGGGGACCTTACTACTAGGATTCATGCTATGGTGTATAAAGGTAAGTTCAGCATCCAGAAACTATACTTTCAGTTACTCCCTTAGTATCAAAAGTTGCCTTGGAAGATCATTGTCCTTCAACAGAGTATACATTCTTAACATAAATTCATCCTATGGCTAGCTATAAAAAGAAAACCTCTATAGTGGATAGACTCCTAAATTTTGATATTCATGTTCCTCAATTGTAATACCCCGTATTTCAAGATCACTATACAACATGCGACTCCTTTTCTTAAGTCGTATACATAACATACGAGTTGTATTTTGGAGTCATATCCAAGATAGTGTGAAATGGTTGACATTTTATTTTAGGTTTGACTCAACCCTTAGAGTTGTAATATTACTATACGAGTCATATAAATATAGGTTGTAAGGCTATTAGCCTAGGTTCTCTTAGTTTCTGTCCAAGTTATGAGTGGTGGCTACAAGTCGTAATAACTTGGTACGAATTATAAGATATGACTCATATCCTGATCAATGAAAGATACAAGAATCAAGACTCATGTTTTGATAGATTTATAAGTTACTTGGATATATATTAAGTCCTGAAATATCTCCTAACTTATAGACAAGTCAAAAAATCCCATAGCAATTAAATTCTGGGGATGTATATAATATTAGTCATCTTAAAACAAGCATAACTTTTGTTATACTAAGAATTTCTTAGCTAAAAACCCACCCAAAGATAGATAATTGAATTATCTTTCCAACGCTACCAAATTCTACCTTAATCCGACATTGGGGTGAAAAGTTATGGCCAAATTACTAAAGCACTATCTAAGTTGTCAATGGTTACGACTCACTGATACGACTCATAAGAAGACCATATGAGTCATTAGGAGAAGTCGTACAAACAATAGTAAGGTCAAAATTTGGGTTCCAAGTGATGACTCAAGGTACGACCCGTACCCAGAACTTACGAGTCGTACCCAGACTCGTCGGGACAGCTTCCAAACTATTTCTAAGGGGTTTTTTTGGTCTTTTTCGACTCTTTTAACCCCAAAACTACGTCGTTTCACCTTCCAAACAACAATTATCAAATTTAGAAACTATCTTAACCTATTATAACTCAGAAATCATCCATCCCAGAGCAAAAATGGTGATTCTTTCTCCCCAAAACCAACTAGAGTTCATCAAATTCAAGTTCAATACCAAGAAATTTATCCAAGGCTTCAATATTCAGGTATGTGGGGACGGGTATTCATCAATGGGTTCCTTCCATCCATTGAGTCCCAAAAATCCTTTTTTTATTCAAGTATGGATTATAATCTTCTTTGGGGAAATTATTCATGTAAATTATGAATTTAATCCATATCTTCTTAGAAATTTGAATTTAAGCCTTGTCAACATGCCTTCCCATGTAAATTAGGTTACTTTATGGTTTAAATTTCAATTACCCATGTTATGTTTAATTAATTTCATACTAAATCATCAAGTTATCAATTAAACCATGAAAATATGTTGTCCTCAAGCTTAACACAATCCCATGATCAAATTAATATTTCTTACTCATTCATTAAAAGTCTTATGTTTTGGGTCTTTGAACTATGACTTTATATCACTATTTTAAATATTGTTATCATATTTTTGTAATCATTCTGTGCTGGAGAGTTGTGAACACCCAATACCTATCTGTTTGTACAAGCCTTTATTTTCAAGTTACATGTCAGTAGGACCATGATTTTATCACTATGTTTAGCATATTATGTTCATGCTGAGCACTCATTAGAATAGTACTACATCATGGTAGAATCATAATAATAATACTAGTGTCATTTAGCTGGGAGTAGGATTTAGCACCAAGAGAACCTAGGGACAGGGGCTCACCCGCCAGTTAGGACTGAGTCCTTAGTAGCAGTCCCTAAGTTTCAGAACTACGTAGCTAGCGTAGGATTATGAGATGTCACCCGCCAGTGTAGGAAAGACACTCTCTTAGGAGTCACCTGCCAGTTTAGTACTGACTCTCTAGTCCTTCGTGAATCATCCATGTGTTAGTACCCATGGAAAAGTACCAATACCCTTCCAACTAGGGTTTCAGGTTGGACCTTGATTTTCTCATATTGGGGGTATGTCGGTTACATGATAATTCCCATAGTTTCATTCAGTACTCAGTCTATATCAATTCAAGTTTGTTTGACCAAGTAATCAAATTTTTAGATATTTAATCCGTCAGTTCTACAGATTATTTTAATACATGCTTACTTGGTCTTCTTTCTCAGTTTTATATGTTTATGTTTTCATGCTCAACATCCATACATGATCCTTAGTTTAATTTTCCAACATGTTCAGTTTACATAAGGTTTACATACAGTTATTCATATTTCTACTGCATCCCAGCTTACAAAATTATTTTTGGCTCATGATTTATAATTCTCACTATGAATTAAAGTTTTCACATATAGCCATGTTTTAAATGTATGTTATAGTAAATAACTTCTATCCTCAGTTTTAAAGCATCTTTTAAAAATTTCCATGATTTAGTGCATGTCTCCATATACTCAGTACATTCCAACGTACTGGCCACAAATATGTTTTTGTGGCTACATTCCTTCATAATATAGGTGTCAGATGTAGTCCATACATCAAGGTCAGATAGTTTGCAACATTCAACCAACAGGTGATGAGTTCTTCTATTTCAGGGACTCCAGTCTATTGCAATTCATGCGTTGTATTTTTTATTATCCATATGTATTGATTAGTGGTAGTTGGAGGAATGACCCAGCTATCTATAGTCAGTATAGTAGAGGTTTCAAGGGTGGTCAGTCAGAGTCATTTATGTAATTCAAGTTCTTTCTTTTGATTTATTGTGATGTAAACTATTACAATATCTTATTTATTTAAATTTTCTCATGACTATGCTTCTGCTTAACAAATTTAACTTTTATTTATATTATAAATCAATTGCTCAAATAGTATGCCAGTACATTGGTTAGCTTGGAATCACTTGTGGTTTTAAGCACCGTGTAACGTCCAGGGGGTAGTCTCGGGGCGTTACATCAATCTTGCATATTCTGTGACTCAAATGTAGAGACATTGGACAACTTATTCTTTGGTTGTACAGTTACTAAGAATCTGTGGCTAAGATTACTGAATGGATAAGGATTCAAAGATCTATAGGTTGTTGGAAAGAGAAAATTTAATGGGTGACCTCTTGGGCCAAAAAGAAGAAAAGGATGGTAGCTATTATCAATTGTGTTTTTGGTATGCTTGTTCCTGTAATTTGGAGAGAAAGAAATAGCCTCAGGTTTCAAGCTGGCTACTTCTATGCTGACAAGTTGTGTAAAGATATTGCACTGCATTCACTACTAGAAAACTGCTTATTACCTGGAAATTTTATCTAGGAAATAATATCGCAGGAAATACATGCGAATTTACCTATGAAATTATTAAATTCGTCAATATTAAAATTTATTACCCGCGAACTATATATTTGCAACAAATTCCGCAGGTAAATTTGGCGCCATATTGCCCAAATTTCGTACTTGCGACATTATCTGGGGAAATATATCGGCAGGTATTTTATCTCTAGGTAAATCCGCAGGTATATGGACAAATATATATATTTTTAAAATCCGTAGAAAAATCCCCAGGTAATTTCTCCTACAGATTTACTTAGATATATTTTGGTGGAAATTTATGTAATGGATTTTATTACCTGAAAAATTATTTGGGGATTTTCTGCTGCGAATTTTGCTGGGGATTTATTTTTGGGGATTTACCTATGAAATTTCGTACTTGCGACATTACCTGGGGAAATGTATCAGTAGGTATTTTATCTCTAGGTAAATCCACAGGTATATGCATAAATATATATATATTTTTTAAAATCTGTAGAAAAATCCCCAGGTAATTTCTCCTACAGATTTACTTAGAGATATTTTGGTGGAAATTTATGTAATGGATTTTATTACCTGGAAAATTATTTGGGGATTTTCCGCTGCGAATTTTGTTGGGGATTTACTTGCGAAATTTTGTACTTGCGACATTACCTAGGGAAATGTATCGGTAGGTATTTTATCTCTAGGTAAATCCGCAGGTATATGAAAATATATATATATTTTAAATCCATAGAAAAATCCCCAGGTAACTTATCCTATAGATTTACTTAGAGATATTTTGGTGGAAATTTATGTAATGGATTTTATTACCTGAGAAATTATTTGGGAATTTTGTGTTGCGAATTTTGCTAGGGATTTATTCTTGGGGATTTACCTGCGAAGTTATTACTTGCGACTTGACCTGGGGAAATATATCGGCAGGTATTTTATCTCTAGGTAAATCCACAGGTATATGAACAAATATATATATTTTTTAAATCCATAGAAAAATTCTCAGGTAATTTGTCCTACGGCTTTACTTAGAGATATTTTGGTGAAAATTTATGTAATGGATTTTATTACCTGAAAAATTATTTGGAGATTTTATACTGCGAATTTTGCTGGAGATTTATTCTTGGGGATTTACCTGCAAAATTGTTACTTGCGACATTACCTGGGGAAATATATCGGCGGGTAATTGATCTCTAGGTAAATCTGCAGGTATATGAACAAATATATATATTTTTTAAATCCATAGAAAAATCCCAAGGTAATTTATCCTACGAATTTACTTAGAGATATTTTGGCAAAAATTTATGTAATGGATTTTTATTACCTGAAATTTTTTTTGGGGATTTTATGCTGCGAATTTTGCTGGAGATTTATTCTTGGCGATTTACCTGTGAAAGTATTACTTGCGACATTCCCTGAAAAAATATATTGGTGGGTAATTGATCTCTAGGTAAATCCGCAGGTATATGAACAAATATATATATTTTTAAATCCATAGAAAAATCCCCAGGTAATTTATCCTACGGATTTAATTAGAGATATTTTTGACGGAAATTTATGTAATGAATTTTATTACCTGAGAAATTATTTGGGGATGTTCTGCTGCGAATATTGCTGGGGATTTATTCTTGGGAATTTACCTACAAAATTATTACTTGGAAAATTATTTGGGGATTGTGTTGCTACAAATTTAGCTAAAATCATTTTTGGGGAATTTACGTAGGATTTTTGTGACTTGAAGAATAACGGATAAAAGGATAGGAAAAGGATAACGGATTTTTGTGACTTGAAATTTATTTTTGCGACTTAAAGAATAACAGATTTTTGCTACAAGTTTAATAGGAAAAGAATAAACGTGGTGAATAAAATAATAAAATAAAAAAAAATTAGACATTAAATCGATGGACACGTATTATCAAGCAAAAGAAGAGTCTATTTCGAATTATTGTTATCATTGATTTATTTGCACGATTTATTCATAACTAATCTGAAAATAATTATATTATTTATTTTACTATTATTATTATTGTATTAATCCGCAACCTTAGTCAATTTAATTTTTTCTAATTTATTTATTTATTTTCTAGCCTGATTTTGCCAATTTATAACAATTTTAGCCTAATTTTATCCAATTTATTACAATCCTAACCCAAATTCTATCCAATTGAACTCAATTTCAAATTCCATTCAATTGTTCTAAACTTTATGTTATATTAATTGAAATTGAAAAAATATATAGGGAATTTAATTTATGACTTGTTCTAGGAAAGCAAGTTGTTGAGACATTAAGGGGAGGAGGTATACTTAAAGGTCGTTTGGCCATGAATATTATTCACTTTTTTTTTTGAATTTTTTTTCACATTATAAAAATAATTTGGGTTGAAATTAATACGACATGAGTGCGGCACCGAAAGTAAAAAGTTTGAGTGACTTAGGTAAGAATTTCTTTTTGGATGCAAATAAATTGCAATGTGGAAGTACAATCCTACGTGGAAGGCAGATATAGTAGTCCCATGATATCACATTTTCCACCTAAACCATCCATTAGATGAATCTAGTTAAGTATGTAATCTGAACAAAATGCATTGCGTTCAAATTGATTTTCAAGCTTTCACCAGCCATTCTGCGTAAAGTTTCCCTCAAAATACAATTAGCAAAACTGAAAAATTGGCATAGAGTTCATCAAACTAATGTGCAAAGAATTACAGATGAAATGAATATTAATTATAGAGGGGAATCAGGTAAATTAGTTATTTGGGCAATTTTGATAATTTTTAAAAGGTGAGGGCATAAAATTACATTTAAAAAAAACTTTTCAAAAGTAAAAAATTTAGTTTTTATGGCCAAACACCTACTTAGAAATTTTGAGAATAAAGAAAATATCCTGAAAATAACATGTCATTTCACCTTGAGCAGCAACAATCAACAATATAATTATACTCCCTAAATATCTTTATAAATTAATAATTCTTTCAACAGGATTTTCGGGTTTGAGTCCTAGGGATGAAAAAAATTTCGTTGGGAGCGCTACTTCCAAAATGAGCCCTGCAACGAGTGATTCGAATTAGTCTAAACACACGATTAATAAGTATTTCCCAACACATAATTTATTAATTTCATAAATTCCATTCAATTTAACAAAAAAAATTTATTAACCTTTCAAATTTCATCTATACCAAAAAATTGGACAAAAACGTGTCTCCCCTTTTTTTCACATTGATAGCTCAGTTAAACCGTTCACCTTCTCCTCTCAATTCTCTAAGCAGAGGACTTCTCAATTGTCAATTCTCTAAGTAGAGGCCTTCTGAATTCTCAATTCTATATAAAAAAAAACGTGATATCCAAAAATCAGTGGTTCTCTTTAGCTCCGAAACTTTGTCAATCAAAATCAAAGATATTCGAGGTTAGTTTGTTTATATTCTACTGTAAACTTCATAATTTTTTCAATTGTAAAGGTGCCTACTCGATATTTTGAAGTGAATGGTTCTGATTTTGTGTGTATGCTTACTTTCATGAACTGAAAATTTGGATTGCTCCACTTTGATTTGCTTGGTAATGTGAGTAGACAATCTCCTACTGCTTTGGATTACTCTGTTTTGACTACTTTTTTTATTTTCTTAATTTTGTAAAACTTGATTTCAGTCACTGTGGGACTGTCTACGGGTTTGATGTCGTTATGGTTGTTAGTGCTCCTAGAAGGTTGTTGTGCTAGCTGAATAGTTTGCTCGGAATTCTGCTGGAGTATGACTTCCTCTGTTCATCTTGATGATATTATTGGTTGTTGTATTCCCTGTATAGTTTTTCCTGTACTGCATGCACGAGACAAGTTGAGGAATTAATGAAAACGGTATATGTCAACCTGAATTTATTGAGTTTTCCCTATAATTTTACTTAAATTTCTATAGTAATTGACTATACTTCCAAAACATAGGCTCTACTTCGGTGCTGGTTTAGGTCATGGCTGGGTTAATTTACACTGCAATTTGAGAAAGTAAAATGTTTTTCTCACCAAAGATTCATTTTTGTTTGTCCAGTCTTTCACTTATTATTATTTGCAGACCAATTACAGGAAAGGGTAAGAGCTCATTCTTGATACTTCCTATTTTTATTTCTGATTTCCCCTAATAAACGTTTGAAATCTTTTGCAATTCTCTCCAATGTGCTGCACTGAACATTGTCAGATTACTTGGATTTGGAGTTAGAATATACAGGAAATCACCAAAAAAGAGAAAAAAAACCAAAGAAATTGGATTTTCTTGTTGTCCTGTATTATTTGATCTTACTCTGTGAGTAAATGACAATTGTTTGGCAATCGTCATTTACCCCTTATGTATTTCGAGTTAGGAGTTCAAGCTATATCTATTTGATTACTTTCTCATTAAAACTTTTAGCGAAAACTATATAATGACTTTGATTGGTCAATACATTTTGCGAGATTTTTTTCCTCCCTTCTGTAGGAGCTCCCACCCTTTTTGCTTTCTTGGTGACTCGAACACACAACCTCAGGGTTGGAGGTGGTCCTGTACACATATTTTATTACTTTTGAGTCAAGTACACATCTTTTATGCCTAAATTTCACTAGTAGATGGTCCAAGGAAAGTGGAAAATTGATAAAGATGGAGGGGGCTTCTTGTTTACTTTACTGAATGAGTACTATATATTCCTAAACTATTGAGTTCTTTCTTAACTATCCACATCATATCTATAATTAACTTTTGTCCCAATAAAAAAATATAAGCAAATAGAAAAAGGAGGGGAACAAGGACTTTTATGAAAACTATCTTATTTGGAGTTTAATGAGTCTGTCAATTATGAACGGATAAGTGTAAGCAGAATATTTCAAGATTAAGTTTGAAGTTAAATTTGTATCCTGGATCTTTTTTACAATCTTGAATAATTCTCTCCTCAATCATGAGCAAGATTATGGAGTTGAGTTAGCATTGCTTTCTGAAATAGTAATTCTCGTTATTAGATAGAAGCAGGAACCAATTAGGCCCAAAGTTTATTTCTTTATCATGGTACCGGATGAGTTTTGTTTTCCATGTTGTACCTCTCTGTTTTACTATCCGTTCTCTAGATTTTCAATCATGGACGTGCGGGAATGTTTAGTTAGCTAATGTATCTTACATGTTATGAATAACAAAATTGATAAAGAAAGTTACATATTGTTATAGGACGATGTCAATTTAACATCACAAATCATAGCATAACCCTCTAAACTAAATATAGATTTTTTTTTCAAGTTTTAACCTAGCTATACTACAATAGAAGTGAATTCCAAAATCTTCTGCAATTCCTCAGCAAGATAATCTAAGAACATCTAATTCTACTGAGATTTAAGTTTGTAGGAAGTTACTGGATTACATAAAGATATTGCTCTAGCCGCAGGAGCCGTGTCTCATTGTTAATGTTTATTATTGTTGTTTTTTCTTGATTCCTTTTATATTTATCTTATAATTGAGATATATTTCTGTCTTTGTCGACTGTATTGGCTCATTAACTCTTTAGTGGATATGAAGATCGGGAACCCTTTAAACTTTATTATTATATATTTTTATATATGGTATCTTTTGATTCAGAAATGAGTATTCCCGAGCATCGAAAATGGATGATAAATAGACTTCTTCCTGGTAAAGTGGCATATACAGATGAATTTATAAAAGGCATGGTAGAGTTCATTAAATTTTCTTGTAGTCAACCGAAGTACTTTTCCGAGAAAGTCATAAGGCGTCCATGTAAAATTTGTAAGAATATGAAGCACTTTACGCCTGATGAAGTTAATGTTCATATTTTCAAGAAAGGGTTCACTCTGAGATATTGGTATTGGACGTCACATGGAGAGGAATATCCTTCAATTAATTTGAATGAACATGTCCATTCAAGTTCTTCAATTAGTCATCAAGGATGTAGCTTTGACATATCTTCAGGCAGTCAAAGTAACATTCTAGCGGAAGACTCTGAACACGTAAATAGGTATCAAGGTATGGTATATGATGCTACTGGTATAGAACTTGATCATCAAGTTGAGCCTACTGTAGAAGAGTCTCCAAATATGGGCGGCGCTGACAAATTTTACGAGATGTTGAATTCTGCTCAAGAACCCTTATGGCCCGGATGTAAATATTTGGAGTTTTCTACAGCTGTTAGAATGATAAGTATTAAATTTGAATATAATATGTGTCATGGTTGTTTTAGTGGAATGGCACAATTGATGAAGGATACAAGCCATCCGGATAGTAAGATACCTATTGATTACTACCGAGCAAAGAAGTTAGTGGCGGGGCTTGGTTTAACTAGCCGAAAGATTGATTGTTGTGTTAATGGATGTATGTTGTATTACAAAGTTGATCAAGAGATGATAGAATGTAAGTTTTGTAAATAACCTCGCTACAAAGAAGTACGAAATAAGGGTATCAGAAAGGTTCCACACAAGACTATGCATTACCTGCCACTTATTCCTAGGCTTCAACGGCTATATGCTTCAACTCGATCTGCAGAGCACATGATGTGGCACTCTGAGAATCGAAGGGAAGAAGGTGTTTTGTGTCACCCTTCAGATGGAGAAGCATGGAAACATTTTGATAGAACTTATCCAGACTTTGCTTCAAAGCCTAGGAATGTCAGACTCGTTCTTTGTTTTGATGGTTTTACTCCTTATAGCCAGTTAGCATCACCGTACTCTTGTTGGCCTGTGATTGTTACTCCTTATAATATTCCTCCTGATATGTGTATGACTGCCCCATATATGTTCTTGACATTGATCATTCCAGGTCCTCGCAATCCTAAGAATAAAATTGATGTGTATCTTCAACCATTAATAATTGAGTTGTTACAACTATGGACAGATGGTGCACTAACTTATGATATGTTGAAGAAGCAAAATTTTCTCATGCAAACAATATTGATGTAGACAATTAATGATTTTCCTGCTTATGACATGTTGTCGGGATAGAACATGCCGACAACAAATGTCCAATTTACATAGAACAAACAAAAACTTTTAGTTTAAAAAATAGAAGAAAAGTTTCTTGGTTTGATTGTAACCGTCAATTCTTGCCTCTCAATCATGAATTTAGAAGAAACAAGTATTCTTTTTATAAAGAAAAAGAGGAAAATTCTAGGCCTCCTCTTAGGTTAACTGGAGATTAGATATGGGAAAAAGTGAGAGGGTTTCCTTAGATCACTGAATCTGGTCCACGAAAATTTTATGGCTATGGAAAATCACATAATTGGACCAAAAAAAGTATTTTTTGGGATTTGCCATATTGGAAGACCCATCCAGTTCCCAACAATATTGATGTAATGCATACAGAGAAGAACTTCTTTGATAGTATTTTTCATACTGTCATGGACAACAAGGAGAGGACAAAGGATAATGAGAAAGCAAGAATGGATTTGGAAAAGTATTGTCAGCAAAATAATTTATACTTGCAATTGAATGATGATGGGAGATGGATTAAACCGAAAGCTAAGTTTACCTTAAATGATGGTCAAAAGAAAGATGTATGTGAATGGGTTGATCAACTAAAGATGCCTATGGATATGCTTCTAATTTGGGTAGATGTGTTGACATGGAGCATTTGAAGTTATTTGGGATGAAAAGTCACGACTACCATATTTTCATGCAATATTTTATGCCAGTTGCTTTTAGCGCTCTTCCAAAATCTATATGGAAGTCACTAACTGAACTTAGTCTATTCTTTAAAGATTTGTGCTCAACAGTATTACGGATGGATCATCTTATGCAAATGGAACAAAATATTCCTGTAATCTTGTGTAAGTTGCAAAAAATATTTCCACCTAGCTTTTTTGATTCGATGGAGCACTTACCGATTCATTTGCCTTATGAAGCAAGAGTTTGTGGGTCAGTTCAATATCGATGGATGTATCCATTTGAAAGGTATAAAATTTTATTACTTGTCTTATTATTTTATTACATAACTATTTATTTCCTAAAAACAATTGTAGGTTCCTAAACAAGATTAAAAAGACTATAAAAAACAAAGCTAGAGTTGAAGGATCTATTTGTCAAGCATATTTGGCTTAAGAAATCTCATACTTTGCTTCTCATTATTTTGAATCTCATATCCTATGTAGCAATAAAAGGAGATTATCGAATTCGAATGGCCAATGACATCATTTATGAAGTTAGTTTTATTTTATTGTGATTAGTTTGATCCCACAAAACATGGCATGAAAGTTGATAGCCAATTTGGTATTGTCGAGGTTTGAAAAAGGGGAGGATATTCTAAATTTGACACTTTTATCTTTCCACAAACTGCAACTCAAGTTTATTATGCAAGTCATCCTAAAAGAAAAGAAAATAAGGCTGATTGATGGGTGGTTATAAAAACAAAGCCAAGGAGAGCTGTAGATACAAGATACAATTTGGAAGTTGCTTACCAAGAGGAACAATCATGTTTTAGTGCAAGTATAGAGGATGACCCAATTGATTGCTTACGTGATGACCAAGCTAATGGTGAAGAGGTTGATGAAAGTAGTTTTCAAGCTGTTGTTAAATGAAAATGAACGTGATATAATTGAAGATGGAGATGAGGATATATCAAATGAAGAAGAGGAAGGTGATGAGGAGACATCAAGTGAAGAAGCTAATGAAGAAGAGGAGGAAACAAGTGAAGAGGAAGACTTTTTGGATAGTGATGATTCAACAAGTCACTTTCATACTCAAGAGGAAGAGGAAGATGAATATGAGGAGGATTGAGAATATTAGCTTGTCGGTTTCTTTTGTCAATGTACAATACCATATTTGATTAAAGCTACCGTGTCCACTGGAAGAGAATTCACTTGTTAAATTTAAGTACTCACACAAACTATGTGTCATATGACTACTTGTTTAATTTAAGTACTCACTTGTTTGTGAAGATCTCTATTTTGAGTCTTGTGTTTTGCACTTCTGTTATTTCTAGAAATATCTAGAAATGGTCACTTACCGGCACTATTTAATTAGCCTATTTGTGGTACTACACTATTCTAATGTTCTTTGTAGCTCTAACATTCTTTGTGCACAAGTCGAAATCAGTTATATCATGAATCACGATATCTATTTGCTTCATTTGGACCTTTTTCACTCTAATACTTAATAAGATCGTTCTCTTTAAATTCTACACTAATATATTATTTTTATCACCTTTATTCATGTGTTGTTCATCAATTAAATCACTAATATATTATTTTTTCTATTTTTATTTGATGCAAATGCAAGGTGTAGGATCTAAAAGAGCTGGATTGCCTAATGGAAAAGGAGATAAGTCAAGTAATACGAAAAAATAGACAATAGAGCGACAAACAGTTCAATTGCCTCCCATAATTCCGTCAGGATCCCTTCAATCTCATAACATTGTTGTGCCTCCCATAATACCATCACAACCCCTCTATTCCCATACTAGTCTACTTCATGTAAATGAGTCTCAACCTAATCTTGGGATCAACCAACCCCAGACTGCTATTATTGAATCTCCACCTCAATCTAATAGGTCCCAACCTGCAAATCAAGATTCTGAACCATTAATGTCACCACCGGCCAACATGACTCCACCCACCTCACCTAATATAGTTGACAATATAGCTGATGATAATCAAATATGTACTGTACCTGAAGGGGATGGGTAATACCACTAACGTTTAATAATACTTATATTTTGGTGTACTATTTATATGTGCAGATGTTTGATAACTACTATATGTTATGTAGGTTTGATCCACACAAGGTAGTTATTGATGGTATTGCTAATTGCATTCGGAGTAAGTTTGAATTGGCTAGACCTTCATGGAAGAAGTTTCCAGAGTCTACCCGCGAGATGTGGTTCGAGGAATTCAAGGTAAAAAATTTATACATTCTGATTCATGTATAAATATAATTGTGGGACTATATAGCTAATATATTATTCATTTGATATATGCAGAAGAAATTTAAGTGGGTTCCTCACTATAATGATGTTGTATGGTCTAATTTTAATAAAAGGGCATCTTAAAAAATGACCCAACTTTTTCAAGATGTTAGAAAAAAATTGCCTCTGAAACCACATTGGATGGGAGATGCAGTATTCAAGGAGATGAAGGTGTATTGGGAGTCTAATGAGTTCAAAACAAAGTCTAAACAAAATAAAGACAATCGTGATTCAAATGCTGGTGCATCACTTTATACAGGTGGTTGTGTACCTCATCAATTGATCTTTAAGAGAATGGTAATTATAAATCTTTTTAAATATATTTATTTGAAGAAAATAATATCATATTCAATATTGATAACATACGCATTTTTTTGTGAATATAGAAAGAAGCTACTGGAAAAGATCCTTCTGTTTCAGAATTTTATTTTCGAACTCATCTCAAGAAAAGTGATGAAAGTTGGGTAAATGAGAAAGCTGAAGCTACTTATGTAAGTGTTCTTTAATCTTGAAGTAGTGAAGCCGTGTGGGGCCAATTTTGATTCACTACAACTTGTTGCAATCTCATACTAAAATCTAGTTTTTGTTGTAATCTTGAAGTCTAGTGAAGCCATGTGTGGCCTATTTCGATTCACTAGCATTGTTGTTGACAACTTTTTGTTCTTGTTGTGGTTTGCTTCTTGTGTTTTTGACTTCATCTTATATCAATGATGATGATATGAAATGAGCTTAAAATGAAGAAATGGGATTTGATCCCAACTTGTTTTGGACATAGTCATAAATATTCTATTATGGTTCGAATAAGCGCTTTAGAACCATTTAGTTAATATGGAAGTAATTGAAGACGAGCAGTAGAATCAGTGAGTCTGATGCTACATGTCTTCTTCTATTAGCAATCAGTGTTCTCGGTTCCCCTGCAGTCAAAATTTGTTCTCGGTTCTCCTGTATAATAGTGCCTAATGTACTCCAACAAAAAATATACAAATTATCTTCAAACTCTTACAAAATTTTACCTGTATAATCTTACAAACTTTTACCTATTGAAGTTAGCACCTCATTTATGAATGTCAGTGGTACAAAGGCATAGCCGACAGTGGCCAGCCTAGCAGTGAATGGTCTAGTTGCAGGAGGAGACATCGGAGTCTGGGAGGTTCTTGTCTATCTTATGCCTGAGGCTTGGATTGTTCAGTTTCAGCAGGGTTTCCACCAATATCAGTGTACCTTAGGGTATCAATCCTGTACCCTCCGATCTTGAATGCCTCTTGGAGTATTTGGTCCCCGCCTTAGCTGTCTTGGAGACGGGGTTATTAGCATTGTGAATTAGGCCTAAATATGTAGTACTCTATGGGCGTATAAACCGATTAAATCCTAGAATATCTGGCACTCCCTTATCTAAACATATTCGTATCAGTAAAATTGAAAATGCCAGGACTGTGTCAGGTTTCACCACCTGATCGTGGATCTTCATTGCTATCCACTTGGCTATATTAAACTCATATCCCTCCATGATGCCCATAATAAAGGATAATCGATTTGTACTCAATAAGTTGTCCCCATATAAGGGAATCAATATATGACGAATAAACATCTACCAAGCCTTCCTGCAAAGTTTAGGCTCCCCTTTGTAATCAAAGATAAAGAGCCAACTCAGCCAGCTACCCAAGGAGCCTTCTCCCACTCCATGTAAATAATTCTCCATTCTCTGAAAGTCAGCAATCTTTTCTTTCAAACTAATCTGATTTACCTTTAACTTCAATATCTCCTCCATACGGTAGTCAATCTCAGCTGTGTTGGTTGGTAACGGGAACTTCTGCCCATATAGGAATCTAGATCTGGTCTGCGTAAAGATGTTAACCCGAACACCTTTAATCATTAGTGTCATCAAGGGGTTACCTATGAATGCCCCTGTGGATACAACCTCTAAAGACCCATCTGATAAGCTGTATAGAATTCTCGTACTAATGCAGGACTGTACTTAGGAAGCATTCATACCATAGTTTTGTTTGTCTAACTTAGGATCTCTATTTTCTCAATGACATTCTCATTAGCCATGTCCTACAATCTTCCTTCTGCAACACAATTAACAAGCATCTATTAGTATCATGATTCTACTTTGTATGAAACTTGAGAAGGTCTCAAATTTTGTATACATACCAAACTCTAACATATCATAATACAACTATATAATTACTTCCAAACATAAGGACAAAGTGTTATGCTTGAGCAAGTAGAAACTATAAAATAGACAAAGAAAAAATATATTATATATAGATCTGCTCATGTATTCTGGAAATGCAATACATAAGCAACAATAATAACAAACCCAGTGTGTTCCCACATAAGGGGGACTGGGGAGGGTAAAATATATGCAGTCCATACCTCTACCTCCGAAGAATTAGAGAGGCTATTTACGATAGACCCTCGGCCCAAGATAAAAATAGTGAACAAGATCGTAATAAAACAAGAAGTAGGTCATAGTGGGTCTTGGTCAGTTCAATAGTTCATTAAAATCCAAACTCACAGAATTTTTTTGTTCCTGGTGCTCTCAGATAATAGGTTGCAGACTTGCACTAATGCTAACTTATAATATTGAGAAAAAGCAAATTTTTACTCAACAAAAGAGCAACTTTTCCTTGGCATTTTCCAATAAAAAATCAAGAACCAACTCCACATTCTTCCTGCAAATTTTTGGACAACACACATAAATATGATTCCACATATGAACTTCATTCTTTAGTGCCATTTATCATTAGGAGAAACATGTTAGTACATCTAAGAAAAGAAAAGAAAAACAAGAAAAATATCGTAAGTGTTGCAGGGTCTGGGTGCCTTATGAGTCAGGGTATGACTTACCACTAGTAATGAGTCGTTATAAGACTGGCGAGATAAGACTGTGTATAAGAAATAGTCACTGCTCAGGTAACGATTCTTTTTAATGAGTTAGTATGTTAGACAACAACTCGTTACCAACCCTCGGTCTCCGACCATAACTATTTCCATAGTGTCGTACCCTTCCTAGTCCTCATCAATCCTCACCACGAGTCATATAAATTAGGTCTCATTGTATTAGTCATTATGATAAATAAACCCAACTTCTTTTTGCACCTATGTTCCCAGTGATAATGAGTCAATTAAGGTGACCCTATGAGTCGTTACAACTCCTAGGTCGCCCCTACACAGAAATGATGGGACACGTGTTATTCTACTCCAAATTTTATCAGTGTATTTCAAGTTACTCAAGAACAAGGCCAATTTATATTTTTCAAACATAGTGTAATCAAGGAATCTAAGAAATTTTGAACCATATTTAAGTACCAACTTAAAATTTAAGAATATTCAACTTACTTGATTTGTTGTTTTGGATTTGTCGAGGGGAATTATGAAAGTTAAAGCTGGGGCTGAAATACCTGCAACCCCATTACTACCTTAATAGTAGTGAATACTTGTATGAGTATTCCAGTGAATGTTTGTACGAGTATTCCAGATATCAAGGCTAACAATGTTTGTACGAGTATTCCAGATATCAAGCTGAGGTCAACAATGTTTGTAAGTTGTGCTATTGGTCTTTGTTGTTGTCATCTGTTACATATTTAAAACTATACAAATCTCTGTTGCTGTTATTTGGTTTAATGATTTACTGTTGCTTAAGTGCTATGAAAATGAGAAGTTAGTCTATTAATAACATAGCAACAGTTATTCGATAATCTAATATAATTTATGCTAATGATATATTTCTTACCACTTTTTGTGGTCTGACTTAACATATTCTTATGCAGAATGAGTTTGAAAGAAAGAAACAAGAAATATTAGCTGCTCAAAGTGCATTAGCTGTGGATGGAGAAACTAATTCAACTAGTGAGCCGACTCAGTTAAGTGAAATGGATATCTGGGTGCAATCTGTTGGTGGAAAGAAAAAAGAAAGAGTCAAAGGTCTTGGCTCCTTGGGTCGAAGCGTAAAGGCAACTAATAGTTCAACATCAACTTTGACAAAAGAAATTGATGAGATGATTAAGTCTCAGGTTGATGCTTCAAATGCTCATTTGTATGCTCAGTTGCAGAATGAGCAAAAGAAAAATAAGAGGATGAGAAAGGAATTACACTTGTTGATGAACCATGTATACAACAAATCATTTTCAAATGATCAACGCCTATGTCAAGAAGACTACCAAGCTTATGAGGATGAAAGTGATGACGACTCTGACGACGTGAATGGAAGTGATAATCCCGATAACGTGAATGAAAGTGATTCTGACTTTGATGGTTGGTAGTTTTATTGAATATTCAAGTTTGAATATATTTTGTTTTGGACCATTTAAGAATCATACATTATTAATGGGGATGTTTTGAATTATGTTTTTTGTTAGCTATAATGGTTTACATTAAATTAAAGTTGTTTTGAATGATGTTTTTGAGAATTATTGAAGGTTTTAAATAGATTTTTGATCAATTTTGAAATATTTCTACTAATTTACGTGTGAATTATTTTCATGAAAATCCATAGGTAAAATCCTTTTTTAATGAAATTGTACCAAATAATTCATTTAAAATTTTGCTAATTATTTGCAAGTAAATCCGCAAATGACGTACTTGCGGATTTATTTTTGTAGCTAAATTATCTAGGGATTTACTTGGCAATCTTCGTGGGGAATAATTTGCAATTTTTTTGTGGAAATCCGCAGCTAAAATATTTTTTTTAATGAAATTTTACCAAATAATTATGATAGTTAATCACAAATAAATCCACATATAACGTACCTGCGGATTTATTTTTGCAGCTAAATTACCTAGGGATTTACTTGAAAATCTTCGTGGGGAATAATTTGTGATTTTTTTCGTAAAAATCCGCAGGTAAATTCCTTTTTTATGAAATTTTACCAAATAATTCATGCAAAATTTTGATAGTTAATCTCAAATAAATCCGCAAATAACGTACCTGCTGATTTAGTTCCGTAGGTTAATTTCCTAGGGATTTACTTGGAAATTTTTATGGGGAATAATTTGTGATTTTTTTTGTGAAAATCTGTAATACCCTGCATGTTTCTAAGCTAGGGAGTGAATAAGTTTTCCTACGTATGAAACGTCCTATCCTGTGAGTAGCATTTTAGTGCATGACTTACAATGAATATTCTAGCGATAGGATAGCCTGCGATGTCTTAAGCATGCTGATATGAGTCGCTTAGAGTGATGCAGGCTAAGAGTTTTTGAATCCATCAAGTCTTAGTGTTCGATTTTGCAAGGGTCATATTTGAACAAGAATAACGTGATTGATATGTGAAATTTTGGTAGATTTAGATCCACCAAAGTGTAGAGAATCGAATTAGCTTTCCAACGATACTAATTTTACCAAAATCCGATACTCGGGCATGAAGTTATGGCCTTGCGAAGTAGAGGGCGTCGCCTAACCAATCGGACATGGCCACTGGAAAGCATATCCGATAGCATATGTGATGCCTATGTAAATATAGGTGATATCATATACGGTGTCTATGTAAATATAGGCGATAGCATATACGGCGCCTATGTTATGGTTTCAAATGACTTAAACACTCCGTTTTTGAGTTATTTTGAGGGTAGTTAAGTCTTTTAACACTCCTTTCATGTCCCTAAACTTAACCTCACAAAATATATAACTTCAAAATACATTACAACTCTATTAACATCTCAAAGTTCATTATCCAAGAGCACCATAGGAGAAAAACAACTAGGGTTGCACAATCAAGCTTGAAGATCAAATTTCAAGGAAATTCCTCCATCAACCATCAAGAACCTTCCTTCCAAGGTATGCGTAGTGTTCATCCACGAATTCTTTTCGTCCGTGGAGTTTAAGAATCAATCTTTAAAATACAAAAGCTTGGTTGGTTGTGGTGATATGATCATACCCATGTTGATGCTTGTTTGTTTTTGCTATATAATTGTATCGTGACTGTATATCTCATGAAAGTTATGTTGTTAGTTGAAAAACATGATCTTTAGGTTGATTGATAGAATGCAAGTATGAAAACCACCAATGCCTTAAAGAATGCATGCAAGGTGTTCGATAAAATTCCTGGTATGCTAGAACTTCATATTTACATGATTTCATGATATCTAAATAACAAGTTCATGTTAGCCATACACTCCAATATGAATTTCCATGCAAATTCTGTGTTGTTATTGTTATGGTATAAACCATGTATGATAATGGAGATGTAAATTATGTACACAAAATATATCCATGCTTTTCCTCTCATGTTTGAAATGTTGAATAAATACATGAAGTATACTAACCCCTGCTTATGATATTGTGAATTGTGGACTCAAATCTTGTGATCAAGTCATGTCATGTGTGTCAGTTTCCTCCTATCGAGTCCTGGCGGTATTCGTACTTGAAAACTATAGCTGTGTGCCTATAGCTATGTCATGTTTCACGATATCCAAACTTAAGCTATGATTCCATAGATTTCAGTCAGTCATGTGACTCAGGAAAACCTTATGATCTCAGTCAGTTGTCAGATGTCAGTAACATTCCGTTAGTCAACAGAATTCATTAAGTCAAGTCATGTATAGTCAGTTATTCATGTCCAGTTTCTCCAGATGGGAGTATAGGTTAGCACTGAGTGAACCCAAGGATGGGAACTCACCTGCCAGTTCAGGGTGTGATTCTTAGTAGGCATCCTTACGTTCCAGAACTATGTAGCCAGCGTAGGTTGAGACATCTTGACCTATCAGATTAGGGTTGATGAGGTGGTTTAACCTTTCAGTTTAGGGTTCCCACCATTCTCATTTGAGTACCTGTCAGATAAGGGTCACTCACAAGCTGTCCTTACCCGTGACATGGTATTGACACCTTTCCAGTTGGGGCAGAGATTGAACCCCAGCTAAACCATAATGGCATACATGGGGCATGTCGGTTAAACACTACCTCCCACAGTTTTAGTATCAGTCTCAGTAAAAGAACTCAGATAGTTCTTCAGATTTCAGTATACCAGGACTGTCAGACACAGTCGCCCATGTTATCAGATTTACAGTATCAATCATGTCAGTTATCAGTAAATCATGTATTAGCTTATAGATCTAGCTATCACGCATTCATGGTCTCAGTTCCTATATATGTGTGTTTGCACTCTCACGTTCATATTATTCAGTTCGTACTGTTCATGCATGAAACCCGTTATGTTCAGCCTATCTTCCTCGTATACTCAGTACTCCAGTTGTACTGACGCATTTGCGCTATGGTGCTTTCTTTTCATGTTACACCATAGGTTCCGAGACACAAGTTTCAGACCAGTAGTAGCGGTAGCATTCCAGTCACAGAGACACAGTGAGTCCTCATTCATTCGAGGACAATATGATTTGATTTATTTATTTCTTCAGTTCAGTTTTATGGAGTTAGTTGGAGACATGTTCCTTTAACTCCTTATTTAGACAACTTAGAGGCTTTTCGACTACATCATGTCAGACAGTTATTTCAGTTTTGTTTTGGGTATTATTACCCCACGGATGTCGTTATGATTTTCAGACATGTTTTATTCAGTTGAACCTTATGGCCTACATGTTCACGTATTCCGCATTATTTCGTCATGATTTGCAGTATACAGGTACAGGTGTCAGTCATGGGTTAGCTTGTGGTCCCTTAGGGTCAAGAGCACCGTGTAGCGTTCCGGTTCAGACAATCGGGGCGTTACAAAATCCGCAGGTAAAATCCCTTTTTATGAAATTTTACCAAATAATTCATGCAAAATTTTGATAGTTAATTGCAAATAAATCTGCAAATAACGTACCTGCGAATTTATTTTCATAGGTAAATTTCCTAGGGATTTACTTAGGAATGTTCGTGGCGAATAATTTGTGATTTTTTTTGGGAAAATCCACAGGTAAAATCCTTTTTTATGAAATTTTACCGAATAATTCATGCAGAATTTTGATAGATAATTGCAAATAAATCTGCAAATAACTTACTTGCGAATTTATTTTTACAGCTAAATTACCTAGGGATTTTATAAATTCGCAGATAATAATTACCTACGAAGGTATTTCCTTTGGATTCTAATTGGTAAGAAAATCCGCAGGTAATCAAATTACTTGGAAATTTTACCACATTATCTCTATGAAAATCCCCAGGTAATAAGCAGTTTTCTTGTAGTGATTTGCACATCACGGGGAGGAGAAAAGCTCACTGGCAGGCTCCACTTGTAAATCTAAATAGTTATCCTTAATTCTATTTGCATCTGATTTAATAGCTGAGAGGTAATATAGGTTAAGACGAATATGTAGATTGTTCTAATTCTTAGAGGCAAGAGGTTGACTCATGCCTGGATTGTAACAAACTTATTTTGGTATTAATAAAATTTATTTATTTACCAAAAAAATATTTTTACTATTAAATAAAGAAATATCAAATAATACATTAACTGGATAAATATTGTAAATAAAGAATGTTAAAAGAAGAATTTTCTTTTTCATCCTTAACCAGACCACCAATGGCAACTAATTTGTCACTTTTTTTCAAAACAATAACCCCATTTGTATCAACTTTGACCTCACCTTGGATGGCTAGGTATAACCCCATTTGTATCAACTTTGACCTCACCTTAGATAGCTAGGTTCTTATCTAGGAAACCTATTTTCAAGTAAGTCGTACTACTTTACAAAGCTTATACTAAGACATCATCAAATTGGCATTTGGCTAAATTTTTTATTGTTTTGGGTACACTAAATCTATATTTTGGCAAAATAACTTTAACACAGGTTCAAGAATAAACCAAGGATACTTATGAAATTTTCCAACGCCTTCAACACAAGATCAAAATGACCTTTCAAAGAAGCGTGTTTTCAATATTTTGAAGAAAAAAAGATGAAGAGAAAAGTCAAGTCCTCTGAATTCACGGAGTGTTCTTAAGGAAATAATTTCCCTCAAGTACCCGAGTTGCAGAATTTTCCTCCCAGGATAAAATGGCTTAACAATACGACTTTATTGGTACCTTAAATGATCGGATTCTCTTCGAACTCACTCAATGGGAGATGATCATACAAAGTTTTTCAGAAGACAAGAAGTGTTTTTAATTCAGAATTTTTCATTGCAAACCTGTAGAAAAATGCAGTTTTATATAGCCATTAAGTGCCCCTTCTGAAAGGTGAAAATGGTTCATCGGGAAGGTGTGTCCTTTGGAACAGTCATATCTATCCATTTGAAATCGTGTTCCTTTTTCGAACAGCCACAACCATTCAAACAGTCATACCATTTCCTAAAATAGTATGTTTTTTACACGATGAGTTGTGTCTCTTCCGAGCATTGTTTTGCATGCACGTTAATGAAGGATCAAAAAATGTAGATTGTTGAATTTTTTCCGACTGGATTCATTCATCAATAATTTGCCGAAGCTGAAGCTAAAGCCGAGCAAGCAGCGATGACAATGGCGTGAGGTACCTCTTGGTTCTTGCCTCACTTACCATGTGGAGTAAGTGTTTCTTAATTTAAACACTTGAAAGTTTCATTCTCCCACCAATGTGGGAGAATTAGTAGACTTTTCCATTTTTGAATACACTTTCCAGTTTGAGTATTATCTCAATTTTCCCCCTCTATTATTTATTCATACTATTAATCTTGAACCCAGCATATTCTTTATCCTATCAAGAAAGGGTCAAGAAAATTTCACATTATCATATCAAAAATTACATGCATGAAACCTATCGTACAAATAAAATTTATAATATTAAAAATAAGCTAGTTTAGTTTGTATGATACGGTAGATAAAGATATTCCTAGGGTGTCAGTTGTATTTGAGCATGTCAAGATGGCGTGAATTAAATAAAAATAACATAAAAGTACACCTTAAATTACCATATTTACTCAAAATTTCATCCTTACAAAGTAATTATAAAAATCACAACTTTCACTTTCTCTCTCAAGAAAACTGATACATAACACTACCGCTTCTCATACTCTCTTCCATCTTCATCCTATTAAAATTCTTCCTTTTTGTTTTCTTCTCATATCTTAAAATTTTTCAATTTCCAACCCTAGATCTCTCTTTTCCTCTAATCCCATTCATATAATAAGTCAATATTCATCCACCCATTATAGTGGTAGGCTGAAATATCATCATTGTACTCCACCACCCAACTAACACCGCTCCATCTCCAATAACTCTAAATTTTTCTCCCATATAAATTTAGATGAAGATGAGATAATAGTAAGAGTTTGGATATTTCTCAATGAAGCTCAAAGATTGGTGTAAGATACTGTAACGCCCCAAATTTGGTACCCGGAATGCTACACGGTGCTCATGACCCTGAAGGACCACAAGCTAACCCATGACTGATATTCTGTACCTATATACTTCATAAAAATACTGTATAACACAAAAACATGAACTGAAAGGCCATAAGGTTTAATACTAATACATAACTGAAGATATGGTATACCAATACCCAAAAAAACTGAGATAACTATCTAAACATATTATAGTATGAAAGCCTCTAAACTGTCTAAATAAGGAGTTGATGGGACTTGTCCCCAATTAACTCCATCTACTGAAATAAACTGAAAACTAAAATAGTAATGTAATCATCATGTCCTCGAAGGATGAGGACTCACTGCTGACTCTAACTGCTGAACCGGGATACTACTGATGCTCTGGAGCTCGTGCTTCAAAACCTATGGTATAAAACATCACAGCACAAATGCGGCAGTACTTTGAATATACTAGTATGCAAGTGAGGTAGGCTAAGTGCATGGGGTTCATATGCATGAACAATAATAACTGATTGACTAACCTGAACGTGAGAATACATACATGACTACGTAGCTGTAACTGAGATCGTGATAGAACTAAATACTGAGTTCTGACTATTGAGTTTACTGAAATTGACATCTAAGTCAGTGATGAGTGAAAAAGACTGGTACTATATTACTGAATACTGAGGGACTGATACTATGTTACTGATATATGAATAACTATGTCTAACAGTTCTGATTATGAAAAACTGGTCTGGTTGACTGTATCTGATAGTCCTAAAGCTGAATACTGATAACATGAGTTTTGATAACTAATATAACTTATAACATGAGTTACTGTATCTGAAAGTCCTAAATCTGATGGAACTGGCTCAGTTTCATACTGTATCTGAGTAACTGAATTAGAGATCAGTCCTATCTAGTAGGTGATCTCTAAATCTGATGATACTAATACTAATTGGCCTTAGTTGAGATCAGTCCTGTCTAGTGGGTGATCCCGGAGTCTATTTATAATAATAAGGATTGACTGTATCTGACAGTTCTAAATCTATACTACTGAGCTGAATTGACTGTGTCTGATAGTCCTGATTCTATAACTGAAACTGTGGGATGTATTCATCTAACCGACATGCCCCATACTAAGCTAAATGGGGTCCAACCTATAAACCCATTTGGAAGAGTATCAGTATCACACCGCTAGTTAAGACAACTGTTGTGGAGTCCGTCCTAATCTAGTGGGCGACCCCTGGGATTAGTCCTATACATTTAAATGCGCTAACGGGTGATCCCTGAGTATGTCGGTTCTACCTATCAAGTAACATCTCGTACCTTCACTGGATACGTAGTTCTGGAACTTAGGGATTGCTTCTTGGGATCACAGTCCTATCTAACGGGTGAGACCCTATCCTTAGGCTCGATCGGTGCTGAATCCTACTCCCATATGAAAGACACTGGCCTGGTTAACTAAACTAAACCTAATTTAACTTAACCTAACTGATTAACTGAACTGAGCTGACACTAATGGTATTGTTTAGCGGAGCTAAACTGAGTTTATTGAGTTTCATTGACTGACGAAATGTACTAAGTTTCTGAGGACCGGCTGAGAGTACCGTAGTTACTAAGATTTACTGGGACTACTAAAATCACTGAGATTACTGAACTACTGAGATTTCTTAGATTTCTGAGTCACATGAATGACTGAAGTCTAAGGATCATAGCTTAACTGTGAGTATCATGAAAACATGACATGGCTCTAGGCACACAACTAATATTTCAGATACAAGTACCTCCAGGACTCGATGAGAAAAAACTGACAAAGCATGACTTACTTGAACATATGACCAACAACACAATCCATAATACATATATTGAAGCACTTCATCAAACATGTGATATGTATAAACTTGTACATAAATGGAAATTTCATGATATAGTTGGTCACTTTTCCTTTACAAAGGCATTTAATAAAACACATGGTAGGCATAGTATGTGTAAACAATATTATACAACAATTAAACATCATGATTTAATTCTAAATTCATCATTCAAGGGTTTAGTCATAGGTTTGCATGAATCTATATCTATACTAATCAAGCCAACATAAAATTTATCACCCAACATGGAATAGAATTCACTTACTCATTATCAACATGAACAAAAGCATCCCAACCATGAAATTCATAAAGAAAATCCATAAACTTGAACTTAGAAAAGGGATTCTTGGGCTTTATGGATGAAAGGAGTCCATGAATGAACACTATGCATACCTGAGTTGTGATTTCTTGAAGATCCGTGGAGGAAAACTTTAATTCTTGGCTTGGAATTAAGCACCTATGGTTTCTTGTTCTTAGGGATTAATCTTAGAGAGAAACCCTAATATTTATTATTGTGAAATGATGAATAAATGAGCTGAGGTCGGGTATAATTGGGTATACATAGGCGGGTGGTAAAATACCAAAATACCCCTATTAAAAATGACTTAAAATAATAGAGCAGGACGTGCGATGGTCTGTCGCTAGTCCGACTGTCCGTCAGATTCACGTTGACTAGGACCAGAACTGAGACCTACTGTCTTTGTGCGACGGTAGGGTGCGACGGTCCGTTGGACCTCACTGTCGTACCCCTCCAGAGGGCTGGATCATTGCCTCGATGCAATGGTCTATTGCTAGTCTGACAGTCCGTCAGCCTGTATCGTCGTACCTGGGCGATTTTATTGCCTTCTATTTTTCATCCATAACTTCCTTGTCCGATACAGAATTTTGATGAAATTGGTATCGATGGAAAGATTATTCAATTTTCCAATGAACAAAAAGTAAAAATGTTATAAATTCCACGTCTATAAAAGTGGATTCATCTTTCAAAGAAGGCTTCTAGCATTCTTGGAGAGTAATTTCAAGCTAAGAAAAGTATGGGTATTACAATATCTCCCCCTTGAGAACATTCATCCTTGAATGAGACTGAGAGTGAGGGAAAGAACATAAACTGACGTACATACTATACATGAATAACTAAAACATGATCTCATTACTGAACTAAATATAACATACTGAACATGCATATATGATGTATAATTATAAGAATAAACTGATATATGAATTCATGATAGTATATGCAAGGGTACTTAGTACCAAGTTTGTAATAGGGATCTGAGCATGAACTGAATACCAAGTTTGTAATGGTAATTTGAACAGGGAACTGAGTAAGTTTAAGAAAACTGTTATGTGACTGAAAAGCACTGATGACCCCATGATTATGCTAGAAGTATGCATGAACGGGAACCTGAGAATATGATTGAGGCTGAACCATGACATATAAACTAAATTTCATGAATTGAACTGAGCCCCTAAATACATGGCTCATGACTGAGATCTGAACTTGAGGGCTAAATTATGAGTACCCTCTACATAAACTAGATTCTTTATGCAAAGAGAAACTGAATTTAATACATAGGAGCATTGGGGAATAATGAGGTACCTCCTCCTTGGGACACTATGTCCCTCTAAGAACGAGTACCTCATTGAGATACTGGGGTGATGCATGGGGCATCAACGAACTGATTCATGACTAAAAAACTCATGTTGAAAATCTTAAGCTAAAAAAAGAGAGCAAGAGGTCTAACAATGCATATCATGAGTATGAAGGACCTATAACGTACCTGAATCTATGCTAGGGGAATTTCCTTCATCATGGAAAGTCTGAAGAGCATAAAACCTATTCTGATGCTGAATACCAGTAGTACTGGAAGTGATGCCCTGCTGGTGTAAATCTTTTCCCTTTTGAACCCTTCCTCTACATTCCCACAGCCTGTGGCTTGGCTTACCAATCCATAACATACCTTACTACCTGATCTACATACACCTAGGTGATTATTACCATACTCTTCGCAAAGCAGATAGGTAAGACTCCTGGTCTCACTACCTTGGGCCTCAGAGTCTGGCAACCCATCACAACGATCATTTCTGAACTTGGGTACTAGTGCACTAGATGAAGATGGGGCTGGGACTGAAAACTTATGACTATACTAAGAATGGCTATCACCCTCTAAATTAGGCTAAAATCTGAAACTACCTATCTTTTCCCTCTTATTCTACTTTTTCTCCATCTTAATCTTTTGGTCTTCTATCTGCTGAGCATGGGTCATAAGTTCGGCTAAAGTCACGTCACTATTCAGTATGGTGGATCTACACTCATTAACCATGCTATCATTCACCCTTGACACAAACTTACTCATCTTAGACCTACTGTCTACAACCACATGAGGGGCATATCTAGATAATTGAGTAAACTTAAGAGAATACTCTTTCATTGTCATATTGCCCTGCCTGAGGTTGATGAATTCTAGAACCTTAGATTCTCTCAACTCTAGGGAAAAGAACCTCTTTAAGAATACAGTTACAAATTCATCTCATTCTATAGTCCCTACATCATCTGCCCTTTCTGACTTCTACTTCTTTTGAACCAAGTATGAGCCACATCCTACAATTGATATACAGCTAGCTCAGCACTCTCAACAGTAGTCACCCCATGATGCCAGTCACCTTCTGAACCTGATCTAGGAATTCCTGAGGGTCCTTATCTGAATTAGACCCAAGAAAGGATAGAGGGTTCATTTAGGTAAAGTCTCGAATCCTAGCTATAGCTGAATTGTCCACTAGGTTAGCCAAAACAATAGTTGGTCGTTCATTATGAGCAACAACTGATTGAGCAACAGTAGTGAATGTAGCCCTGAAATCTACATGAGAAACATGTTCGCCTAAAGGTTGTTCGTACTGAGGGGCTGACTGATTCTCGTTTCTTCTTTTTGGAGGCATGTTTTGTAGAAGAAAGGTAGAAATGAATTAGACTGGGAGTTTAACTTTAAGCCTATGCTCACTGGCACGACATGAATATTGAAAGAAGGGTAACTATTCCTAAAATATCTTATAGCCTCCTGCACATAAATGTGGTGCACAACATACACATGTACAAGACTCTACTACATACAACTTTTTAGACTTCCTAGGACACTATGAAACTGGCTCTGATACCAAGTTTGTAACACCTCGAATCTGGTACCCGATATGCTACACGGTGCACATGACCCCGAAGGACTACAAGCTAACCTATGATTGATATCTGTACCTGTATACTGCATAAAAATACTATATAATGTGAAAATATGAATTGAAAGTCCATAAGGTTCAATACTAATAAATAACTAAAGATATCGTATAACAATACCAAAATAACTGAGATAACTGTCTAAACATATTATAGTCTAAAAGCCTCTAAACTGTCTGAATAAGGAGTTGATAGGATATGTCCCTAGCTAACTCCACCTACTAAAATAAATTGAAAACTAAAATAGTAATATAATTATGTCCTCGAAGGATGAGGACTCACAGCTGACTCTGACTGTTGAAACAGGATGCTACTAATACTTTGGAGCTCGTGCTTCTAAACCTATGGTATAAGACACCACAACACGAATGTGTTAGTACTTTGAATGTACTAGTATGCAAGTGAGGTAGGCTAAGTGCGTAGGGTTCACATGCATGAACAATAATAACCGACTGACTAACATAAATGTAAGAATACATGCATAACTAAGTAACTGTAACTGAGATTGTGATAGGACTAAATATTGAGTTTTGACTACTGAGTTTACTGAAATTGACATTTGAGTCACTAATAAGTGAGAAATACTGGTACTATATTACTAAAAACTGAGGGACTGATACTATGTTACTGATACATGAATAATTTTGTCTGATAGTTCTGATTATGAAGAACTGGCGTGGTTGACTGTATCTAACAGTCCTAAACCTGAATACTGATAACATGAGTTCTGATAACTGATATAACTATTAACATGAGTGACTGTATCTGACAGTCTCAAATCTAATGGAACTGGTTGAGTTCCATACTGTATCTAAGTAACTGGATAAGAGATCAGTCCTATCTAGTGGGTGATCTCTAAATCTGATGATACTGATACTAATTTACCATAGTTGAGATCAGTCCTGTCTAGTGGGTGATCCCTGAGTCTATTTACAATGATAAGGATTGACTATATTTGACAGTCCTAAATCTATACTACTGAGCTGAATTGACTGTGTCTGACTGTCCTGATTCTGTAACTGAAACTGTGGGATGTATTCATCTAACCGACATGCCCCATACTAAGCTAACTGGGTTCCAAACTATAACCCTAGTTGGAAGGGTGTTAGTATCGCGCTACTGGTAATGATAAAAATTGTAGAGTTAGTCTTAATCTAGCGGGTGACCCCTGGGATTAGTCCTATATATTTAAATGTGCTAAGGGTGATCCCTGAGTATTTCAGTCCTATCTATCGGGTGACATCTTGTACCTATGCTGGCTACGTTGTTCTGGAACTTAGGGATTGCTTCTTGGGATCAGAGTCCTATCTAACGGGTGAGTCCTTATCCTTAGGCTCACTCGATACTGAATCCTACTCCCATTTGAAAGACACTGACCTGATTAACTAAACTAAAATTGATTTAACTGAACTAAACTGATAAACTGAATTGAATACAATGATATTATTTAGAAGAGCTAAACTGAATTTACTGAGTTTCGTTGACTGACGGAATGTACTGAGTTTCTGAGGACTGGCTGAGAGTACTATAGTTATCAAGATTTACTGAGAATACTAAAATCACTGAGATTACTGAACTACTGATATTTTTGAGTCACATGACTGACTGAATTCTAAAGATCATAGCTTAACAGTGAGTATCGCGAAAACATGATATGGCTCTAGGCACACAGCTAATATTTTGGGTACAAGTGCCCCCAGGACTCGATGAGAAGAAATTGACAAAGCATGACTTACTTGAACACATGACTAAAAACATAATTCATAATACATATATTAAAGCACTTCATCAAACATTTGATATGTATAAACTTGTACATAAATGGGAATTTCATGATATCATGCTAGTGGGGTACTTTTCCTTTACAAAGGCATTTAATAAAACACATGGTAGGCATAGTATATGTAAACAACATTATACAACAATTAAACATCATGATTTAATTCTAAATTCATCATTCAAGGGTTTAGTCATAAGTTTGCATTAATTTATCTATACTAATCAAACCAACATAAAAGTTATCACCCAACATGGAATAGAATTCAATTACTCATTATCAACATGAACAAGAGCAGCCTAACCATGAAATTTATAAAGGAAATCCATAAACTTCAACTTATAAAAGGGATTCTTGGGCTTCATGGACGAAAGGAGTTCATGAATGAACACTATGCATACTTGGGTTGTAATTTCTTGAAGATTTGTAGAGAAAAACTTTAATTCTTAGCTTGGAATTAGGCACCTAGGGTATCTTATTCTTGGGGATAAATCTTAGAGAGAAACCCTAATATTTGTTGTTATGAAATAATAAATAAATGAGATGAGGTCGGGTATAACTGAGTATATATAGGCGGGTGGTAAAATACCAAAATACCCCTATTAAAAATGACTTAAAATAATGGAGCGGGACGTGCGATGGTCCATCACTAGTCCAACGGTCCATCAGATTCACCATCGACTGGGACCAGGACTAGGACCTGCTGCCTTTGTGCGATGGTGGGGTGCGATGGTCCGTTGCTAGTCTGACGGTACATCGGACCTTGCGGTAGTACTCCTCCTTGCGACGGTGAAGGTCTGTCGCTAGTTCGACGGTCTATTTGCCTGCATCGTTGTATTTGGGCGGTTTTACTGCCTTCTATTTTTCGGCCATAACTTCCTCGTCCGATATGGATTTTGATGAAATTGGTATCGCTAGAAAGCTTATTCGATTTCCCACTAAACAAAAAGTGAAAATCTTAGAAATTACACGTCTATAAAAGTGGATTCATCTTTCAAAGAAGGCTTCTAACATTTTTGAGGAAAAATTTCAAGCTAGGAAAACTGCGGGTATTACAGATACTGAGTTGAGGTCCATTTGGTGGATCACTGATTAGGGTTTACTAGTGATGGTGGCATAAGATAAAGACAGGGAGTTGGTGGTGTAGTACGAAGGGAGTTCAGAGATTCGTCAATGGAGGTTGAAGATGATGATGTTAATAAAGATACATAAGAATAATGTATCTATTAAGGGAGTTCAGAGATATATAAGAATGGCGTATCTAATTGAAAAGGACAAAAAGATACATCTAGAGACTCTCCACAAATGTACAAACGCTATATATCTTACTGAATATTAAGTTATAGATACATAAGAAAGATGTCTTTGACTGACAATCTACAAAATCATGCATTGAAATGCTTTTTGTACTACTGATACATGAGACTTATGCAACTGAATGTATCTCTCTGATATTAATACATAAGAGCTATGTATCGGTACATATATATCAGTCGATTAATTTGGTACTTATGCATTGGATTGTGATGTATCAATACCTAACTTATGTATCGTGAGAATAAAAAATTTGAGATCTTTTTGTAAACATGAAAATAATTGGGATGATTTATAATTAGGTATTAAATAGTCAAAATTTGTAAAATTTGCCCATGATAAATAATGAACCGCCCAAATGTTAATTGGACTAAAACAAGTTCAGCTAAAATGGGCTAAAAATCAGTCATCACCCAACTCGTCCATTAATATTATATATAGTTATCAACAACAACAAACCCAGTGTATTCTTACATAGTGGGATCTGAGAGGTAAGATGTATGCAGTCCATACCACTACCTCCATAGAAGTTGAAAGCTTGTTTCCAATATACCCCGGCTCAAGACAAGGAATAATAAACAAATCCATAATAAAGAATAGAATAAGATGATATAACATAAATACGACACCCACAAGGAATAGTAGATAAATTCGTAATAAAGCATGAAACAAGATCACATAATCTGTATCGCATCCTTCAGATCTTCCTATCTAGATTCATGTCCTCAGTAATCTGTAACTGCTCCATGTCCCGCCTAATCACCTCTTTCCAGTATTTCTTTAGCCTACCCTACCCCGCCTGAAACCATCCAAAGCTTGCCTCTCACACCTGTGAACCGAAGCATCTGGGTCCCTCATCATCACGTGTCCAAACCATCTCAATTGGATATTCCGATCTTGTCCTCCACCGAAGCTACTCCAACCTTCTCCCGGATAGTTTCATTCCGAACTCTATCATCCCTAGTAAGCCCACACATCCAGTGCAACATCCGCATTGCCGCCAACTTCAATTTTTAAATGTGTGAGTTCTTGACTGGCTAATAAATTTTATATATAATCATAATAAAAAAATTTAAAAATATTATATGTTATATATAGTCATAATAATAAAAAATTGATATATTATATATAGTCATAATAAAAAAACTATTTATTTTCTTCTAATTTGTTTGAGTTCCTAATAAAATATTTTTTATTATGACTATATATAACAAATCAAATAAAAAATATGTTTTAAAAAAATTAGATGTTATATATAGTCATAATAAAAACTATTTTGATATATTATATATAGGCATGATAAAAAAAATTTATTTTTTTCTTTTAATTTTGTTTGAGTTCCTAATAAAATATTTTTATATTATGACTATATATAAATATAAAAAAAATCTGTTTTAAAAAATACTTGAATAAAAATTTTCATGTACCGTGTACAATAGTACAATGTTGAGAAAGAACCCAATAATTTAATTTATATAAATTTTATATAGCTATTTCCTTAAATAAATATTTTCCTTGTACAACTGGACTATAAGTTTTATAAAGCAGTAAAATATAAGTAATTGTTATAAATATCAGGTGGCACATATGTAGTAATAGGCAACAACATACCTGTGGGGATCTCAAACGTCCCGTGGGATGGATCTAACTGTGTCTGATAAGCAAGAGGCTTGTTGACTCGCATTTCATATTTTGAATCATCTTTTATTTTTTTAATATACTGCCTGTGAGTTGCTCGAATCTAATTGCCAATCCCTCAGATCAAAGGCACATTGGCTTGTCTGCATAATTTCATGATAAAACATGGAAACTCTAAAGCACTTGACACTTTATGTGCCTAAACAAACATTTTGTCTGCTATAATACGACCGAAATCAACCTTTAGCTCGTCAACCAAACCAGGACCCAATACTACACTATGCTTGTCCAAGTTTTTATCTCCCCCAGTCGGTATCAATCACAACCCAACCACAGCCCACCAAAACTTTGCTTGAAAACTGAGGGATGATTTAGAGATCCGCTCTTTGGTGTTACAGACCCATGATGGGTTACCATCTTTAGTAAGGATCCTAGCTAACCAAGGCCTTTGAGTGGAGGCAGTTCTCAGACGATGTTCAACTTTTGTCATGGCTAGTGGTTCCTCATAATTTGCCCCAAATAGCATCCTATTTAGCTTGCTAAGAGAAATATCAATAGTTACCCCTCATACCGAAACATTTTCCCTTTTTGGCAAATCTATAACTTTGGTACCCTTGGGACAATCTTTTTCTATCAGTGCCAAATAGTTGGTGAAGAAATCCCGAACAAGATTTGGTTGGTATGACTCGAGAGGTTTGCTCATCCAAGCTAACTCATATTTATTAAATCACCACTCAATCTCTGGGTACTCATGCAACTCGGTCGTCACAATTTGGTGCTCTTCGAAGATTTTCCTCTTTATTTGTGTATTTGGTGTTGGTTAGCCCATCCAAGAAGATCTCTCATGCTCCATTTATTTGCCACTAAATTTATTCCCGTGTTTGGGGATCTTTCATTTTAAACACATTGGTATCCTCAGCTTTCGATGCCTCAACTTGGTCGGGGTTTCATGTGTCAACCCGTTTCTTAATGGGGCTCGAACTTGTGCTACTGTAACTACTCTCACTCTCCTCTTCAGACTGGGAGAGTGCCCGATTCATCCTGTCCCTTTGTATAGTGTTGAAAGTTGGAGATTTATCACTTAGCATCAGCTCATTTCTGCCCCTTCTATGTTGAACCCTACTACCGCCTTTACTTATTGGTAGTTTACATTCCATTTTCCTGAACAAGGAATAAGGAAACATCAGGATCAGTATTAGAAAGAATTTATGACAAACTTGACCTTGATAGGTGGATTGATGGTCTGTCGAGGTTGTGACAATCCATTGCCCTAACCGTCAAGCCTTAACCAGTGAAGCACTTTATAACATAGCCTTGCAATGGTCACCATGACAGTCTAGGTGTCTGATGGTCCGTCAGGTCATTCGTCATAGCTAAACCAGTATCCTATTTCTTCAAAAAATTTTTGATGGTTTGAGTGATGGTCCGTCGGGTTTCTGACAGTCTGTTGGGTGTCCAACAGTCCGTCGGGTATCTGACGGTCTGTCAAGTTTTCCGTCACTTTGATTTTTCAACATCAAGTTTCACTTTGGCAATTTGTCGAACATCTGGAGTGCATTACTCAATTATGCACACAACAATGGCATGAAATCAACCTTAAAACACTAGTTTTGCCATTTTTGGCCATAGGTTACTCAGACTTCACCCAGACAGTAGTTTTCAGAGTTCGACTTAATCAAAAGCACAAAAATGTAGAAACAAGATGAATTTTCTTTGAAACATTATCAAACTTACACACTTCATGCTCATTATTCCAGAAAAAAGAGTAGAGTTATGATCATACCTTGATTTCGCAGTATTCTTCACTATTCAAACTTGCAGAACTTTAAAAAATAATTAAGGCTATTAATTTGATTTATAAATGAAAGACTCAATTTAATTTATAATGAGAATAAGAGGAGAAAAAGTTTGTTTAAATAGGAGAGAATGGGGAAGGGGGAGAGTCTTAAGAGGAGATGAATGATCCTGATACTTTGAATGCAGAAGAATTTAAATAGTCTTAGGATTTGAAAAGGGTAGTAACGTACATAACCATTTCCTTTTATCACTTAAATTTATTTGGTTTAGATCAAAATAACCCGATTGGGATTAAATTGAGCCAACCCAACCTTTTAGCAGTTAGGGTTAAGTTGACGGTCAACCCGATGGTCCATCAGTGCTTCGATGGTCCCTCCACTCTCCCATCAAACCTTACCATAAATTAACTCATGTTGCATTAATGCGATGGTTAGTACGATGGTTTGTTGGATAATCGGTGGCCCGTCGTCATGCCTATAAGTTCATATCTAAATTTTTTATTTTTCAGCTCTATTTTGATGGTGTCTTTGGTGGTCCGTTGGACATGTGACAATCCATCAACTTAGCTATCAGGCCTTATCCAGATTTTCCATTATTTGGCATTTTCTTTGATGGCTTCAACGACGGTCTGTCAACCTCCCTCAACTGAATCAAATCCTATCTTTCTGTATTCTCAGTCCTGCACACTTCACAAACATGTCAACTTGCACTAAAACAAACAATTAACTCTAACTATGCTTACAATAATACATTGTGGGTTGCCTCCCACTAGCGCTTGATTTAATGTCGCGGCATGACTCAGTCATCTCGATTACTCAGACTTATCAAGATAGACTGTACCCAAGCACTTAACCAATTCCATTAGATCGATATATAACTTGACTCATTTCTCGTTGACCTTAAATATGCTCCCATCTTCATTTTTGAGATCAAATACTCTGGAAGGATAGACTTGATTAACTCTGAATGGGCCAGACCACTTTGACTTGAGTTTATCTCGAAAGAGTTTTAGTCTGGAGTTGAAAAGAAGTACCTAATCGCCTTTCTGTAAGTCTCTCTTCTCAATCCTATAATCGTGATATCTCTTTATCTTTTCTTTGTATAGGTATGCTTTTTCATAGGCCCCAAGACAGAATTCATCCATCTTATTAAGCTACTCCAATATTAGTTTATCTTCTTCCTTCCTGTTCAGATTTAACCTCTTGAGTGGCCACAATGCCTTGTGTTCCAACTCAATCGGCAAGTGGCATACCTTGCCATAGACTAACTGTCATGGTAACATACTGATGGGTGTCTTAAAAGCAGTCTGATATACCCATAAGGCATCATCGATCCTTCAAGACCAATCTTTCCTACTTGCGTTCACATTTTGGTTAGTATAGCTTTTATCTCCGGGTTCAAAATCTCCACTTGCCCATTATTCTGCGGGTGGTATGGAGTTGCTACTTTATGTTCATTCGCCTCATATTTTACCAAGGTTGCTCAGAACACTTTATTGTAAAAATGGGATCCTCCCTCGCTTATGATAGTACATGGTACTCCAAAATGAGAAAAGATATTCTTTTTGAGAAAAGTAACAACTTTGTTACCTTCATTATCAGCCAGAGCCACAACTTTTACCTATTTGTACCTGTAGCAACCAAGATATATTGAAACCCGTAAGATCTGACAAAGGGTCCTATGAAATCAATGCCCAGACATCGAATAATTCAATCTTTAGTATTTTTGTCATAGGAATCTCATGGTGCTTCCAAAATGAGCCTTGCCTCTGACATTGGTTACATCTCTTCACAAATTCATATGCATCCCTGAACAAAGTTGGCCAAAAATAACCACTCTGTATCACTTTTCTTGCAATAGGATCGCCTGCATGGTGACCCCCAACTGGTGAAGCATGGCAGGCTTCAAAAATATTCTGCATATCAACTTTTGGGATGCATTTTTTGATAATGTTATCAACACACTACCTGAATAGATATGGCTCATCCCAAAAGTAACTTTTGGCAACATGGAGGAATTTTCTTCTCAGATGAAAGGAAAAATCTCTGGGAATAAGATTGCTTACCATATAATTGGCAAAGTCTGCGTACCAAGGTACTTTTTCAAGCATAGCAGAAAGGACATGATCATCAGGGAAGGCATCATCAATTTTGCATTCATCAGTGATTTCAGAATATCTCTCAAGTTTGGATAGATGGTTTGAGACTTGGTTTTCACATCCTTTCCTGTCTTTGACCTCGAAGTCAAACTCTTATTGAAGCAACACCTATCTAATTAACCTTGGTTTAGCATCCTTCTTTGCCATCAAATATTTTAAGGCAGCATGGTCTATGTGAACCACCACCTTGATTCCTAGCAAATAAGAACAGAACTTCTCAAACGGATAGACAACCGCGAAAAGTTCTTGCTCAGTAACAATGTAATTCTTCTGCACCCTATTCAATGCTCTGCTCATATAGTAAATAGGCTGGAATAATTTTTCCTTCTTCTGTCCAAGTACACCCCTAAGTGCTACTCCACTTGCATCACACATGATTTCGAAAGGCTTATACCAATTTGGAGCAACAATAACAGGGGCAGCCAGAAGCCTCTCTTCAAGGAATTCAAATGCCTTTCGGCAATCATCATCAAACACAAACTTAGTCACCTTCTCCAACAATTTGCACAATGGATTTGAAATTTTAGAAAATCTTTAATAAACCGGTGGTAGAATTCAGCACGTCCCAAAAAACTACGAACTCCCTTCACAAAGATAGGAGAGGGTAATTTCCCTATCACCTCTACTTTTGCCCGATCGACCTCAACCCCCTTGGCTAAAATTCGATGTCGAAGAATAATGCCCTCCTTCACCATGAAGTGGCATTTCTACCAATTCAGTACTAGATTGAATTCCTCGCATCTCTGCAGTGCTCTACTCGGGTTTACTAGACATAACTCAAAAGAGTCACCTACCACAGATAAATCATCCATGAATACCTCTAAGGTGTCCTCCATCATATCGGAGAAGATAGACATCATGCATTGTTGAAAAGTGGTGGGTGCATTACACAGACCAAACATCATACGCTTGAATGCAAATATTCCATACAACCATATGAATGTTGTCTTTTCCTGGTCTTCGGGAGTAATAGAAATCTAGTTGTATCCTGAATACCCATCTAGAAAGTAGTATCAACCTCTTCCTTCTAGGCGATCAAGCATTTGATCCATGAAGGGCATTGGGAAATGATCCTTTAGAGTCCACGAGTTTAACTTCTGATAATCCAGACAAACTCTCCACCCAGTGACTGTACTAAGTAGAATTAACTCATTTTTCTTGTTAGCAACCACAGTAATGCCCCTTTCTTAGGCACATATTACACGGGGCTCTCCCACTTGCTATTAGAGAGGGGGTACACTACCCCTGCATCAATCCATTTAATGATCTCCTTTTGACCACTTCTCTCATCGATAGGTTTAATCTGCGTTGATATTCAATAGTTGGTGTATAATCTTCCTCAAGCTAAATTTTGTGAGTGCATATACCTGGAGAAATACTAATAATATCAATAATATTCCATCTTATAGCCCTTTTATATCTCCTAAGTACAGAGATAAGTGCTTCAACCTGCTTACCCAAATCTGCTGCAATAATCATAGGTAAAGTGTTTCTACTACCTAGAAACACATATCGTAGATGGCCAGCAACTCCTTCAACTCCAATACTGGTGGCTCTTCAATAGATTGTTTAGCAGGTGGTGTTGGACGATTTTTGAGATCTAAGTCCAGCTTCTTGGGAGCATATAAAGATGACCTCATCCTTGTCAGGGCACTCATTGTATCCTCATATTCACCAATACCTTCATTATCAAAGTTCATCAAGAGCGCAGCTAATGTTTCAACAAAAAATTTCTCCTCAATCGGTACCTCTTGTTCATCTTCATAATAAATATCGATGATGGAGAACACACTCATCTCTTTATGTTGACTCATTGACTGGCAAATATCAAATTGGACCACCTCATCATTAAGCCTAAATTGCAGCTCATTTGCCCACAAGTCAATTAACATACTCCCAGTAGCAAGGAAAGGTCTACCCAAGATTATGGGTACCTCGCAATTCAGGATCACAAAATCAGCAGGGAAGATAAAACTAGCCACCTTCACAAGCACATCATAGAATACACCAACTGGCCGCTTCACCGATCTATCTGCCACTACAATGGTGGAGATTGTCCACTGGTTCGTAGCTCACTATTCTTTTTTTTGTCACAAGGTCCTTCATAAATTTAGCATATCCAGGCATCTGCTCTAGTGCCTCCACCAAAGGCACATTAACCATCAACTGTTTTAACATCTCCATGAATTTGCTAAACTTTATGTTATCGACCTTCTTCTTCAATCGATGAGGAAATTGAGAAAGTGGTTTTAGAATTATAGCAACTTGCGCTTCTCCCTCCTTTCCATTGTCTTTGTCTAACTTATTAACCTGTTGATGGTTAGATGAACTTTGACCAACTTCCAGCTTTTCAGACTCCACTGGACCATCTTCTCCTACTTCTACATCTTCTTCCACCACAATATCAATTACAGGTTTGCCCACAAAAAGGCCTGGTAATACCTTACCATTTTGAGTAGTTATCATTATACAAAAGTTGCCTTTCAAAGATTTTGAACCATATCACTCGGTAATGTGTCGCTCTTTCTCTAATTAAATGCTACTGAGAGTTAGTTCATTTGCTACTCCAACTATTTTATAGAGGTTGAATGTGAGTCAACTAGATGACTCACAGAGAATAGGTCACTATTTATCGTTGTTACACCAGTATTGGTCACCTCTACCCCTTTTAATAGCTTCTACATTATGTCCTTCATGGACATCTTACCCAAACTGGCAGCAACATTATCATAATTTCTAGGAGGCACATACAGTCCACTCCTGTCATTCTTATTTTTCCAGCTTCCTTGATCTCAATCTCTGTAACTATCTTTATTGTAATAGTTCTGACCTTGATTCCCTTGGTTATATCCTCGGAAACCCCCTAATTATTTAGATAGTTACCCTCCTTTTCTGAATCAGATTTAGCTCTACTTTATGACCCAACAACTTTTACCTTTTCAATATTTCTAGATAGCAAGTGCTTAGTGATCAGGTCTATCTAGGTCCTCATGTGTGCCATATCTTGATCTCGTTCTTCTTGTCTCCTACATTGCTCTACAGTCATACCGCCAGACATAGTAGGTCTTGCTACCATAGAATCTATGGTATGCCAAGCTCTACTTGTCTTAGTCAATCGCTCTAACATATCTACAACTTCAATGAAAGTAAGCTCCATGAATGCGCCCTGACAACATTGTCTATGGTTGGTTTAGTGCTGGAGTTCAAAGCTCTGTAGAATGTCTCCATCAAGTTCTTATCGATCATCTTGTGGTTGGGGCACTTTGTCAACTTCTTCTTGAATCTCATCCAAGTCTCATGAAGTGCCTCATTCGGTAACTGCCTAAAATTACTAATCTCTTCCCTCAATTGTAACATCCTGGAAGGAGGAAAGAACCTTTCTAGGATAGCTCATTTCAACTGTCTCTAGTTCGTTATAGAATCAGGAGCTAACTCATTCAACCACATTGTTGCCTCCCCAGATAGAGACAATAGGAATAACCGAAGATGAATTGTATTTTTTCCAACTCTAAGGTTGTCAAAGGCTTTGCAGATGTTGATGAAGTTCACCAAGTGCATATTTGGATAATCCCCTAGAAGTACGCCAAACAACCCTTTGAGGTTAAGCAACTGCATCATGGTTCTTGTTATGTTAAAATTCACCCCTGGTTCTAATATTGGTGGAATAATTTTTCCAGTTGCACCAGCCTCATCCAAGTCTGTATCATCTTCCTCATTAGGTGCAAACTACACAATAGGTTGGCGGTTTACTCTTCCTCCAGCTTCCTGATTTCTATTCATTGGCACAACTACGTTCTCAACACGTCTTCTATTTGCTGGGTTAATTAGATTATCATCCCCCAAATCCTCCTCATCGGGATTAGATACACGGGCTGGTTGACTATCATTTTGTTCATTCACTTGAGCTCTAGAAAAATTGGCTAATCTCTTAACTTCTTGCTGTTCTTCTATTCTGCGAATTAGCTTAGGTTCCGGGTGAAATGGTAATAGTAGGTCTCCTGACCTCCTCGTACTTGGCATGCAAAACATATCTCCTATAACAAACAAAAACAATAAATAAAAGTAAAATTAGAAACTTGACCAAATTCCAATTAACTCTCATAAACTTGATTGACAACCGTATTCCCTATTGACAACCGTATTCCCTAGAAACAACGCCAAAATTTGATATGCCTAAATTACAACTCTCGTTAGAAAGCGTAAGCATACATCATCAAATATATAACACAACATGGTTGGGGTCGAATTCCATAGGGAATACTGTGCTAATAAATTGTTATGATTATTAATGGATGATTGATCAAAGGTCATAGAGTAAAAGGGGGGTTTTGATTTGTTAACAAGTATTATTCCAACTAATGAGTGTTATTGTACTCTTTAATTCAATGATATTAGACAAGATAGGATTATATTCACCAAGATGTTCAAGCAGACGGGGTTGTGAGTTGACCAAAATTTCCAATTTGTAATTTCAATTGCAAGACTTATTGAATTCTCAAGTTCACCCAATCGTTTCTCAACCTAAATAGATTATTACTCTTTAATTATTCTGAACTCAAAGAATACACTAACTTATTCAATTTGTTTCTCACGTTGGTTGATCCTATTAAGGCATCAACCCTTAACCCAAATCTTAAAGCCTTTGAATTTTTTGTAAACCTTCTCTTTTTATAACATACACTTTTCTACTCAAACAAGTGGTGTTCTTGGGCTCACTCTTCGAGTTTGCAATAAAGAAAGGTCATGATTACAAAGAGGATTTTCTACAATCTCAATTAGTTAAGGAAATTAAGCATCCTCAAAACCCCAATCAGCAAATCACATCAAGGCTCCCATAACCCTAGTTATGGAATCTTTAGCCACACATCTCAAAAGAAGAAGAAGAAAACATTGTTTTTTTCATAAGTTAATTCCACAAATTACCTATAAAAGTTCCCATAATTATTCTAGATCTTCAGTGATAATGATGCTTATAATTCTTAGATCTACAAAAATAGCTAGTAATCTCATAGAATAATATGAATAATATGTTTTAAAAGATGGAAAATAAGATAAAAATACCTAATCTAAACCTATACTAGGTATTTTTATGTTCTCAGGTGCTGGGGATTTGAAATTCAAACTCAATATTTCTGCGTCAAAGTTGACAGCCAAGATGACGGTCCGTCAATGGACTGACGGTCCGTTACTTAGACCATCGCTGAAAGTCCCAAGTTGTTGAATTTTGTATAAGGCATGACGGTCATATTGATGGTCCGTCATTAGTCCGATAGACCATTGCTTGATCACTCTATGAATCACTTTCTGTCTCAGCCTGACAGCCATATTGATGGCCCATCAGAGGTTTGACAATTCATCACATGGACTGTTACTTGGGTCATCTACTCTTTCCATTTTGGTTAGCTTTGATAGATACTCTGACGGTCCATCACATGTGTGACGGTTCGTTAGTTTGACCGTCAATGTCCTTTTTCTACTGCTTTTCCAAATTACTTCTTCAGCTAAGTCCTTGGCCTGAAAGCACTAAAATCCAGCATCAAATACAACAACAGTTGCTTGAAAACATACAATTATCTCTTGTAAAAGATGTAAAATGTTCCGTTAAAAGTTGAAACATCGCCTATACTCCTATAAACGTAGAATGTTGTGATGTGGCAAGTATTAGAGAAATAGATGCAGTTGCAATTTTCCCAAGTGTAGAAGTACATGAATCTTTCCTTGGTGATACTCGTGGTGTTTTTAAATTACATGAGAGAAAAACTCTTGTTCTAAGTACGTAAGCACTAGTTGATCCTTAAGATGATAAAAAAAATTTTCTCGTAAGAATAATTTGTGTCCATCTGGTGTTAGCACTTATAACTTTAATAAGGTCCTATTTTCAAGTGATAAGAGTATTCAAACACTAGTAAACCCTTGTACAAACCAAGGTGATTCTATGTTGGTGCGTGAGTTGCCAACAACTAGTGAGGGTGTATGCAATGATCAACTTACTCATGAATGTGATCCACTGCTTGAGCATGTGTGTGATGTGTTTGATGAATCTCAAGTTAGTGATGATGTTAATAGAGTTGATCATGAGGATGAAAATGATTCTTTGAGCATATTGTGTGATGAAAGCATTATTACTAGTTGTGCTCATAGAATTTATGAAAATGAAAATATTGGTTAAGGGGGAAGGAGTGAACCCGTGAGCTTATATTATTGTAAAAATTCTAATGTTTGCTTCGCTCATAGGGTTAATCATGTGCTTGACATATATTTAAAGCTTGAAAATTATCTCTTAGAGAGTGAAAGTTCCAAATCTGTCCGTGGGTTAGATCATTATCTCTTTAGGTATAATATCTTGTTTAAAGATGATATAACCAATCCTAAAGAACCTAGTAGTGATAATGATGTTGAAGGTATAACTTGTCTTGAAGGTTATAGCCTATATGCAAAACCCACTATGGTGTGACAACATTCCTCCTAAAGATAGGAAATCTCTTTTTGCAAGATGAAAGTACTCTTAAGGGTAAGGAATATGTAGTCATTCTTGAGAACCCAAGGGCAAAGGTGTCACTGACTCCTTGGGGTAATGTTTCTAAATGTTCATCCTTGCTTGATTCACTTGTGTTTAAATCGCATGAATATCAACTTGTGGATGTCAAATTGTCTATTTTTTTGAAGGAAAGAATGTGTATATTCCCAAATGCTTTGTCTTGCCTTTACACGTGATTCTTTCCTTTACTACCTCTTTTCCTATGATAACATCCATGCTAGTTTTCGATTTGTTTTATGTAGAGGTAGGAAATTTGTTGGTTTTTCCACTTGTGCGAGTGATGATGCTATATGTATCTTATGTATTTTAGAACCAATTGAGGAACCACCCTTGTTGTGGTCTCTTGAAGAGATGAAGAAGAACTTTAGTCTTATGGCTACTAAGATGAAGGTAGTTTTACCTTGTGGATTATTTTATGCCATTAGGACCTTTGTAGTTTCTTTATCTCTTGATACTTGTCAAAGCCATTTCGTTTATGACGTTTTTACTAAGTTTTTCATGACTAACACAATGGATTCATTGTTATATTTAAAGTATGCTCAACCTTGGCATGATGACGCTATTTTATTTATTTTGCTAACTCTAAGTACTTCTTTGTTTCTCTTTAATTTCGTAACATATGGATTCGAGCTCGAATCCTTTTCAAGAAGGGGAGGATGATATGGACACGACCGCGTAGATGAATGAGTGCGAGAGTTAATTAACCTGAGATTTGAAATGTGCAAGTGAAGTGCAAAGTAGGTCCCAATTACACACCAAAACCGTCCATGCATACTCCAAGGGCACCTTTGTTATTTACTCGTTATTAAGGGGTCCTTTTGATCATTTTGTATTCTATTTTGTAACCTACTATATATAGAACATTTTAGGTAATTTACTAGTAGATTTTGATAATGTTGTAAGTCTTGAAACACAAAGTCTTCTCCCTTTTGGAGGCAAACTAAAAATTAGGTTTAACCAAGTATGGAATCACTTGTGTTGTTTGTTCTTGTCTTGAAAATGTTGGGTGCTTGGGAAATTGACATCCCTCGTGTGTACACGTAAGAGTGTAGGTGTTTTTATTACATGTATTAAGGGTCTTAGTATTTGATATACACTTAGGTTCTTAGTTATTGTAATAATCTATGTCTCACTACCTATCTTTACATTTTTTTGTTGTTGTGTTGTGGACTGTTTTGGGTCCTTCCTTAAATCCGAAACTTGTGTTATTGTTGTTCATATTGTTCTTCGTGTTGTTGTAGTGTTGTTGGCTGTTTGGGTGTTAAAATACACCCTCATATCTTGTATTCTTGTTGTAGTTGTTGAATCTGAGAGTGGTCTCCATTTGGTCCTCAGATCCTTGTGGTTTGTGGACTGTTTTGGAGTGTGTTTTGGTACTTTCCTTATTTGTATCGTATCACCTTCCCCTACTAAAACTAGATTCTTTTTCTCCCCCTTAACATAATCTCCATCACTCTCTTCACTTCCCCATTCCTTTGCAAATTACCCAATTGCCGTTGCCCCAACCCACCCTACCCCCAACCTCACTCCCACCTAACTTAGGGTTCAAATACATATTCCTACTCACAATGGTGGTCGGAGCATCTTTGAAATTGAGGTATGGTGGTTGGAGCAGTGGTACAATGAGAGGAGTATGGTGGTCGGAGCTACAACATGATGGTTGGTAATGGTGGTCGGAGCAGTGGCAAATTGGACTTAGTGAAATTTCTTTGGCGGATTGGAGTATGCTAGATGAAGGGTGATGAAATATTGTGTTGGACTGTTGTAATTTTGTATAAAAGGGTTTTTGTTGGCAGACTTAGCGAAATTTTATGGTGGGAATAGTTATACCATTGCAATAGCTTTTTTTATCCAATAAAGCGTTGCCATAGATGATTCTATGGCAACGGTTCGTGCAACCGTAGCTATAAGACACTCTATTGCAACGGTTCTTCAACAATAGCAATGGTTATACCACAAAATAATTCTACTAGAATAATTTTTTATTGCAACGGTTGTAACCTTTGCAATAGAGGGTCAATTGCAACTCTTTTAAAATTGTTGCTAAAAAATCTGTTGCAATAGAGGTAATTTCTAGTAGTGTTCATTCCTCTTTAGTTTTATTCCTCGATTAATTTGTCAATATTTATATCACTTAAATAAATACTATTAGTTACAAATAGTTTATGGAACAAATAATTCTGGAAAGCTTATGGTAGAAAAGGACTTTAAATAGTTTTTACATAGTAGCAATAGCAGTTTAAATATTTAAATACTTTGTATCCACAAATTAAGATTTGTCTTGTCTTTAGGACATTTAATTAGTTTAAATATATTCATGGATTTTCAACATTGAATCCAAAAAATGTAGATATCTTATTTGCTTATTGAACATAAGGATATGTACTTCACATGAATTATTTCTCGTAGTATAATTATAGTTGTCGAAAAGATAGTCTCCATCATTCAATTTTTACATATTGAAAAATCCATGGTAAAATTCTGAACACTTTGAATTCCTTTTTAGGTTTAGGAATTTTTATATAAAGAGGAAAAATAAGATTTTTCAATATATTATATCTTCTATATGAATACTGGTGTGACTTTTGAAAATTTAAATGACAGAAACTCTAATTTAAAATATTAAAATTGCGGTTGGTCACCTTGCTAAAGGGAATCTTAATTTACCGTGGATTGTCTTTTCTATTAAAAAAATTAAAAAACTTGAATAGAGATACGTTAAATGTTCTTTCATTACTGTTGTCGTCTTCCCGTAACTAGTCTTTCACACCTGGTTTTAAGAAAATGATGCCAGTATGTAGCGGATGCATATAGATAGATATGATATGGCATAAAATATAGTTTATGCCATGTTTACAATTATAGTTATTCTTCCATTTTTTTTTTAAATAGTCTTTCATATGTTATGTTGTGATTTGCCTTATTTTAATTATGAAATATGAGAAGGCTCAGTTGCTTGAGAGGGTAATTTCCGTATCATGTGGTTTGTAAATTATACAAATAAATTTAAAAGAATATGACAACAACGAAAACGAACAATTGTTTTGGTGTTATATAATCATAGTTTTTTTGCTTTAAATTCATTGGCAACCTCTTGGCATTTTATATTGTCATTATAACATTTAAAATGGTAAATACTGCACAATGAAAATATCTCAAAATATTAACCAATTTTTTCACCCTTAAAATTTTAGTTAGTCAGAGATAAAAATCATAATTATCATTAATATATTCTATTTTTAATAAATATTTAGAATTGGAAGTCAATTATGAATTTCTCATTCTATATTCTTAATTATACCTCTTTCTATTTATTTATTTATTTTTCAAAAAAGGAGCTTGTGTTTTAATTATGAGAATTTATCCATATTTATTTAAATTCTAACATAAATTTTTTGACTATTATGAAAAAAATGAAAATACAATTCTAACTTTGTTTAAAAATTGTTGGAAAACATATGAAAAATATATGATCACGAACAAATATGGTGAATTTTCATATAGGTTGAAGCATGTCAAAGATTTTTAAGGATATTTCACCAGATATAGGTGTACCTTAAGTATCTCATATTTTTGATATTTCACCTAATTTATTATCTCATATTTTCTAACAAAGATTACCTCTTGATTTGAAGTGAACCAAAAAATGAGTTTTTATGCTTATTTTATGATATTTATTAAGTAAATAGAAAAAAAACTCTCACCATTTAAAAAAAATGACTGTTATAAATGTATTTACATTATAGTGAATGTCTATTAAATTAGGATTTGAAGCATCTGTCTTTTACTGAGACTAGGAGTAAATTTCCCCTATAAATAGAAGGTTTCCGTCATTGTAAATAACATATCAAAATCCCTCATGAGAAATAAGAATTACTCTCTCTACTCTTCTACTCTTCTTCTTTATTCTTTCTTATTTTATAAAACGTTATTAGCAAGAGACTCTACCAAATAAGATGTTATTATAAATCTAAAGGTATGATACTCTACCAAACAAGGTGATATTATAAATCTAAAGGTAATTTCGAGGTTAGTAATTCCTTATGTTATTTGTCTTTTGCTACCAATATAATTATTGTTGGATTTGAGGAAAAATAATTGGTTTGGAACCATTTATGTTTTATATTCTTTCATCAAGAACAATATTATCAAAAGGGATGATAATATGTTGGGTTTAAGTCCCATTGATTTATGCCGAAGAAGCCTTTATATGGGTAAGATGTTGAGTTTGAATCTCAATGCACCATACTGATAATATTTTGATGGCTAAGGCAAAATAATGGGTATTTGGTGAAAAGTCATGAAATTGGACCAATTGAATATGCTTCATTCTATGAAGTGAATGTGATAGCAATATATGATATGTCTAAAATATGACAACTTACTTCATTCTTGAGGTGTATGTGGTAGCAGTGCATAATATGTCTGAAAGAAGATAAGTGATTGAATGCACGGATATAAACGTGGCGGGACAAATCATCAAAAGTGATATATTTTCACACGCTTATATGATTATAAGATATGCTAAAGAAAATTTCTCTACAAACATATGTATGCCTCGATTTGCTCCTGAATTAGTAATATCTTAAAAGAGGCTATAAGCTATCATAATTTGATAGGCTAAAGGCACGTTATATTCTATTCCTGGGGAATGAGAATCATATTAATGCAAACGTGCACTTGATCGTGATGGTATCACAACTCACCTCCGAAAGAGGTAGAATAACTGAGAAAGTTATTTTGAAATCTACTTCTGAAGTAGTAAATCTGAATTTTATTCATGTAATAGTAAATCTGAAATTTACTAAGTAAAAGGTACATGTCATGGTAAACTTGGAGTTTGCTACAATAAAAATTCATAAATTGACATGAATGATTGCGACATCCCAAAGATGTGCATACTGAGTATTGAACATTTATTGAAGGAATTAGAAAATTCTTCATTACTTTTAATATTGCTTGTTCTCATGATAAGTTGGTTGGACCAACTAATTTGGGATTGGATCCCTTAAAATCTGAAAAGTATAACAGGTGAATAAAGACCCGTTCACCTATCATGTGATATCTTAAAAAGATGCATCAATAAGATGATCACATGTACATTCATTGTCAACCTACGTTTGACATTCATAAAGTTTCTTTCTCAATAAAATTGAGTTAAGAACATAAATTTTCAGATTGTGTAATCAAGATAATTCATCTTGATGATGACGGTTTGGCATTGAATGTCTTCAATAAATAGCTAAACTATCGCTAATGAGAACAAAGTTTCATGTATTGATATGAAATATGATATGTTGCATATAATAACACTTGTATGTATTAGACCAATAAATTATAATTATTTCTTCCCCCTTAATTGGTTCAAGGTCATGAACTAACTATTCCATCTAATAGTTTTGATGTGCGGTATACGATTAATGAATATACCATGATGCACAAAGATGAATTTCTCAAAGAAGATAGAGGATGTATGTTAGTTTTCCTAACATAAGGGTAGATTATAATCAGCTAAGAAATATATTAGGAATTATCTTGAGATTCTCATTCAAAAGATAATTCAAGTCAAATGCCGAACGCATCTCAATTTAATCTGCAAGTGTTCCTATTTTGTGTCCACAAAGGACAAAGTCTATGCATGCATGAACTATGGTAGACCAATTAGTTCCAAATGAAATAATTCTTGAAAAGAATAAGGAGCAAACTATCATAATAAGAAGGCAATGTGCTCTTGAAGAGCCTACGACATAACACTTCATGAAACCTTATGAGAGGTTCAGACACCTGAAAATAATGAAGTGATGAGATCTCTAAATGTTATGTCGCATTGTGAACCGATACAAAATGATATATCATTAACGAAATCTTTGATACAATATTGCTGCAATATTGTGAAAGACTATAAGGATCTGAATTCTATGTTTATTTAAGCATGCTAACCTAGAAACATTTATCAAGTGACATGAAAGGATGTATTTTGGTAAGTGTAAAACTTATTTGATTTGCAGTCCATACACTTGAAGGATGTCACATATGACATGTTGAATATTGTCACTTGACAAAATTTATATGAAAACTTTTAAGAATTCAAAATACTTGATGCATATAAAAGTTTCTTGTAAACTTATTTATAATCCTTGTATTGTATAAGCTTATAGCTTGAAAATTATTGAAACTCTTAGAGAGTTGACAAAAGCAATAAGATTATTTGCTGAAATTTAAAACATACCGAATTGGATTGGTCCTGAAGTACCATATATTAGTCCAATTGGTGTACTAATGTTTCTTGCAAATACTTTAAGATCTGATATAGTCTTTTCAGTTAATTTGTTAGCAAGATATAGTTCTGCTCTTATTAGAAGATATTTAAATGAGATCAAACACATGATTTTATTCTAAAGCTTGCAGTCTCAATCTTATTGGTTATGCTGATACAGGGTACTTATCTGACCCGTATAAAGCTCGATCTCAAATAAGCTATGTGTTCACATATGGGGATACTGCCATATCTTAGAGATATACAAAGCAGTTTATCGTATCCACTTCATCAAACCATACTGAGATAATAGCTATTTATGAAGCTAGTCGAGAATGTATAAGGTTGAGGTCCATGATACATCTCATTCGAGAAAAATGTGGTTTGAAATATGAAAATGTACCCACAGTTTTATACAAAGATAATGCAACATGCATAGCACATCTTAATGGAGGTTCATAAAAGAAGATAGAACGAAACACACTTCATCAAAGCTTTTCTACATACATGAGCTGCAAAAGAATCTTGATAATAACATACAACAGATTCTATCTACTGACAATGTGGCTGATTTATTGATTAAGTCTCCTCCAATTGCAACTTTCAAGAAGATGGTGCACAAGATCGGGATGCAAAGGCTCAAGGATGTTCTTATTAGGGGGAGTTAATACGAGTTGTACTCTTTTTTCCTTACGAGGTTTTGTCCCACTGGGTTTTTCTTGTAAGTTTTTTAATGAGGCAGCCTATATGCATATTGGTAGAGATGTGTACTCTTTTTCCTTCACTAGATATTTTTCCCACGAGATTTTTCTAGTAAGGTTCTAACGAGGTACATTATCTACTAATTAGACATTCAAGGAGGAGTGTTATAAATGTATTTACATTACAGTGAATGTCTATCAAATTAGGATTTGAAGCATCTATCTTTTACTCAGACTAGGAGTAAATTTTCCCTATAAATAGAAGGTTTCCTTCATTGTAAATAATACATCAAAGTCCCTCAAGAGAAATAAGAATTACTCTCTCTACTCTTCTTCTTTATTCTTTCTTGTTTTATAACAATGACTTATATTTGCTTTTAGTCTGTTTAAAAAAGAATGAACTCTTTTTTTTTATGACACTTTAATTTCAAACTCTCTATGCGACTTGTTTAAGATCACAATATCAATAAATATTTTAATATATCTAACATAATTTTAATGTAATAAAATAAAATTTTAAAAGTTTTTTTATTTGTTTAAACTCCGTGCTAAATTAAAATTAGTCATTTTTCTCAAAACTGAGGAGGTGAGTAGGGAGTATTCACCCAAAAATATTTTTATATAAATTAAGAAAAGAGTGGAAGGGTTGAGTGCAGTCATATCGAGAGCACTACTACTAGGAGTGGCTGGTGGTGATGAGGATTGGTAGGTTGGGAGGAGACAATAAGTGTTTGATGCCACTAATGGAACTTATTTCTTTTCACTATTACCATAAAGGTTATTTTTCTTAGTTTTATAAAAGGAAAAAGTGATTGTTTATCTCCTAAATTATATTTAAAACACCGGTTATACACTAAAACTATTATGACGACCTCTTACATATTTATACTAGTAAATTTATTTTCACCCCAGAAATTAATGTGGCAATAATTTTTTTTTCAAAAAGGATTAGAAAATGGGTCATCCTCTGTGGACATCCCTAAGTCATTTCTTCATTTTCTTGACATTTTCATTTTCTCTTCTCCTTCTTTTCTCTATTCAAAATCATTTCATTTCTTTTACTAATCAATTACATATTCTTTATCATTCTCCTCCTTGAGATTGAACAAAATTTCTAATGGTGATTATATTTAGTGATGGGTGATAAAATTGATGGTGATGTATCATTTATTTTTGATAATTGACAATAAAAATTATGTAATTTTGGTGATGAATGATGAAATTTGTGGTTGGATTGTACTTAAATCTGATGGTGGCAACGAAGGTACATCTAGTGGAGGATGATTTTGATCATGAGATGAGTTTCTTAATAGTGCAATTAAAAATTGATTGGAGAATTTTCAATGCAATAAAGTTTTAGATTGATGTTTTGAACCAAAGAAAGGGAGAAGATGAAGTAATAGGTCTATTTTTTGGTAAACTCCGATGGAGAATTTTATTAAATATATGATGATTTTTTTTATAATTTTACTATAGTGACAATGTTTATGGGATGACTCTGATATTGAATTTAGTTGTGGGTAATGAACATATGGTGGTGGAGATATGAATTTGATGATGTCGACAGCGGCGATGATGGTGGTTTAATGGAGGTTTGGTGGTGTTGTAGTGAAGAATATTTAATTAGGTGACATGATTTTTTAAAAATAAAACCTAATGAAACATCTGATGTGGCAGTGAAGAGCCAGTAATGTTGCACGAGTGTAAATCGCTTTTCATCCATGTGACTGGTTGTAGGTGTGCATGGGTGGATATAAATTCACTTTATATAGTTGTGGTGTGTATTATATGTCACTTTAATAGTTTATGTGTGTCTTCAACTTTTCGAATATAGTTTAGGAGAAAAACGATGACTTTTCCCAAAATTTATATATCAAAACACACCCTATAGCCAAATGACAAACTTTTCTCTTCAATCCCCTATAGCCAAAAAGTTAGTACTTTCTTTCTTCATTTTTTTAAATTCATAATCTTTTTATTTTTCTCTAATCTCTATTTATAACTTATTCGTGTAAGTTAGAGGCTAACTAGTGGTGCTAGTGGCATTGGAGAAGCATAAAGTTGGGCTTTTTGTTCAAACATGGTGCAAAGGTAGAAATTACAACCTGATGCAAGATCAACTTGAAAAGTTATTAGTACAAGAAATTTGCACAGAGAATAATTTTTTTATCCATTGTAATGTTACGACTGAATCGGACGTTAAATACGCAATAGATACAACTATTGCCAAATTTGGTAGGCTAGACATAATGTTCAGTAATGCTAGTATAGATGGTGAGTCAATTCCTGGCATCTCAATGTCGATTATGAAATAATTAAGAATATTTCAATGTAAATGTTGTTGGTGCCTATTTTTCCTGATACATTCTGCTCGGCTACATCCACTACTCTATGAGCTTGCTTTACAAGCTTTATCTCAATCAGGAGCAGAAGATAATGAACACGGGAGGAGGAATGTCTCAAATGAGATAATCCAAATGCTAATAGCCCTTCCGCTGAAGAGTTGGTCAAAACTTCCAGCATTAATCGTTATTCTGTGAGAATGCAGTACGACGGTGCTATAAATTTAACGGGTGATTTCATGGTTAAGCCGGTCATGGGAAAATCTTTCGATGCCTTCAAAAAAATACTTTGAGAACAAAAATTGGATGTTTATTTCAGGGAAAGTTTCTTTGGGCAATATCTTGATTTGCCAGAGGACAACAATGCTCGTTTTCAGATAAAAATAGTATGCGATCTTCTCAAGCGTAGGTTTATGTATGAAAATAAAGACAAGATGGATGAGGTGTGGATAAATTACTGTGGCATGCCTATTTGTTTTAGTTAGAAGGAGTTTACCATAGTTACTAGACTAAAATGTTATCCTCCTTCTCCTTCGTAAGTTATACCTACTCTGACCCAAAAAAAGCTCCCCGCACACTCAAAAAAGGCAAAGAAAAGTCGAGTGATCGTGATGACCTAGTGTCGATTATTGGTCCAAGCTTCAAAAATAAAAATTTGATAGAAGCGTTGAAAGGTAAAGGACTCTAAAAAAGTAAAAAGAATCATTGTGCTTGGTTTAATTTGTACATAATATTCTTTGGGCGAGAGACGTTAACAACAACATAAGCATTGGTTTAACAAAGATCTTCGAGGATCTTGAGGAATTTAACAGCTATCCTTAGGGTTATGAAATCTTCAAAATGACTGTCCAATATTTTTTGACTCTATTAACGCTAAAGACAGTCAACTTATATGGTTTTTCATAGGCCTTTATGGTAAATATTTCTTTTATCATGATATGATTCACCATTTTTTTTTCAATAATGCTTTTGATTTATTAGCATTATGTTATAGGCTTGGTCATTTAAATTCATTCCTTATTTAAGACAACAAGTGAACTACCAGGAAGAAGTTTCCTGTCTAAGAATCTTGAGATGGTTATTGGCCAAAACTGATAGAAATGCAAAATTTTTTGATCTTTTCAACCCCCTCAAGTAAGCAGTAAGTCCAATTCTAATCAATATTTATTTTGATTAATGATTATTTTAAATGATTTCATTATCATTCTAATATATGTATCAATTTATTTTAGATTGTCCATCCGTGGCTTCTTCCGACCAACCAAGAGTTGAAGATGTCATTTTTTTGAGAGTTGAAGATGTCATTTTTTCTTACTTTACGGCTTGTACAAACTTTATCGGATCCTAAGGTCGTTGATGGAATAAAAATAGAATTTTTTAGAGCAACAACCATCATAAGAAAAATAATTTTAGAGGGTGGGCTTGTTGTTGTTGACGATGGTAGTGGTAGTGGTGCTGCTGTTGGGGCTAATGATGCTTTTCTTACCATTTTTGAAACAACAATACATTATGATTGTGATCATACTGGTTGTATAGATTTTTCCATATCTAGCGAATGTTATGTATGCAAATGTCAAAACTGCAAGGCAAAACACGATAGAGTGATTAATGCTATTAATGCACTAACTACTTCTGTAAAGAAAATGGCATCTGAGAGGGGTGTCATTCTATCAAAGAGAATTTCATATCCATACACTTCACTAGAGATCAAGGCAGCTAAGAGGAGAAGGAAAGATACTTCCAAGGCATCATCAAGAATCGAAAAAAGCAAAATTGCAACACTTCTGTCTTTGTCTTACACCGATGTTCAGTGTTCAAGGGCCACAGGAGAGCAGCATGAGCCGAATAAGGTGAATCTACATCACCTGTTCGAACAAACAAACATGCACATACATGTTTCAACAGATGATGCATCTGCTGAAAATTATCAAATAGATATATACATCTATTGCAACAGTTGTCTATCTTGTTGTATTAGATGCGTTATCTGTTGTAACAGATGATTCTTATGTTGCAATAGATGAGTTATCTATTCGAAATTATCATACTTCTCTGATTTACCTGTTCGAATTTTTCCCAACAGATGATCCATCTTTTGCAATATAAGGCTCTTCTATTGTAATAGATGGATAATTTGGTGTATTTCTATAATTAGCATTAACAATTATGGCTTTCCAGGTGGATGTCATAATATAATCCACTGTTGAAGAGCATATTATCACAGTTGATAATCCATCAACTATTTCTAAAAAAGGAGAAAAGTAGAGCCTGTCAGTTCGGGAGAACGAAAGAATTACCCATTTGAAGGGTTCAACATCTTAGATGAGGCTCCAAATAAACTAACACAGTTGATCAACGACTATTTAGAATGGATTGCCGATGGGTTGTTAAAGCATCATGCTAACAGGTACATAAATCAATTTTTAAAGATATTGGTTTATACTATTCTTGTTGTAAGAATGTGACAATAATACATATAAATTAATAATGTAGAAAACAAAATGACAAACTCTACAAAGTGAACGAATCGAGTCTTGGTTTTGATATGTTCGACTTTGTTGTTTCACATCCCAGAACAAAGAATTGGTTCTATTTGATGTCACAGCCCCAAACTTGCTGGAATGATGAAGTTTAAATGACATATACATATTACTATTAATTAATTCTTTATTTAATTACATCTGCATATTAATTTTTTCATCACGTAATTCAAAATGTTTGATAATTTTTGCAGCACATTGATGTCATTTTTTACTACCTTCGAAAGAAGTCCAAGTTGAAAATACAAGAACAATACAGATACACGACAGACAATTATTTGTACAAAGTTTACATCAATAATGCCTATGATAGGTATTATCAATAACAACTGAAAGTTTTTTGAAATGAGGAACGCTTAATCAACATTATCAAAGATTTTAGCATTTTAGCTGGCTTACCTTGGCATTTGATTGATGAAGTGTACATCCCAATCAATTGTGGTGATGAATTCCATTAGGTATTGGGTGTCTTCATTCCAATAGAGAGGCGCATCCGAGTTTATGACTCGATGTCGCGAAGGAGATGTTGTGGGTCTTCGTCTGAGATACAAAAGCTAGCCAAAATATTATTTACTTACCTTGATATGAGTAAATTTTTGGACCAAAAGGTTCGTACTAATTGGTCGACGATTGAAGCATACCGGGATAAAATAGGTAATCTATTTGATGTACAATATATTGAAGGAATTGCTCAACAAATCATTGGTAGCCTATAAGTATAAGTGTCGTGATTTAGTTTCATTGCATAAATTTCACAATGCTTGCATGAACTGCAAGATATGGATTATCTATTTTTTTAAAACGCAGGAATTGCTGTCCTTTTGTGGCCACTTACGCTAAGTATTTGAGCAATGGATTACAAGTAGCAAATGATGGACTTGATGCCAGATTACTCTGCAAAAGATATACTACTCTTTTATGGAAATACAGAGAAGCGAAAGCTCAGAAGCCGTACGCAAGCGACATTAAAGATACACGATGACCAAAGCCAAATTCTGTAACACCGGATGAAGGACAACTTGTCCATATTGATTAGATCTTTATAGATTGAGTCCGTCAATGTAATAGCCTATCCTTCTTGGTTTAACTTGTTGATTTATTTGTAGAGTAGATCATTTGTACCCATAATGATTTGTTTTATATTTCATTTATTTGTTGAGTTATTTCATGTAATTTTTGAAGGCTTCGACTTATTTTATGTTGTCTATGAATATAATTTAATCCTTAGTTTTGAACATGTTAATTGAAATGGAATACTAAATTCAAATATCACAACAGATAATACATCTGCTGCAACAGACGACATATCTTATCAAATAGATTTAGACATGTTGCAACATGAGATGCAACATATAGATCATCTGCTAGAAATTATATAATAGGTCCTCCTACTTTCTTGATTTTTTCCAACAGATTACCTATCGGTTGCAACAGATAGATTATATATTGCAATAGATTAGATATCTATTGCGACAGATAGACTAAGAAACATATATTAATGAAACAAATGATTAACCTATTCCAACAGATAATCAATCTGTCACAACAAGTATTATATTTGTTAAAACATATATAAAATCTGTTGCATCATAAAAATTCAACTTGGCCAGACCTAAAAATTATTGCCACTACATGTAAAGTGAAGTGGCTTGAAATGAAAAATTGTTATCGCGTTTGTTTCAGTCTTTGTACATATTCTTTTTTATACACGGGCTCCAACCATTTAGCTAGTACCCCATAAGCCCAGACCCATTGCATCTTTCCCACATTGGTGTATCACATATTGATCATTTCTATGTCGGTCAGCAAACACTTGATGTATGCAAGTGAGTAAGGCCCGCATGCTGCACTGATTTTATTTTTTAAGAGCTCTATGCTCAAATTTAGACCTTCAAAATTCCACGATTCCTTCGTCAAGACTTCAATTGGAAAATGATCCATCAGCTTACTCTATATCAATAACATGTACAACAACTTCAAGAGTGGTTGCATATGGGCTAAAAATATGTCTTCGCTGAAGACAGGTAAGTTGCAATCATAAACCTTAATCTTTCCCTCATAGAGTAGTATCTCAACAACGAGAAAATATTTGACTTCCACGTTCATGACCACAAGGATTCTCTTTACCTTGGTCCAGCTCTTGTCATGTGGATATGGCCTCTTCTCTTTAACATATTTAATCACTTCTTTATCCCATTGGAACGTAGAAACTAACTTATCAAGTCCCAAGCCACTGGAATCAGCTAGCTTACGGAGATCAGCATACCTATCCTTGAAATTGTTGTAGAAGTTGAGGTCTATTATCCTATTGGCAACATCATAAGCATTAGGGTACGCTAATTGTCTACCCCTCACGAGGCAGAGAATTTCTTCAACATAATATGGTATAAGAAGATAATTTTTAAATAGGTTAGTAATTGAAAAGAGTAAAAACATAGTGGAAAGAATCTGATGCAGAGGGTTCTCTGAATCAGTTCACAGATTACCCTGCCAATGCAACTTATGCAACAAATGTGTATTATGTTGCAATAGAATATCAAGCTGTTGCAACAGATTACACATTTTCTGTGTAGATTCTTCTTCGTGGAGTAGATTGGAAGGCTAGGTTAGCAAAAGTAAACTTATATTGTCCTCGTACCACACACGCATATTTGTCATATTTGTGAAGTCTTTGGAGGCAAATGAATGCATGGCGCATTCTTTTTGAACCTTCATCCCGCCATTCATGTTTTCTTGTAGTTCCTTCTTCTTATCCTTGCCAAGTGCTGCGAATATGTCCACCTTCTTCATCAGCCCTTGAACTTTAACAACTCTTAGAGCGGGAGGAGTTGTAATTTTTGTTGTTTTTAGAACGGAGAGAATTTGTGTAATTTTTTTCCTCTCCCTCCTAACTACCACTGTAGAAGTGCATAGCTCCCTTGTCTCATTAGATGGTATAACACCCCTCCTGGATTTTAACTCCTCAGCAACTTCAGCAATAGTCTCTAGCTTTTTAAGGAGTTTATACTCTCTGTCCTTGCACACTTTGTATTTGCAATGAGAATATGAGGGTGAGGAAGGGTTAAAAGGACTACTGTAAGGGTGGAAGGGACCGGTGTACGGGTGAGAGAGGCCAATGCAAGGAATGTTTTCAAAAGTATTTATTTTTTGTTAAGCACCAACATGCTCATACTCATGGCTGTTTGCAGCAAAAGCATCAGGATGGCTGCCACCATAAAAAACAACTCCACCAGCAACACCCCTAGAAGAAGTACCCAGATCTATTGCAGTTTGAAGTTGGTCATGAAGAGCTTCAACATTAGGCTAACCTTGCCTAACTGCACTTCTTAGGGATGTTGCTCTAGACAATTCATTCTTTATTAGCTCCACCATTGGGTCTTCTTTTGTATCAATAAGACCCAGTGTAAGAAAAGAAGTCATCTCCAGCTCATCATCGGTAGGCACGATCCAAGGATGCACAACCTATAAAAAAGACAGGAGGCATTTAAATCATATAACAATAATTTGCAGTTAGTTGGGTTTATGGATGTTAACACAACCAACTTATGCAACAGACGATCTAGTTGCCGCAATAGTTGATCTGTATGTCGCAATAGATTGATAATATGTTGCATCAGATTACACATCTATTGCATAATTTACATCAGATGGGTAATTCATTGAGTCGGGTTCAGAGAACCAAAGCAACAGATGGTTAATTTATTGCAAAATATGGATCTTCTATCGCAACAGATTACCAATCTGTTACACGAGTTGCAGCTGACGGGTAATCTATTATAAAAGATGACCCATCTATTGCAATAGATGAAACATCTATTTCATTATCTTTCTTTGAGAAAAAATATTTTAGTTGGAAAAAGACATACTGCATTATCCGGATGGTTAAATAGATCAGTGTCCTGCTCCTTGATATTTTTTTGCCGCCCTTTGCAGCCGCCAACCACCTAAGGATCCTTGGATGAGAAACCTCATCTGGGTAATCCTTGAATTGCTTTTGGAGGGGATGAATGACTTCACATGCCCAAGCCTAAAAAAATGTAAATAGGAAATAAGAAAAAAAGTAATAATAAATATATTCATTATAAATTAATGGATGAGTAAAAATAGTGATCAATTTTACCATGAAATTCCAAGGAAAGCTGTATAATGTGATCGTCCCTGTGGATAGTTTTGTCAGTAAATATTGGACAGTCAAGTAGCAGTTGTCATATCCCCAGGGATAGTCGTTGAATTTTTCAAAATCATCAGAAAGCACCAAAAAATTATCTTCTATGACTTTCCTACCATCTCTTGCCAATAAAATGGAGTGGACAAACAAAACTAAGCATAATTTCTCCCTGCAATGCTTTAGTATGTCTTTATCCTCGAGATCTACCATCAAATCCGCTGCTTTGTTGCTACTATGTCCAACAATGCCGAACAACCTATCTTTTTTTCCCTTGCATTTGTTGGACCCTTTGTCGGGTGTTTTCTTGACGAGAGGTTCTTCTGGACGATTGCATCTCAATCCCGTCACTATGGAAAACTCTTTAACCCAAAACAAACTGGCATGCCACAGTAGTTGATCCAGATTTCATCCATATTTTTTTCTCTTTCCTTCGAATCTTTATCATCCCCTGCATACTTGATCCTGTGCTTGAGAAGGCTATACACCATACTCATTGGGAAATGAAGAGTGTAGTCTTTAGGCATCTCAAGAAAGTATGCAAAGCAAATATTGTTAAAAAGTCCGTCTATCTTTTCATTCTTCATAATTCTCCTTAATTCATCAAAACATTTCCCCAATTGACATTTAAGTACAAGATCTCCAGTTACTTTGTCAGGGCTATCCATTGGCATTGCAACTCAAAACCTATCGATAATAATGGTTTTGAAAGAATTATGCTGGGATTTTGATATTATTTAACGCCCATTGGTGAGAAGGAGTTATCACTTTCCTCAGCTTCATTTTGCTCCAATTGAGATTGTTCAGGAAGTTTCTCCGAATTTATCTGTACTCTAGCTATTTTTTTTGGCTAGTCAGAAGTTGATCCACTTTCTGTTTCTTTTCTTTTGGGAGACATCTTTTAACTATAAACAATAGAAAAACAAAAAATACATTGCATTTGATGTTTGCATAATTTTTTTTTATAAAAAAAGTAAGGTAAATTTCAATAAATTATTCTACGCCACATTACCAAAAAAAAATCTCCAACGGATAAGCCATCAGTTGGAACAGATGGGGAATCTGTTTGAAGACCTATTTAATATCTCCCAATAGGTATTTCACCTCTTGCAATAGATGGACCACCAACACCATAAGCAATGCCACCACCAATGCCACCAAGACCAACACCAAGACCACCGACACCACCACCAAAAACATAAATACCAACACCAATAACAACATCCACCAACAAACCACAAACACCATCGAAAAATACCACATAGTCAATAAAACACTGAGACAAAAACTAGGGTTTTCTCGGGTGCTTCCTAATTTTTTAGTATCAAAACAAAATATTGTTAACTCATTCTCGCAGATAATACAACTAAAAGTATTCTTTTAATCATTAACTAAGAAGCCATAATTTTTAAAATAAATAACAAATGTAGAACTCTTGTCAAACTCTGTTACCTGGGAAGATAGAAAACGATGGATATAAGCGAGAATGAAGTCATAAATAACATCCATATGGTCAAAAATGGGAAGACAATTGATCTATTTTAAAGGGTTGAGCAATATGCTGTAGTTGTTGAGAGAGAGAGAGAGTGATAGAGGAGCGAGAACTTGAGATTTGAAATGAGGAAAAGTTTTTTCCGCAAATAGATGATTTGTAATTTTGGAAAAGAATGACAAGTTTTGAAATTATTAATTTGGTCCGAATTGATCTTAATTAATCTTTATAATTCTAAAAGATATAATAGTTTTTAAAACATTAAGTTAATAAAGATCATTTCAACTTAGAGTGATTGATCGATGACCCGAGTTGGAATGAACAAAATACCAATGCTAATTACAAAGACTCAATTGAATTTGTTGTTGACCCTATGAGCTCATTCATTCATCCTCAGTTCTACCTAGAAAAATTTAGGTAATATTAATCCTAACATTAAGTTAAGTTAATGAGAGCTTATTTCAACTCAAAGTGATCGATCGACGACCCGGGTCGGGAAGAATGCAATAGCAACACCAATTACAAAGACTCAATTGAAGTTGTAGTTGCCCTATGAGATCATTCATTCATCCCTAGTTCCATCTAAATCAATTTAGGTAATATTAATCCTAACATTAAGTTAATGAGTACTCATTTCAACTAAGAGTGATCGATCGATGGCCCGAGTCGAGATGAACACAATACCAATGCTAATTGCAAAGACTCAATTAAAGTTGTAGTTGACCCCATGAGCTCATTCATCCATCCCTAGTTTCACCTAAATCAATTTAGGTAATATTAATCCTAACATTTAGTGAATAAGAGTTCATTTCATCTCAGAGTGATCGATCGATGACCCGGGTCGAGATGAACACAATACCAACGCCAATTGAAGTTGTAGTTATGAGCTCATTCATTCATCCCTAGTTCTACCTAAATCAATTGCAATAAAATCTATTGGAACAAATGACTGAGCTGGTGGAAATTTCTATCAAATATTCACATCTATTGCAACAGATGACATATCTTATTTAATTAACAAATAGATATTTAAATCTGTTGTGATAGATGACTGAGCTGTTGAAAATTTTCAAACAGATATTTGTATCTGTTGTAATAGATAATATATCTAATTTAAATATCAAATGGACATTTGTATCTGTTGTCACAGATGACTAAGCTGTTGGGATATTTAAATAGATATTGATATCTATTTTAATAGTTGACATATTTAATTATCAAATGAAAAGGGTTTATTAAATAGATATTTGTATCTGTTGTAATAGATGACTGTGCTGTTGAAATTTTTAAACAGATATTGCTATCTGTTGCAACAGATGACATATCTGTTTGAAATTTTTTTTTCATTCAATTTTAAAGCAAGCTTCTATCCGAGTAGATAAAGTAGTAAGTACTACAAAATATGGTAAAAATGAAGAGTTTTTTTTTCTTGGACAACTCAAAAATGTGTTCATTGAGTAGTGTTATCTTGTCTTTTCAATGTCACTAGTCATCTGTTACAACAGATACCAATAGATATTTAATTATCAAATAGATATTTGAATATGTCATTACAGATGATTGAGCTATTAGGATGTTTAAAAAATTATTAATATTTGTTGTAACAGTTGACATATTTAATTATCAAATAGAAAGGGTTTATTAAATAGATATTTGTATCTGTTGTAACAAATGACTGTGTTGTTGAGATTTTTAAACAGATATTGCTATCTGTTGCAACAGATGACACATTTGTTTGAATATCTTTTTTCTCTTTCAATTTTAAAGCAAGCTTCTATCCGAGTAGATAAAGTAGTAAGTACTATAAAATATGGTAAAAAATAAAGAGTTTTTTTCTTGGATAACTAAAAAATATGTTTATTGAGTAGTCTTATCTTGTCTTTTCAATGTTAACTAGCCTTCCTCATGCCCCTCAAATCATTAATGAATATTAATTATATTAATTAATGAATATTGAAACCCACGTCTACGTATATGATATATCTAGAATTATCTCATCTCTCCTCAGCTTCAGCTTTAGCCCTAAAATTATTTTATTCATCTGTCATCTTTTTCTTTTTCTCCTCTTTAGCTTAGGGTTATCACAATCTTTTTTCTCTCTTCTCTTTTTTCTATTCTCTTTCTCATAAAGATCTTTCCGGATCTAAACGAACCCATATCTTTCCTCGATTAAAATTGCTGTTTAGATCCCATTTTGACGTTAAGGTATGGTTCACTAATGCTCTTTCATTCTCGTCTTATTCTTTGCAAGTTATTTACATCTATTTTTTTATTTAATTACTATTTACCCATATGATATTTATTTAAAAAATTTAAAAAAACTTTTAAGTGTTGAATAAACGAACAAAGAATTTTTATTACAATATGAAAAAAAAGTATTTTGTTGGGAGAAGTTTAAAAGCCTTATTGGCATTATCATTTTTTTGGTATGTATTTTGTTTATTTTTTTGTTGTTTGTTTATTATTTTATTTAAGCCTTGTTGTTTGGGAGAAGTTTAAAAGCCTTGTTGGCATTATCATTTTTTTGGTATGTATTTTGTTTATTTTTTTGTTGTTTATATTGTTATTGATGTTGTTGGTGGGGTTGACGTTGTTGGAAGTTGTGGTGTGGTGTTGTTGATGGTGTTGAACAAAGGATGTTGATTCTTTGTTGTTGATGATATTGAAATGTTGTTGTTTCTTTGTTGTTGATGTTTTTTATTTGTTGTTTCTTTGTAGTTTATGTTGTTGTTGATGCTGCAACAGATGGAGCAACTGTTGGAACAAATCAAACCAGTAGAAAGGCTGGTTTGATATATTCCAACAGACTCCAAATTTGTTGCAACAGACTCTAAATCTATTGCAACAGACTCCCCATCGGTTGTAATAGACTCCATATCTGTTGCAACAGACTCCACATCTGATGCAACAGACTCTACATCTGTTGAACAGATGAATAATATTCTTTCTGTGACATTATTTTTTTTCTCTTCTTTGTAGATATACGGAACTAACAGTTGATGAAATTTTTCCTAACCATCACAAGAGGTTGCAGTAAAGATGGCTTCGGAGAAATAAGTTGCATGCAAATAAAACTACTTCATATGTGGGAGGTATGTATTACCGATAGTGTTATCATGGAAACACATATAGAATACGCTAATTTTGTGAATGCTGTTTTTACCGATTAGTTATAGATCATTCAAACAAGATATCTGCAACTTTACAATTATGTTTGGTAGGTCAGAACTGATAAGGCTGAGGGATTATAAATATGGTTCTGATACTCTATTAAGATTTAATGCCAGTTGTTTATGTTTATTTATCAAGCATTGTGAAGGAATCTAGTTTTGGTTTCATTGTAAAGAGATTCAATAGAGATTGGACTAACTTTTAGGGTGATTTGGACTCTGAGAAGGCCTTTAAAGCCTAGCACTACATCTAAAAAAAACGGAAAACAAATATAGTTATTGCTCTAGCCCAAATTTATATGGTTGGGTTGCTCGGGGTGATTATTACATGCCAGTAGATGTGTTAGGAGAATGCCTTTGAGGGAAAATGGATGGTTGATGAAAGACTATATCATCTGAGCACTAATTGAAGAGTAGACATAGGGTAGAATGTAACTTCTAGTGAGATAATAGTCTTGAGTTCGTTTTGTTTGTGTCTTCATTTTTATGTGCTTTTCTCATTTTTCAAGTCGTAGTAATTTGTTGGTTCAAGTTCGTACATCATTTTTATTCGAGTCATATCAAACAAAAATTGATTTTGGACCCAAGCATATTCACCACTCAATTCACTTGCCAAGTATTGCTGAGTATTTAACACCCGTGAGACCAAGTGTGAGGTAGGATTTGAGAGTGTGGTGAGGATTATTGAACTAACATGTTTGTTCGTTTTTGTAGGTTTTTGATTGTTTGTTAGGTACTTACTCATGGAACCGACAGGTTCAAGTGCACAATTTATTGGTAATGATATTAGTGGGCTCATTATGGATCAACTTAAGTCCATGAACCAAGAGATGGCAAAAATGGGTTTGGATTTGAGAGAGAAACTGAAACTTGAAGGCTCTATGCAAGTGAGGTGGTTCTTCATTTGTGTTGATCATGGCAAGAAAAGTGGGTTTTGAAAAGTGTGAATTCCCTTGGTCCACCTAAGTGTGAGGTTTGAACTACCATTGGTGAGGTGTGTTTGAAGGTTTTATACACTTTATTATGCTAATCATTAGTGATAGTAAGGGTCTCACTATCTATCTTTACTTTTATGCAAATCTTCTTCATATCCTTTCTTGTATGTGTGTTTCCATCATTTGTTCTTATGATAGTGTATCCATTTTTGATTTTAGATAGTCTTTAGGCTATCACCTCCTCCACATAAGATAAGCTTCCCATGGACAACCTTCTAAGAGCATCAGCAACTACGTTGGCTTTACCTGGGTGATAGTGAAGACTCATGTCATAGTCCTTGAGCAACTCAAGCCATTTCCTTTGCTTGTGATTCAGCTCTTTCTGGGTGAACATATACTGCAGGCTCTTATGATTAGAATAAATATCCATATAAACTCTGTACAAGTAGTGACGCCAAATATTTAATGCAAACACCACAACTAATAATTCTATGTCATGAGTCGAATAATTTTTCTCATGAGCTTTAAACTGTTTAGAAGCATATGCCACTACCTTGCCATACTGCATCAACACACAACCAATTCCTACCCAAAATGCATCATAATATACCATGAATTTGTCAGTACCCTCAGGGAGGGTCAAGATCAAAGCCAAAGTCAACTTTTCTTTCAACATCTCAAAGCTACCCTTACAAGCATTGGACTACAAAAACTTCACCTTTTTCTGAGTCAACTTAGTCAACAAAATAACAATATATGAGAACCTCTCCACAAACCTTCTATAATAATTGGATAAACCCAAGAAGCTCTAAATATTGATTGGATTCATGGGTCTAGTCCGTTTCTTAACCACCGCAACTTTTTGTGGATCCACCATGATACCTTCACTAGAAATAACATGACCCAGAAAGGTAACAACATTCAACTAGATCTTACACTTGGAAACTTTAGCATATAATAGTTGATCCTGAAGAGTCTACAATACTATACGGAGGTGATTGACATAATCCTACTCACTCTTAGAATATATAAATATATCATCAATAAACATAATAAAAAAACAAATCCAAGAACTGATGGAATAACTGATTTATTAGATCCATAAATGCCGTCGGGGCATTTGTCAACCCAAAGTACATGACCAAAAACTCAAAATAACCATACTGGGTTCGGAAATTAGTCTTAGGAATGTCCACCTTCCTAATCTTTAGATGGTGATAACCCAACCGAAGATCAATCTTAGATAAGTATCTATCACCCTAAAGTTGGTCAAAGAGGTCATCAATCTTTGGAAGAGGATACTTATTCCTTACAGTCACCTAATTCAACTGTGGTAGTCTATGTACATATGAAGGGACCCATCATTCTTACGCATGACAAAAATTAGAGCACCCCATGGAGACATACTTCAGAAGAGAAAATCCTTATTAAGAAGATCTTTCAACTGCTCTTTATGTTCTTTCAACTCAGTCGAAGCCATTCTATAGGGAGGGATAGAGATAGGATGGTTATCTGGTAAAAGGTCAATTCCAAAATCAATTTCCTTATCGGGAGGGATACTAGGAAGGTCATCGAAAAGGCCTCAGGAAATTCATTAACCACAAGAATGGATTACATCGAAGGGACACTTTGAGTTAGATTCTTTAACTCAGACCAAATAATAAATATACTCCATTGGAAATCAATTTTCGGATCCTAAGATAAGATATAAACCTTTCCTTAGGCACTAGGGAACTCCCTTCCCATTTTATAATTGGCTCATTAGGAAATTTGAAAAGGACCACACGGGTGTCACAATCTAGAGAGTCATAGCACGAACAAATCCAATCCATTCCCAAGATTATATTAAAATCAACCATATCCAACCTAATCAAGTCTACCAAGGTTTCCCTACCATAGATAGACACCACAAAACCCTAATAAACTTTTCTAGCCAGAACAGAGTCACCAACTGGGTTAGACATAGAAAAGGGATCGAGAATACACTCAGCATCAAAACTATAATGAATAGCCACATAAGGGGTCATATAAGAAAGAGTAGACCCCGAATCAAGCAAATAATAAACATCCCAGAAAAGAGTCTTAAAGTACCAATTACAATATAAGAAGATGCCTTAGATTGTTGATGGGTTGCAATAGAATACAAACGGTTCCAACCAGAGTCGGTACTGGAAGCAGTAGTCTTTGTTGCAGGAGCTGAATAAGTAGAAACTAGAACTTTTTCACTCTAGTAGCAACACTGCCTTAAGGATAGTTCCTCTGAATATGACCACACTGGACATATTTGAAACACTTATTCCTCCCCTCGTAAAAAAACCACAATGCGTTTACCCACAAAATCTGTAAGGGGGTAAAATAGAGTTGACTGAGCCTCACTGGCCTGAGACTGGGCATGATAGGCCTTAAACCTATTTTCATTCAAAAAATAGAGATCATTAGTCAAATTAGAGTATAGGATACTCATCGTAGAATATGAATTATCTTAATTTTTATTCTTCGATCATTGTCGGCTATCTCTACTACTATTTTGCTGGCTCTCACTCTGTTCTGAATACCAAAATTTCTTACTCTGTCTTTCCCCTATTGCTTCTTATTTTCCTCCCCAACCTGTTGCATATACACCAAAAGCCTAGAGATATCCATATCCTTGTTCAACAAGGCATCTTTTCACTCCAACACCAACTCCCAAGATAGGCCCGAATCAAACTTCCTTATCCTTAACTCAAAGATAACACCAACTCTGGATCATAGCTAGGTAGTTGATAAAAATTCAAGGCATATTATTTTGCAGTCATTTTACCTTATATCAAATTCATGAACTCCTCGGCCTTTACCTCCCTCAATTCTTAAGGAAAGAAGAGATCCAAAAAAGCACTAAAAAGTTATCCCATATAGCCGACTCAACATATCATACTAAAGATATTCCACATCAGAGAAACCCCACTCCGACATGAAATCAAAAAAATAATATAATAATTAAAGAAAAATTCTCCCACCACTTTTTGTTCAAAAATTAAAAATCCAAAAACCTTTCCCATCTTCCATTGATTTTGGCATAACCTTTTTCATGCAAAATATGATCAAAAAATTTCAAATACTGACTCATTCTTTTTAGATTATTATTGCAATGGATCAGGAAATATGCAAAAGTTTATTTTTATATTAATCAGTATCCTTCTAATTCGTATTATCCTTTTTGACTATGAATCTTTACTTCTATAAAAAAGGATTATACTTTCAGGTAGCCTCCAAGTTTCGCTTTCTATTACAATGATATTTATTTCCCTATTAATTCCTCTTTCTTCATTCGAATTCCAAATTTCTTCTATGACTTTTTATGTTTGTGTCGGTTAAATCTAATTGATTTTTCTTTTTTTTTTTAGTATTTGACCATTTCAAAAAATTATGATTTTACTGTAACTTTTGGTTATGTTATTTTTTGATTTCATTATTATTATTACTTCTTGAAGAGACTATCGAAAACAATCACTTACCACATAAAAATAGTAGTATTATCAAGGTATGAAAAAATTCTATGTTGTTATTACAGATATTAAATATGCTTGTATGCTGTTATAATGGCTGAAATTTTGCTTGGACGTCTATTTGAGCATTCATCAATAATGAAAAGGTAAACATTTCATGCTATATTTTAGTATATTCTCAACACAAATAATTTGATTTAGAAATGTATTGTGACTTTTTTTGGTCGATTGAACATATTTTATTAAGTAAAAATAAGAACGTCTTGTTGCCTCAAACGATATTAAAGTGTTTATTTTGAGATGTCATTGTTGTAGTTGTACACAAATTATATCTACGCTATTGTCTATCAATGGTCAATCACAAGTAAAATGTTACTGTAAACAAATTGAATTGAAGAAATACGACAACACGGCCAAGAACTTATTTTGGAAAGATATAACACTTGAGATACAACTTTTATTTATATATCTCGGATTCTACCTAAGGTATTAGATATATTGCTTTTTTTCTCGTGTTTCAGTATCGTTCTATAGCCTTGATAATTTTTCTTAATTTAGTTTAAAGTTATTTTTAATGTTTTTATATAGTGTTTAATGAATATAATAACTTTTTGTTTAAGTGTTTTTCATATTTAATAAAATCATCAATTTATTTATTAGTCCATGCATTTTTTAAAAATAATAACAAAATGAATTCATTGAAGTAAGGTACACGCATGTGGCAAATATTCTTAGACTAGTTATTAAATAAATATGGTAATTCATTCCCACTTAAATTTATTCTTATACCTAGACCCTAAGAATTAAGAAAATATTGATTTGTCACATTAACCACCAACGAAAATAATGTCTAAAATAACCCTAAACATTGAATAGATTCTCAAAATTTATTCGGACCCCGTGGAAACAAACCAAATATGTAAATTGATTAAAAAGCACGTTCCGGTCTGTCACGATCCCAAAAAATAGAGGTCATGATGGCACTTGTCACGGCGTATGTTGACAAGTAAGCCTATTATCCAAACAGGTACAAAAAAAAAGACAGAAATATCCCAAAGTGAGACTTCTAGAATGAAGCCGAACCATATAAGTAATCATAACAACATGAAAAGAATTTATCCAAAATACCAATAATGCCCAAAATCAGGTGTCAATAATGTAAGAACTACTACTACAATCCAAGAATCAAATACATTGGAAACATAACCACAAAGGAATAATATTTGTCTCTGAATAGTAATAAAGACAACTACTATGGAAAGATAGAGGTGAACTTCGGACGCATGAATGTCCAACCGCTACCTTGTAAGCTCAAACAATCGTCTCAGTCAAACAAACTGAGGCACACTCGAGCTAAGACCTGCACCGAAAGGGCGCAGTAGGCATGAGTATGGTCCACTTGTACTTACTAGGTATCATAAGCCGACCAAGTAAAGTAGTAAATAAAGCATACAAAATATACACTAAGGGGACGTCACCTATAGTGAGAAAATATCCCACAACAGTAGCCCACACTGCTTGCACTAACAGTTCTAATATATCTCACATATATTGCAACATCACACCAAGATAGAACAAAGTCACATATTATATCGCATATAAGAAGAAGAACAAGGGGGAACATGCATATACAAGATCATTGACTACAAGTAAAAGAAGATACAATAAATACATAGATGACAAGTCAATATGCCAATACAACACAACATAACACAATAAATTAAGTGCAATGTATATGATGATGATGATGCACGAGGTCGTCACACAACCTCCGGGATCATCGCACAATCTCTGTATACAACCTACGGAGCTAAGGCTTCCCAACATAGGATCCATGGGGGTTCATCAACCGGTATACAATCCACATATCTCATATCTACTTTCTAGCACATCCCTCAAAAAGGGTTTTATAAGGTATTATAATATCTTCTCCCCGGCACATCCCTCGGGGAGGGTTTTAAAAAGATATTGAAACAATGTTTCTTAGATGTTGCCATGGTGGTACCAATGTTTTATGAATGAGTATGATATGAGGATCTAATGCTCACAACTAATCACAATAAGTATTTTCACAACCAACCACAATGATATATTTTCACAATCATGTGAGTTAATATCCACTTATTATTTCATTTTCATCCACAAATTTTCACATGTCTCATATGCCAAATAAAGTGTGAATATAATCATAATACACCAATGGTACCATATTAGTCATCTTAACAACACAATACAATTATTCAAATGTATTCAAGGCTATTAATATCACATAGGACCCTATACGGTCACATATGTCACATAATAACTCAATTTCAACAATTATATTACATATAGGCCCCTACATGGGTACAACATATAGATAGTCATTTTTCATGATTAGTTTTCATTCATAACATGCATTTCGTACTATCATTTACTACCCATCCCAGTCTGAAAGAGTTAAGCCAGAACCTACCTCAAAAGCCAAAATCGGTCCGCTACACTTGAACTCGCGACCTTACTTTTCATAGATCCTGAACTCTACTAAAAATGTTAAATATAAAATCTACACTTCAAAACAAAACCAACGACACCCATATTGACTACTTTTGATTCGAGGTCAAAATGAACCCCTGAAATGAGTTTTTGAAAAAAAAGGAAAAAATCAAAAATTTATTTCAAAAATATGTTCCCCATATTTTTAGGAGCCTACAGCTAAAAACCTAAGTTAAATCGAGTACAAAATGAGGTTCAAATCAGTAAAAAATCATTTTTGAGCTTTACCAGGTAAAATGTTTGAAATCTGGGTTAAAATCAAGAGTCAGAGTTGTTTTAAAGTTTAAATTGATGAAAAACTATTAATTATAAGATAATAACATTATTCAATTCAAGTGAAAAGAAGTGAATTTGGGGTTTAAAATCAAGCCCTAAGATTTTTTGAGTTTTTAGAAATTAATCAAGAAATTACTAAGAAAAGGGTGAATTCTTACCTTAAATTCGTAATAAAACCAAGAAATAGATGTTAATCTAACTTCCCAAGCACCCACGAACTTTAATTTTAAGCTCCCAAACAATTTTAGGATATAACTCTCAAAAGGCAAAATGAAAATGTGCAAAATGGGCCAAAAATTGGTGGAAAAAACTGTTGTATTGCAGTTTTTCTGCAATATTAAGGCTGGTTTTTCACTTAAGTCAAAACAAATTTCGATGGGGTGCTCGAGATTCGTTCGGAGTCTGATATACATATAAAGTATGCAACCATACTAAATTCGACGTTCCGAACGCGATGACGATATCAGATTTTCAAAAAAATATCATTTTTACAAAATTGACCCCTGAAACTAGAAATCATAATTTTCTAAATTGGGGATCGAAATGAGATTTAAAAGCTATTAAATCATACCAAACATGCTAACACCCTAAATTCGATGTGATTTTTTTGGATTCTTTCTCTTTTCTTTCTACGGTTTAACAACAAATATCTAAGGATGAGGTTAGTTTTATCCTTCCTTTGAGATGAATCTTCAAAAGTCTTTATGGTCTCAAGCATTCTAGGTCTACTGGCGAAGTCGGATTTTCCATCCGAGGTTGTTTAGACCAAATATGGGTCCCACACCCAAATTTCTAATTTTTTAACTTTCTAACCAATCGGTCGAAATGAGCTTGGGTGCACCAAGAGACGAACCAAAGGTCTACCTAGCCTAAAATCTATATTCCAGAGTTGCTGGCGCAGTCCGTTTGGCCATCCATTGCACGGATCAAAAGATATCCACATAAGTCCAAAATAAGGCTCTCGAAGCCATCAAAAACCATAATATCACATAAATGATATCAAAATGTATCAAAAATCATACCAATCACTCCCATACCTCAGAAATATCATAATACAACTGCGAGGAGGGGTAAAATAATCAAATCACACAAAATCACAAATTTCACATATTTCATCAAATTTTTAGGTCGTTACATCATCTGCTACTAAAAATCTAGTTCATCCTCGAACTAAGGCAAAGAAATACTTTAATCAATGAAGAGCTGAGGATAAGAAGTACACATATTAGACTAGACTTGCCAAGTAGCTTCATCTACAGGTCGATGCCGCCACTAAACCTTAACCACAGAGATTACTCTAGAGCGCAATCGCCTAACATCCTTAGCCAAAATGGAAACTGGCTCCTCAGTAAAGGACAACCGCTCATCTAATTGAACCAACTCCTAATGAATTACATGGGACTCATCAGAAATATAGCGACGAAGCATAGAAACATGAAAAATTGGATTAATAGCTGATAGATCAGAGGGCAAATCCAACTCATAAGCCACATCACCAACAGTGCGAAGAATCTCAAATAGACCAATATACCTGGGGCTAAGCTTGCCCCTTTTCCCAAACCTCATCACACCCTTCATGGGTGAAAGTAGAAGGAAAACACAATCACCAACACCAAATCTCAAGGCACGAAGACTACGATCAGCATAACACTTCTTCCTACTCTGAGTCGCTCTAAGTCTATATTGCATGACCCGTACCCTATCCAAAGACTCACGAAGCAAGTCCGTACCTTGAGATCTCACCTCTGAAACATCGAACCAAACTATCGGGGAGCGACAATGCCTACCATACAATGCCTCAAAAGGAGCCATATCAATACTGGAATGGTAGCTATTATTATATGCAAACTCTTCTAAAAGCCAAATGTTGCTCTCACTGGCCACCAAAATCCATCACGCATACGCAAAGCATATCCTCTAAAACTTGTATAGTCCGCTCTAAATGGTCATCAGTATGGGGGTGAAATGTTGTCTTAAGATCCACTTGAGCACCCAACTCATCTTGAAAAGTCTTCCAAAAGTGAGATGTGAACACAGAACCTCGATCTGAAATAATGGACACCAGCATACCATGCAGACACATAGTCATATGAATATAGATATGGGCTAATCTCTCAGCACTGAATGAGACCTGAATCAAAATAAAATAAGATGACTTGGTCAATTGATCCATGATGACCCAAACACTATAAAAAACATAAGATGTACGAGGCAAACCAGTCACAAATTCTATGGCTATATGTTTCCACTTCCACTCAGGAATGGGTAACCTATGAAGCAAACCACCAAGCCTCATATGCTCGGCCTTCACCTGCTGACAACATAGGTAACGAGCCATAAAATCCAATATATATCACCTCATACCACCCCACTAGTGGTGCTATCTTAAATTACCATACATCTTAGTCATATATAGATGGATGGAATATCTAAAACAATGGGCCTCCTCCAAGATCAACCTAATTTAGTCACCCACTTTTGGCACAAAGCTCGACCTCTAATTCGCAAAACTCCATCTGAATCAAGTGAGGATTTCTTCTTTGTCAACTTGGTCAATGGAGTTGCAATGGATACAAAACCCTCAACAAAACGTTGATAATACTCGGCCAAGACAACAAAACTCAGAATCTCAATGGGCGAAGTAGGTCTATCCCACTCACAAACTGTTGTAACCTTGGTTGGATCAACCATAATACCTTTCTTAGTCACCATATTACCCAAGAAAGAAATAGAGTCCAACCAAAACTCGCACTTAGAGAACTTAGCATACAACTTCTCATCCCCAAATCTCTGAAGCACAATTTGCAAATGCTCCTCATGATTAACCTCACTCTTAGAATAAACCAAGATATCATCTATAAATACAACAACAAAGGAGTCAAGGTAAGGCCAAAATTCTCATTTCATCAACTCTATAAATGCGGTAGGGGAATCGGTCCACCCGAAAGATATGACTAAGAACTCATAATGACCATATCAAGTCTGAAAAGTAGTTTTCAGAATATTCAAAGATCTAATCCTCAACTAGTGATAATCAAACCTCAAATTAATCTTTGAAAACACTGAAGCACCCTGAAGCTGATCAAATAAATCATCAATGCACAGAAGAGGATACTTATTCTTAACCATCACCTTATTCAACTGTTGATAATCAATACACACCCGTATAGACCCTTCCTTTTTCTTCACAAACAAGATAAGTGCACCCTAAGGTGAAACACTAGGTCAGATAAATTCCTTATGCAGCAACTCCTGCAACTGATCCTTTAGTTTCTTCAACTCTGCTGGGACATCCTATAAGAAAGAATAGAAATGGGCTTGGGGCCCAGCTCAACATCAATGGCAAAATTTATATCTTATTTTGGAGGCATACCAGGCAAGTTCATAAGGGACATGTCTATAAACTCATAGACAATACAAACAGAATCTAAGGAAGGAGGCAAAATAACACAGGTGTCACGAATATGGTCCAAGTAAGATAAACATTCTCTCTTAACCAATTTATGAGCCTAAACATAAGATATAATCCTCTTAGGAACCGAATAAATTGCACCCTTCCAAACTATCTTTGGCACACCCAGGAAAGCTAAAGTCATGATCTTGGCAAAATAATGTAAGACAACATGATAAGGAGCCAACCAATCCATACCCAAAATAATCTCAAAATCGATCATATCTAACTTAAGCAAGTCTACCAAAGTCTACGCCCAACAAAAGTCACAACACAAGATCGGTGAGCCTAATCCACCACTAAAGAATCACTTACCGGGGTGGATAATGAATATGCAAGGCAAGAAGCTCACTAACAAAATCAAAACCTGAAGCAAAATATATAGACACATAGGAGAAAGTCGATCTGGGATCAAATAATACAAATACAGGTCTAAAACAAATAGGGATAATGCCTATAATCATAGCATCAAAAGCCTCTACCTCAAGCCTGGCTGGTATAGCGTAATATTGACCATGACCACCAGCTGCCTGGGTAGCCCTATGACCACCAACTGCTTGAGTAGCCCCATGGTCACTCCTATGAGCTCCACTACCTCTACCCATCATACCTCTGGTAGCACCCTTACCCTTTGTAGATTAAATAGGAGTAGCTTAAATCACCCGATGGGGACAGTCCCTGGCCACATGGCTAATCTCATAATATACCTAGCAACCTCTATGACCAATCTCAATAGGAAAAGGTACAGCTGAGCCCGAATGGACAACCTGAATTGCTGGACTAAAAGGTACACTACCTGAACTCTGTAATGCGACCTCCACTAGCCTACCATAGTATCTACGAAAACCTCTAACATTTCTGCCTCGAGAGGTCTGACTCTTGAACTCACCAAAAATGTCGGTCCTTCTTGGTACCTCCCTGAGATGCACTAAGAATACCCTCTGTCATCTTAGCATGATCTATAATACTCTGAAAAAAATCCCCAAACACAACCATTGAGGCATAGCCAACTGAAGGGAGATATCCAAACTCGTAAAAAACTTTTGAATCTTCTAAGACTCGATGGAAATGCTATCATAGAAATATCTGGACAGGGTATGAAAGCGTTCCTTATACTCAGCAACTGTCATGGAGCCTTGCTCCAAATGATCAAACTCATCCCGCATACGATCTCTCAAACTTAAAGGCACAAATCTCTCTAAGAAAGCCTCAGTAAACTGATCCCAAGTCATATCATGAGAATCATGGGGTCTACAACTGACAAGTGACCTCCAAAAATCTCTCGCTGTATCTTTTAATTGATAAGTGGAATAAGCAACTTTATGAGACTCGAGTAAACCCAAATTGTGCAATTTCTCTCGATAATCAATCAGAAACTCATAGGCATTCTCACTCACTGCGCCATGAAATTTGGGAGGACCTAATTGAGTAAACCTCTTCTAATCCTCAAAAGACATTACTGCACTAGCTATGAGAAGAGACATAGTAAATATGGAAGACTATGATCCCATCTAGGGAGGTAATATGGATGATGGCTAGGCTCCTGATCTCGAACCCCAGTGTTAGATATCAATACTAAAGGTGGAATAGGACTTGGGGTCTGAGAAGTACCCAAACCAGAAGCAGGTGCAATAGAAGGATCCACACTCTGAACTGGAGGAACACCTTGCATAGCAAAAGAGAACCCTCTAGAAGGGTTAGAAAATACACCAACAATCTCTTCAGCACTTAGAAGATGAACTCTGAAGAACTAAGTAAGACCCACACCTCCAACCTGCTCAACACAAGGCCCAGGAGAGAGTCCCTTAGCACTCCTCCTAGATGGGGCTGCACTATGGAGTTGTCCCCTCTCTCAAGTCCATCCACGACTCGAGGCTCATCCTTTTAGGAGAAGGCTCTAAATCACTACTCTTGTTGGACCTAGTCAAAACTATTTGTGCAAAAAAATTAAAATATAACTCAGAACACAAGATATGAAAGAACTTCACACGGTAAGAAATAAAAATAAGGAAAGTTTCATAAAGACATCCTATATCCTAGCGAAGATAGATACGGACGTCTACGTGCCAATCCGGGAGACTCTATTAGACATCCCATTCTTACACTATTGAGACCAATGAAACCTGGGACTTCTGATACCAATTTGTCATGACCCCAAAAAAATAAAGGATGTGATAGCACTTATCGTGGAGTACCTTGACAAGTAAGCCTATTACCTAAACCGATACAAAAAAAGAAAAAAATAGAAATATCCTAAGATAAATCTTCTAGAATCAAAGACGAACCATATAAGTAATCATAATAACACAAAAAGAACTTATCCAAAATACCAATCATGCCCAAAACCAGGTGCAATAGTGAAAAAACTACTAAAACAATCCAAAAGTTAAATACATCAAAAAATAACCACACAGGAATAATATCTGTCTTTGAATACTAATAAAGACATAACTACTATAGGAAGATAGAGGTGAACTTTGAATGTATGAATGTACAACTGCTACCTTGGAAGCTCCAATAATCGCTCGAGTCAGGCAAAATAAGGCACGCTTGAGCTAGGAACTAACCGAAAAAGGTGCAGTAGGCATGAGTATGATCCACTAGTACTTAGTAGGTATCATAGGCCGACCAAGAAAAGTAGTAAATAAAGCATACAAAATATACACTAAGGGCACGTCACTTGAAATGAGAAAATATCCCACAACAGTAGCCCACACCGGTTGCACTAATAGTTCGAATATATCTTATATATATAGCAATATCAAACCAAGATAGAACAAAGGCACATATTATATCACATATAAGAAGAAGAACAAGGGGGAACATGCATATATAAGATCAGAAAATACAAGTAAAAGAAGATACGATAAATACATAAATGCTAAGTCAATATGCCAATACAACACAACATAACACAATAAAGTAAGTGCAATGTATATGATGATGATGATGCATGAGGTCATCGCACAACCTCTGAGATCGTCGCATAATCCCCGTATACACCTACGGAGCTAAAGCTTCTCTACATAGGACCCGTGGGGGTTCGTCAATCTATATACAATCCATATATCTCATATCTCCTTTCCAACATATCCTTAGAAAAGTGTTTTATAAGGTGTTACAATATCTCTCCCTTGGCATATCCCTTGGTGAGGGTTCTAAAAAAGTGTTTCCAGTGTTTCTCAGATGTAAGACCCTGTAAAATTTCTAAGCTTAAATCAGTCTTTTAAGATTGTTAAGGGGGTCCCATACTTATAAAATTCTTGCTAAGTTCCCAGACTTAGCTTATTTTTGGCCTTCAAAAGTTGTCAATCTCATTACACCACCTTAATGTCCTTTAATGGTATGTATTTTTGTTAATTCATGATCAAAGAGGTCAATAGTTGTTCTTAGACAAGTTTCAGATGTTTCAGACCTCGTTTAGACCATGTTTGGTGTCCTAAAATAGTGGACCAATGCGATCTTGGTGCACTGCGTCGCCTATTGCGATGGTTAACATTGTTGCAGGGACTACCAGAAAAACTACTAAGGCTTGGCACGATCATGGTGCAATGCATCGGGTATCGCGTTGATGCATCGACACACCGCATCGCCAATTGCGTCAATGCCCAGCTTTCAGTCATTAAATGTTTGTGTTTTTAAGGGAAAAAAGGTCAATTTCCCACCCCTATATGAAACCCTATAACACAAGATTCAACCCTTATTTCACCAAAATATTATTGTACTCTCAAATACTCTCAAGAACATATCTAGGGTTTTCATAGGAGCTTCAAATTTAAGAGATTCTACCGTTAGTTTTCAAGAATTTTCCATCTAAGGTATGTCAAGTATTCATTCATGGATTCCTTTCATCCATGAATCCCAAGAATCCAATTTTAAATAATGAATTATGATGTTTATTTTGTGGATTGATTATGTTCATGTAGTTATTGTTGTATAATTCCAAGTTGAAATCTTTATGTGTTGTTCATGAACTATGCTGGTATGTGGGTAAAAATTTATGAAATTAAGTTGAATTAGGGAATTATGTGGTATTAATTTTATATCATGCCTAAGCCCTAATTTATGCATATTAGGTGTTTGATAAAATGCCTAAGAGGATAATACTTGTGCATTATGACTCAATAAAACCTAAATGATGAATTCATGTTACCATTATGTTCAAAAGGACCTCCACGCTATTGTTATGCCTTGTAATAGATTGATGTAATGCTCATGAGATTAGGCTTAGGAAATTATGACATATTTATATGCATTTTCATTCACGTGTAAGCTTGTGGTATGCAAATACTTTATGAAAATCCTCAATGATAGTATTATGAATTATTGACCATGGTTATATGTTCAAGATGTGTCATGTATTGTCAGTTTCATGCTATTGAGTCCTGGGGGTACTTGTACCCGAAAACTTAGTTATGTGCCTAGAGCCAGCATTGGTTTCATGATAAATATCAATAACACCATGATTAATAGTAGTCTCAGTCATTTTTAGAACTCAATATAATTCAGTCAGTTACATGACTCAAAAAAACTCAGTAATCTCAATAATCTCAGTTAGTTATCAGATCTCAATAGTATTCCATTAGTTAATAGAACTCAATGAACTCAGTCCAGTTCAGTTAAGTTAATTATGTTCAATGTCTATTTAGATGGGAGTAGGATTCAACATCGAGTGAGACCAAGGGTGGAAACTCACCTGTTAATAGAGGGTGTGATTCTTAGAAGCAATCCTTGCACTCCAGAACTACGTAGCCAGCGTAGGTTGATACATCAAACCTACTAGTTAAGGGTAGATGAGGTGGCTTAACCTATTATAGAGGGTCCCACCGTGTAATGTTTCGTGTACTGTTGGGGGTGTTATAAACTTGGTATTAGATCATAAGGTTCAATAGTGTCCTAGGAAGTCTGAAAGCCGCATCTAGTAGAGTCTTATGCATGGGTGTGTTGTATGCCATATTTATGTACAGAAGGCTATAATATGTTTTAGGAACAGTTTTCCTTATTTTAGTATTCATGTCATGCCAGTGAGCATGAGCTCAAGTTTAATTCTCAGTCTAATTTGTTTCTCCCATTTTTCTACAAAATATGCCTCACACAAGAAGAAATAGAATCAGTCAGACCATCCAAGTAGATCCCTTGGATGAACACATTTCTCATGCAGAGTTCAGAGCTACATTCTCTACTTTTGCTAACTCAGTTGCTGCCTAGAATGAATGACCAGCTATTATTTCGGCCAACCCAGTGGCCAACACCTCAGCAGCTAGGATTCAGGACTTCACCCAAATGAATTGACCATCCTTTTTTAGGTCTAAGTCAGATGAGGACCCTCAGGAATTCCTTGATCAAGTTTAGAAGTTTACAAATATCATGGGGGTGTCAGTTATTAACAGTGCTAAGCTAGCTGCATATCAGTTGCAGGATATGGCTCACAAATGGTTCAAATAGTGGAAAATAGAGAGGGCTAGTGATGTAGGGCCTATAAAGTGGGAGGAGTTTGCCATTGCTTTTCTTGATAAATTATTTCCCCTAGAGCTGAGGAAAGCTAAGGTGCTAGAATTTATCAACCTCAGTTAGGGCAACATGACAGTGAAAAATTATTCTCTTAAGTTTACTCAACTAGCTAGATATGCTCTTCATGTAGTGGCAGACAGCAAGGCTAAGATGAGTAAGTTTGTTTCTGGGGTAAATAATAGTATGGTCAATGAGTGCAGATCTGCAATGTTGATTAGTGAGATAGACATAGCCAGGCTTATGATCCATGCTTAACAGATATAAGAGAAGAAGATTAAAATGAGAGAGAAGCAGAATAAGAGAGCAAAGACAGGTAGTTTTAACTTTGCTCAGCCCAAGTTAGAGGGTGGAAGTCATTCTCAGTTCTACCCAAAGTCGTCCGTTCTAGCTCCTTCCTCAGCCAGTGCTCCAGTGCCAAAATTTACAGATAAAAATAGAGATAGGGTGCCAAACTCTAAGTCTCAGGGAAGTGTTAGCAGTGCCCAAACCTATCCTCTTTGTCAAATATATGGCAAGTACCATCAGGGTACTTACAGAGCTGGCAGGGATGTTGGCTTCGGATGTGGCAAGCCAGGCCACAGAGTTAGAGATTGTCCCCAGCTAGGTCCTCTGGGTTAGTATAAATATTCCTCAACTCAGTTTGGTTGCCCGAATTAGTAGGGTGCTACTTCTAGTGCTACTAGTGGGCAATGCCCAAACAGACTCTATGCTCTTCAATCCTCACAGGATCAGGAAAATTCTCCTAATGTAGTTACTGGTGCATTACAGATCTTTCATTTGCATATTTACACTTTGCTAGATCTAGGAGCTTCTTTGTCTCTTGTTACTCCTTATATAGAAGTTGATTTCATAGTTAGTCCCAAAATTCTAGAAAAGCCCTTCTCATTCTCCACCCCAGTGGGTAGAACCATCATAGTAAGATGGGTATACAGGAACTATCTGGTTATGGTATCTCAGAAAGTCACTTCAGCAAACTTAGTTGAAGCAGAGATGACTGATTTTGATGTCATTCTCGGTATGGATTAGATTTATTACTTCTATGCCATAGTCGACTGTAGAAATAGAATTGTCCAGTTTCAATTTTTGAATAAACCTATCCTAGAGTGGAGAGGTAGTACTTCAATTTTCAGAGGTCTGCTTATTTCCTACCTTCGGGCATGAAAAATAATATCTAAGGGATGTGTCTATCATCTTGTTTGAGTTTAGGACTCTAGTTTTGAAACTCCTAGTCTCGAATCAGTCCCAATAGTGAATGAATATTCAGATGTCTTTTCCGAAGACCTTCTAGGAATTTCTCCCAAAAGGGAAATAGACTTTGGTATTGATCTTCTTCCAGATACTCAGCCTATATCTATTCTGCCATATAGAATGGCACCAGCAGAGCTCAAAAAATTGAAAAAACAGTTAAAGGATCTCCTAGATAAGGGATTCATCAGACCTAGTGTGTCTCCGTGGGGCACACCAATCTTATTTGTACAAAAGAAAGACGGTTCTCTCAGAATGTGCATTAATTACCTTAAAATCAATAAAGTCATAGTCAAGAACAAGTATCCACTTCCCAGAATCGATGACTTATTTGACCAACTTCAGGGAGCCAGTTGCTTCTCTAAGATAGACCTCAGATCAGGCTATTATCAGCTCAGAGTCAGAGATTGTGACATCCAAAAAATATCCTTCCGTACTCGATATGGTCACTTTGAATTCTTAGTTATATCCTTTGGTCTTACCAATGCCTAGCAGCTTTCATGGACTTAATGAATCGTGTGTTCAAGTAGTAATTGGACATGTTCTTCATAGTCTTTATAGATGACATCCTTGTTTACTGTCGCAGTGAGCGTGTTCATGTAGACCATCTCAAAATAGTATTTCAAACTCTTAAAAAATCATCAGTTGTTCACCAAATTTAGTAAGTTCCAATTTTGGCTAAGGTTAGTATCATTCCTTGGTCATATAATTTCCAGTGATGGCATTAGAGTTGATCCTTATAAGACCAAAGTAGTAAGAAACTAGCCTTGCCTTGTATCTCCATCAGATATCAGGAGCTTCTTGGGTTTGGATGGCTATTACAGATCGTTTGTTGAAGGATTTTCTTTTATTTCATCCCGTATGTCCAGATTGACTCAGAAGAAAGTCAAATTTTAGTTGTCAGATGCTTGCGAGAAGAATTTTTGGGAGTTGAAGACTTGACTCACCTCAGCTTCAGTTTTAGCTCTTCTAGATGGTATAGATGGGTTCGTTGTGTATTGTGATGCATCCAGAGTAGGTTTAGGTTGTGTCCTTATGCATCATGGTAAGGTCATAGCTTACGCCTCCAGACAACTTAAACCCCATGAGAAGAATTATTCTACTCATGATATTGAGTTAGAAGCCGTAGTTTTTACCTTAATGATTTGGAGGCATTACTTGTACGATGTTCATGTAGATGTGTTCACAGATCATAAGAGACTTCAGTATGTTTTTTCTCAAAAATATCTTAACCCCCATCAGAGAAGGTGGTTAGAGCTCTTGAAAGATTACAACATGAGTGTCTTTTATCATTCGGGCAAGGCCAATGTAGTAGTGGACGCCTTTAGTAGACTGTCTATGGGTAGTTCTGCTCATGTTGAGGATAGTTACAAGAATTTAGCTCAGGAAGACCATCAGTTTGCCAAACTAGGTATCCGCCTAGTCGATTCAGCAGAAGGTAGTATATGGGTTTAGAATCATCCTAGTTTTTGAGGTGAAAGAATAATAGGATAGAGATCCTAGTCTAATCAAGTTAAAAGAATTAGTCAAAGATCAAAAAGTCGAGGTTTTCCCCCAAGGAGGAGATGGTGTTTTACGTTGTCAGGGTTATCTTTGTGTGCCAGGTGTAGATGACTTAAGGCAGTGAATTCTCATAGAAGCGCATGGTTCATGCTACTCTATTCATATAGGGGCCACTAAGATATACCGTGACTTATAAGAGATATATTGGTGGAGTGGGATAAAGAATGATGTTGCAGAGTTTATGGCTAAGTATTCTATATGTCAGAAGGTTAAGATAAAGCATTAAAAGCTTAGTAGGTCCATGCAGGAATTTAGTATTCCTACTTGGAAGTGGGAAGAAGTGAACATGGACTTCGTGATGGGTTTGCCTCGTACTCATCGCTAGTACGATTCAATTTAGGTCATTGTAGACAAGATGACCAAATTAGCTCATTTCTTTCCAGTCCATACCTCTTATCAGCCGAGGATTATGAAAAACTCTATATCATGGAGTTGGTCAGATTACACGGTGTTCCATTGTCCATTATTTCAAACAGAGGTACCTAGTTTACCTCTCACTTCTAGAAAGCATTCCAAAAATTTCTTGGTACCAAAGTTTATCTCAGTATAGCCTTTCATCCCCAGATAGATGGTTAAGCAAAAAGGACCATTCAGACTTTAGAAGATATGCTGCGAGCATGTGCAATTGATTTCAAGGGTAGTTGGGATGATAACTTGCCTTTGATTGAGTTTGCATACAACATCTATCATTCCAGCATTCGAATGGTTCCATTTAAAGCTCTCTATTATAGGAGATGAAGATTTCCAATAGGTTGGTTTGAAGTTAGTGAGTCCTCAGTTATAAGGCCTGACTTAGTATTCGATGCCTTAGAAAAAGTTTAGTTGATCAGAGAAACACTCTGGGCTGCTTAAAAATGACAGAAGTCTTATGCAGATGTGCACAGAAAAGATCTCGATTTCAAGATTGGTGACTATGTATACCTAAAGATCTCTTCCATGAAGGGAGTGAAGAGATTCGGCAAGAAGGGAAAGCTCAGTCCTCGATAAATCAGTCCCTTCAAAATTCTTAGTCATTTCGGCAAAGTAGCTTATGACCTCAAATTACCTTCAGATATAGCCTCAGTTCATCTAGTTTTTTGTATCTCTTTGCTCAAGAAATGCATAGGTGACCCATCAGTTATAGTCCCTATAGAGGGCATTGATGTTTAGAACAACCTCTCTTATGAAGAGATTTCAGTTGAAATTCTTGATTACCAGACTCGTAGACTGAGGACCTCTAGTCAAAGTTCTTTGGCAAAATCATTCTGTTGAGAGGTATACTTAGGAAGCAGAAGCAGATATGCGGACCAAGTATCCTTACCTCTTTTTCACTAACTCAGACTTAGCCCAAGGTAATAGTTTTTCTTAAGATTGTTCAGTTATCATGTTCAATTTCATTACCAATTTGGTATTCGGTTTCATGCTCATAGTTTTATTATAAACTTGGTATCAAATACCATTGCATATTCAGTCATATGTCCATGCATCATATCAGTCATATATTCATGCATCAGATATGCATCCTCATCATGAGAAACTTAGCTTATCAGAAATCTCAGTCATACATTCATGAATCAGTTATGCATGCATCAGATTTACATATTCAGTATGATATATTCAATTGATCAGTCATGTCAGTCATGAAATAATGTTTTACTTATTTATGTCCTATATATACTTCAGTTTGCATTTTTCCTATCTCATTCAGTCTCATTGGAGGACGAATGTTCTCAAGGGGGAGCTATTGTTGGACTCCATAAAATTTCTAAGCTTAAATCAGTCCTTTAAGCTTGTCAAGGGGTCCCATACTTAGAAAATTCTAGCTAAGTTCCCAGACTTAGTTTATTTTTTATTTTGGGCCTTTAAAAGTTGGAAATCTCATTACACTACCTTAATGTCCTTTAATGGTCCGTATTTTTGTTAATTCATGATCAGAGATGTCAATAGGTGTTCCCGAACAAGTTTTGGATTTTTTGGATCTCGTTTAGACCACGTTTGGTGACCTAAAATAGTGGACCAATGCGATCTTGGCGCGCCGCGTCGCCTATCGCATTGGTTAAAATTATTGCAGGGGTTGCCAGAAAAACTACTGAGACTTGGTACGATCATGGAGTGACGGTTGGGTATTGCATTGATGCATCGATGCGCTGCATCGCCAATCGCGTCGATGGACACTTTTTAGTCATTAAATATCCGTGTTTTTAAGGGAAAAAGGGTCAATTTCACACCCCTATATAAGCCTATAACATGAGATTCAACCCTTATTTCATCAAAGTATTGTTGTACTCTTAAATACTCTCAAGAACAAGTCTAGGGTTTTCATAGGAGCTTTAAATTCAAGAGATTCTACCATTAGTTTTCAAGAATTTTTTATCCAAGGTATGTCAAGTGTTCATTCATGGATTCCTTTCATCCATGAAGCCCAAGAATCCAATTTTAAATTATGAATTGTGATGTTTATGTTGTGGATTGATTATGTTCATGTAGTTATTATTGTAGGATTCCCAAGTTGGAATCTTTATGTGTTGTTCATGAAACTATGCTAGTATGTAGGTTGAAATTTGTGAAATTGAGTTGAATTAGGGAATTATGTGGTATTTATTTGATATCATGCCTAATCCCTAAGTTATGCATATTAAGTGTTTGATAAAATGCCTAAGAGGATAATACTTGTGCATTATGACTCAATAGAACCTAAATGATGAATTCATGTTACCATTATGTTCAAAATAACTCCCACGCTATTGTTATGCCTTGTAATAGATTGATGTAATTCTCATGAGATTAGGCTAAGGGAATTATGACATGTTTATATGCATTCTTATTCATGTGTAAGCTTGTGGTATGCAAATACTTCATCAAAATCCCTAATGATAGTACTATGAATTATTGACCATGGTTATGTGTTCAAGAAGTATCATGTCTTGTCAGTTTCATACTATCGAGTCCTGGGGGTACTTGTACCCGATAACTTAGCTGTGTGCCTAGATCCAGCATCGGTTTCATGACAAATCTTAGTCACGCCATGATTAGTAGTAGTCTCAGTCAGTTTTAGAACTCAGTAGAATTCAGTCAGTTACATGACTCAAGAAAACTCAATAATCTCAGTCAGTTATCAGATCTCAATAGTACTACATCAGTTAACGAAACTCAATGAACTCAGTTTATTTCAGTTTAATAAATCATGTTCAGTGTCTATTTAGATGGGAGTAGGATTCAGCACCGAGTGAGCCCAAGGATGGGAACTCACCTGTTAGTAGAGGGTGTGATTCTTTGAAGCAATCCTTGCACTCCAGAACTACGTAGCCAGCGTAAGTTAAGACATCAAACCTACTAGTTGAAGGTATATGAGGGGGCTTAACCTATTATATAAGGGTCCCACCGTTCTCCATAGAGTACCTATTAGATGAGGGATTTCTCACAGCTTGTCCTTACCAGTGGCACGGTATTGACACCCTTCTAAGTGGGGTTACAGTTTGGACCCCAAATCTATTTAGAAAAAGGGGCATGTCAGTTAGATGAATTCTCCCACAGTTTCATTTACAGAATCAAGACTATCCGATATAATCACCCAGTCTCAATAATAGAACTCAGATAGTTCTACAGAAACCAGGACTGACAGATACAGTCACTCAACTCATTACGGAACTCTGCTAGTTCCATTAGAACCTATACTGTCAGACATAGTCACCCAGTATCAGTTATATCAGTTATCAGTAACTCATGTTATCAGTATTCAGACTCAGTAGTCAGTATTACTCACGAATCTAGTTACATTTACACACTCATATATGTATTCTCACGATCATGTTATATAATCAGTTAGCATTGTTCATGCATATAAACCCTTTGCATTTAGATAACCTCGCTTGCATACCGGTATATTCAATCATACTGACGCATTTATGATATGGTGTTTTTATACCATAGGTTCAGAAGCACCAGCTCCAGAGCATCAGTAGCATTCCAGTTTTAGCAGTTAGAGTCAGTAGTGAGTCTTCATCATTCGAGGATATTATGATTTGATTATTTCATATCTTTAGTACTTAGTTATTTCAGCAGTTGGATTTATTTGGGGATATGTCCCATCAACTCCTTATTCAAACAATCTAGAGGCTTTCAGACAATTTAGAGGCTTTCAGACTATAGCATGTTTACAGTCATTTCAGTTGTTTTGGTAATGATGTGCCATATTTATAGATGTTATGTTTTATCATATATTTGAATCTTATGGCCTTTCATCCTTTAATTTCACATTTTTTACATCATATTATGCAGTGCTCAGTTACAGATATCAGTCATGAGTTAGCTTGTGGTTCTTCAGGGTCATGAGCACCGTGTAATGTTTCGAGTACCAGATTCGGGGTGTTACATCAGATATTATCATGGTGGAACCAATGTTTCATGAATGAGTATGATATGAGGATGTAATTCTCACAACCAATCACAATGAGTATTTTTACAAGCAACCACAATGATATATTTCAACAACCATGTGAGGCAATATCTACTCATTATTTTATTTTCATCCACGAATTTCCACATGTCTCATATGTCAAATTAAGTATGAATATAATCATAATACACCAATAATACCATATTAAGCATCTTAACAATATAATACAATATTTCACATGTATTCAAGGCTATTAATATCACATAGGACCACATAAGATCACACATATCACACAATAACTCAATTTCAATAATTACATCACCTATAGGCCCCTACATGGACACAAAACATGGATATTCATTTATCATGATTATTTACCACCCTTAACATGCATTTTTTACCATCATTTACTATCCAACCCAATTTGAAAGAGTTAAGTCATAACCTACCTCGAAAGCCAAAATCGGTCCGCTACACTTAAAACCATGACCTTACTTTTCAAGAATGATCCTGAACTCCACTAAAAACATCAAATATGAAATCTACATGTCAAAAAAAAGCAACGATACTCATATTGACTACTTTTGGTCCGGGGTCAAAACGAACGCCTGAAATGGATTTCCAAAAAAAGAAGGGCAAAATCAAAAATTTATTTCAAAAATATATTTTCCATATTTTTAGGAACCTACAGCTGAAAACCTAAGTTAAATCGAGTAAAAAATGAGGTTGAAATCGATGAAAAACCATTTTTGAGCTTTACCGGGTAAAGTCTTTGAAGTTCGAGTTAAAATCAAGAATCAGAGTTGTTTTAAAGTTTAAATTGATGAAAAACTAGTAATTATAAGATAATAACATTATTCAAGTGAAAAGAAGTGAAATTGGGGTTCATAATCAATCCCTAAGATTTTTTGGGTTTTGAGAAATTAATCAAGAAATTACTAAGAAAAGGGTCAATTCTTACCTTAAATCCGTGATAAAATCAAGAAATAGATGTTAATCTAGCTTCCTAAGCTCCCATGAACTTTACATTTAAGCTCCCACACTATTTTAGAGTTTAACTCTCAAGAGGCAAGATGAAAATGTGCAAAATGGGCCAAAAATAGGTGGAAAAAGCTATTATATTGCAGTTTTCCTGCAATATTAAGGCTGGTTTTTCACTTAAGTTGAAACGGATTTTGACAGGGTGCTCGGAATTCGTTTGGAATTCGATATACACAAACAAAAAAATGTAACCATACTAAATTCGGTGTTACGAATGCGATGGCGATATCAGTTTTTTTTTAAAAAAATATTATTTTTACAAAATTGACTCCCAAAACTCGAAATCATAATTTTCTAAATCGGGGGTCGAAATGAGATTTAAAAGCCTTAAAATCATACTAAAAATGCTTGCACCCTAAATTCGATATTTTTGATATGCTGGCAAAGTTGTATTTTTCATCTAAGGTCATTTCGACCTAATATGGGTCTCACACCCAAATTTCCAATTTTTAACTTTCCGACCAATCGATCAAAATGAGCTCGGGTGCACTGGGACCCGAACCAAAGGTCTATCTACCCTAAAATTAATATTTCGGAACTACTGGCGCACTTCGTTCAGCCATCCATCTCACAGATCAAAAGATATCCATATAAGTTCAAAACAAGGCTCTTGAATCCATAAAAAAACACAATATCACATAAATGATATCAAAATACATAAAAAATTATTTCTATCACTCACACACCCAGAAATATCATAATGCAACTAAGGGAAGGGGTAAAATAGTCAAATCACACAAAATCATAAATTTCACATATTTCATCAAATTTTTAGGTTGTTACAGGGCCTATTGAAAATATTAACATACCCAATCGAGGTCGTCTTGATCAAAAGTTGACCTTGATCAAACTTAAATTTATTAAAACTCAATAACCTAACTAATGACTAAAATTACTTTCGAACACATTAAGAATTGGTACTACTCATCCTGTGAGTCACAATTCATGTACACTAACTACGAGGAGAGCTAAAATAAGAAAGATAAGAAAATTTCACAAACGACAGGAAAGGTCATTACAATGTCAAATATGCCACATCAGCTAAAAGGATTAATAAAAGTTATCATGTCAACTAAAAAAGATGACAAAAATATGCTCAAATTTAGTTCATGAGGGTAATAGTACCATCATAAAATTGGAATGTGTCGTGGAAAATTTGATCATAGTTCAGACAAGTACTAGAAGCTTTACTCCTTAACATTCAACTATACGTTATGACGTCTTAATTTTTTTAAAAAAATGAGGCCTATGTCATCCAAATGTTGTAACAAAAGAAAAGAGAAGGGAATGGTCGAAGATGTTAATTATTTGGTCTTATTGACTAATACTTCTAATTAAAAATGTTAGTAACCTATGATATGCTTCTTGTTATAATTCATTTTATTGGGTAAACTACATAAATGACCCTCCTTTTGAGTAATTTTGTTTCGTCCCTTAGTCCTACAGAACTATTTTTTTTTTAATTTGTAGGATAAATACTTATTTATCCCTTTATACCTCAGATATTTTTAAACAGTTTTCTACGCTCATTTCTCTTTTAACTTCTATTTTTTTTCTTTTCTTTTTCTTTGATTTCATTTTTCTTTTCTTTCTTTTCTTTAAAAAAATTTCTCAACATTTGCTTATTTTTCCTTTTCTCCTTTCAACTTCTACTTTTTAAAATGTTCTTTTTTTTTTCTTCTAATTTTTCATTTTGATTTTTACTCCTTTTTTTATTTTTCTCAACCTTTATTTTTGGTTTTGTCTTTTTTTCTTCATTTTTTCTCAACCTTTCCTTTTATTTTTTTTTCTTTTCTCCTCTCAACTTCTATTTTTTTTCTTTGATTTTTATAATTTCTTCACTTTTTAAAAATTTTTCAACCTTTATTTTATTATTTTTTATTTTTTATTTTTCCTCAATCTTTATTTCTTTTTCTTTTTTCTTCCTTCTCTTTTCTTCGATTCCTTCCAAAAAATAAGTTACACCTTATGGGTAAGAGTTGATACTACCGCATTGTGTTTTGATTTATAAGAAGTTCTAAAACTCTTCTCTTTGAGACAAGACTTAGCATGCCAAAGGAACAACTTATGCCCCACATGCAAGGATTGACACTATCACATTATGTCTTAATTATGAGATATTTTATAACTTTTGCTTTAGGAGAAAAACTTGGGCTAAGAACTTTCAAATAACAAGTTACGCCTCAAGGGCAAGAGTTGACACTACTACATTGTGTCTTGAATTATAAGATGCTCTATAACTCTTGCGTTGGATGCAAGAATTAGCCTAAGGACTTGCAAAAAACAAGTTACACATAGGACAAAAGCTGACACTACCACATTGTATCTTGATTTATAAGATGCTCTATAACTTTTATCTTAGAGACAAGACTTAGACCAAGGACTTTTAAATTACTACAAGTTGCGCCTCATGATCAAGAGTTGACACTACCATATTTTATCTAGATTTATGAGATGTTTTATAACTCTCTCCTTAGAAGCAAGACTTAACCCAAGGAATTTCAGACTATAATAAGTTACTTCCCATGGGAAAGAGTTTACACTACCACATTGAGTTTAGATTTATGAGGTGTTCTATAACTCTTGTCTTAGAGGCAAGACTTAGTCCAAGTACTTTCAAACAACAAGCTACACCCCATGAGCAAGAGAGTTGACACTACCACATTGCGTCTTTATTTATGAGATATTCTATAAATCTTGCCTTAGAGGCAAGACTTAGCCCAAGGACTTCCAAATAATAAGTTACACCTCATGGGAAAGAGTTGACACGACCACATTGTGTCTTGATTTTATAATATATTCCATAACTCTTGCCTTAGAGGCAAGATCTAACCCAAGAACTTTCAAACAATAAGTTACGCCCCATGAGCAAGAGCTGACACCATAATATTCCATCTATAATTATGAGATGCCATAGAAGTATTGCCTTAGAGGCAAGACTTAGCCCAAAGACTTTAAAAAAAAATACGCCCTATGGGCAAATGTTGACATTACTACATTGTGTCTCGATTTATAAGATGTTCTATAACTCTTTTCTTAAAGGCAAGACTTAGCCCAAGGACTTTCAAATAACAAGTTGTGCCCCACGAGCAAACGTTGACACTACCATATTGTGTCTTGATTTATGAGATGTTTCTTAACTCCTGTCTTAGAAGCAAGACTTATTCCAAGGGACATTCAAACAATCGCTCGCGTCCTTAAGTTTACTTCGATGTCAACAAAACAAGATCCTCTTTGTGGATTATCCAACTTTTTATTCCTTAGCAAAAAATAAGAAAAGTTGAGGGAAAAAAGAGAAGCAAAATAAAAGAAAAAAATATATTTAAAAAAAAAAAGAAAAAAAATAGTAAAAAAAAAGTAAAAAGAGAACAATAAAAAAAATAAAGGTTGAAAACATGAGAAGAAAAATATAAAAATAAAAATAAACTCTAAGGAAAATTAAAATAAAAAAGAATGAAGAACAAAAAAACACAAAACTATCAGAAAAATAAAGTTTGAGACAAATTAATTTCAAAATAGAGAGAGAAATGAAAAATAAATAATGCTTGAGAAAAAAAAAAGAGAAGAAAAAAATAAAGAAAATAAAGATTGAGAAAAATAAATTAAAATAGGAAAAAATAAAAATGAAGGAAAATGAAAAAGAGAAAAAAAGATAGAAGTTGAAAACAAAAGAACATGAAAGTACAAAAACATTTGAGCTGTAGAGAGCTAAAAAGGTACTTGTTTCATACATAAAAAAGAAGAAAAACTAGTTTTATAAACTTTTCTTATAGGGGGGTAAAAAACAAAATCACCTTCTATGGAGGCCATTTCATGTAATTTCCTATATTCAACCTTGGTTTATTTTTTTTTTAAAAACAACATAAATTTTAGAATTTTGTTCCATAATTACCCACTCTTCCAAATTCTTTTAATAAATATTCTCTCTCCCAATTTTTGATTCTTCATATACATACAAAAAGTCGAGAAACATTACCATCATATACATAAATACTAATTGTTTTAACGTTATTTAAGGAAATTACAGATCATCTTTTAATTATGAATGCAATTAAAGCCATAGCTATTAAGGTGTGATTAGTCAATTCCTTAAGTTCAGTAACAACTTTTCAATTTCAATATTTTGAAACACCAAATCAAGAAAGTCAAGCGAAAAATCTCACTTTTTGTGCTCTCAATCATTTTTTTTTAATTTTCTCAAGCTCTGTTTATTTCTAAAAAAATTTCAAGAAAATGAACATTGCAATTCTCTTGAGGAATTACTGCGTCTGATAATCTAAAACACAATATGAATGATATAAAAGTGATGAAATTGTTGTTACAGAAACTATTTAGTATTTGAAGTTGATTTTAGCAATTCCAGCAAAAATAGATATTGAGAAATCTCGCAAAAAATTGATGTTTGATATGGCGTTAAAGGTAATTCATCACTAATGATAATGGAGTAAAGCTTAATGTTGAGTTGAAGAAAAGTGTTTCAGAATTTGTAATGTATCCTTTGTGCATAATGAAAATGGATAAATCAATGGAAGAGTTAGATTTTAATGGAGAACTAGAGCTATAGTTTGTGTTGAAGGAATGAAATCGAATACGTGTGCTCTTTCTATTGTTGAAGGAATAAAATCATATGTGTGTGCTCTTTCTATTGTTAAGTCGCAAAACGAGTACTCATCATATGTACATGAATTAAAAGTTGAAAACTACATTTGTGATAGAAAATATAAAGTGACACTTATATTTGTAATAGCAAAATATGACTTAGAGCATAGATTTAATTTCTAATATAAGCAATCCGTAAAAGAGACATATGATTTCAGCGTATATGTGTCATTATACCGAATAATTATTCGTGATTTTTTATATGATACATCACTATTTATGTATATGATTTAAGGATTATAATCTATTTATATATCATATTGCACATGTCTATTGTTGTTGTTATGATACATTACTTGTTATTATCGTTTGGGGCTTACAAGTTATACATTATATTATTCTTCAAATGTATCTATAATGCCATTAAAACAACTTATACATTATATGTTTGTATCGAAATAATGTCAAATAGTTACAATCTGCTGAATTTATATGCAATAAATATTAGCGATTATTCTAATATATAACTATGTTAATGTATAGGAATGTGTTACTCTGATTACATGTTGACACAACACATTGTTATGTATATGTTAATATTGGCCTATGTAGGTGTACAGGAATGTATTATCTGTTTTGATTACATTTCTGATACATAACATTGTTATATATATGTTTATATTAGCCTATGAATACATGATGTTATTTAACAACAACTTATACATTATCATCAGTCTATTGTTTAAAAATGTTAAATAATTATAATATGTTGAATTTATAACCCTATACATCAAAGATTATTCTGATACAATATGTTTTAGCATTTTTATGCACTGCATTACGGAACTCTTTTTCTAGCTATGTCCTACAATGTTATAATAATGATTGTAAATGGATCAGGAAGGCATTTAGTCTGAACAAATCAAAGATATTTATGATTTGAAAGTTTAATGCTGAACATACATGCCAAATTAGTGATAGGGTTCTTAAAAATTGATTGGCCAAACAGCTTTTATAAGTAATTTTACAATGCTAAAGTTAGTTAATAATAAGAGAACACACACATCAGGAGACATAATTGAAGAAATGAAAGTTGTTTATGAAATTGATATTAATTATATGAAGGTGTGGCGAGTTAAGAAACGTGCTATAGTGCTAAAACATATATATAGTATTTATTTCTATATTAATATTTATTTATTTTGATATATTAAACCAGAATTTCATTAATGTCTAATAGGTATTGCTAGTTGTATGTTTGTTAGGTTAAGGCTTCATCAAACTATATGTATTCTATATATGAATCTGGTAAGAGGTACATTGTCAACCTTAAGAGTAAAAGATGCAAATGTGGACGGTTTGAACTTGATGAGATATCATTTCCTCACCCAATTGCAGTTTTAGACAGCAAAAATGTAGATGACATAAGTCTATACTGCTCTAATTACTATAAGACTGACACTTTAGTGAAGACGTATAAAGTTTCAATCATTTCGATGCTAGGTATGAAGGATTGACATGTGCATAAATGTGTAAATGAAAAAGAAGAATCACAAAAATATAGAAGATCACCTGGAACGCCAAAGAAAAAGATGCATGATAAATCAAGTAAAACTCTTTCATCAAGCATAACTGTTGTGGACGATGTGATCATGTGGGTCACAACAAACTCACATGTGATTTTTTTAAAAGAAAAGTGAAACTTGTGTTGGAAGATACATAATATGATTCACCAACGATGTATCATCGTTAGTTTCATTTTTCTTAGTTTGAAAAGTGTTAAATCTTCTTTAACCAGATTTCGTGTGTTGACTATAACATTGATTCTATGAGTTTTATAAATCTAAGTTAGACGCGTTTTTATCATTTTCAATTATAAATAAAAAAATATTTAATTGTTATGTATGAGTACATTGCCTTATACTCATACAACTATACAAATACCGAAGTAAAATATATACTTAATAAATAGACAACACCAAAAAGTAAAGTTAATAGACATTACAATGTATTTGATACAGTAAAATATATCGGATACATTAACAAATAACATTTACTTGTACCGAACATACGTAACATATTATAATGAAAAATTAGCACCCAAAAAATTTAAAATAGTACTAAACATTGCATACCAATGTTTAATTGATACATAGGAATTTGATAATATGTTATGTCTTATATTAAAATTAGAATATTAATGAAGCTTATACATTACTAATATACATATTAGAATGTAATGAATCTGATAAATTACAAAATGATTGTTCCTTGTATTGAACATTCTTAGCATAATATAATGAAAAATTAAAACACAAAAAATTCAATATAGTACTAAAAATTGCATATCAATATAATGTTTGACTGATACATAAAAATTTGCTAATATTTTATGTCTCATATTAAATTTAGAATAACAATGAAGCTTTTACTAATCTAAACATTACAATGTATCAGTACAGTGTAATGTGTCTGATAAATTATCAAATGGCAATTTCTTATCCTAAATATAATTAACATAGTATAATGAAAAATTAGCATACAAAAAATTACTGACATCAAGCACAACATAATATAAGATAAAATCATGATTCTGATAATACAATAAAAAATTAATATATTATGATCAATTCATACAAAACCCAAAAAAAATATGTTCATCATAAAACTTCAAAACATGTCTTGAACATTTTTTTGAAAACACAATTGTCAAAATATTTTTCAGTAGAAAAGCTAACTTTTCCACTATTCTTAACTACGATCCCTGATTCATTAGGTGGTTATAACTTGACCTTGGTCTTGGATGTAACACCCTGCACTTTCAAACTAAAGTTTGAATCATCGTTCTTACGTGTATAAACTATAATCCAAGTGATTACCATGTAAATATAGGTTTCGTGATCTTTATCCTAGTGTGTGAAGTTCTCTTGAGGTTAAAAATATTCATAGGAATCACTTAGATCCAAGTTAAGCTAAGATCATTTGATTGGTCCAAAATTTGGCATTCAATTCTATAAGGGTCTACTTTAAATATGTATAACTTTTATATACATAGAATTTTAAATCACAAGACCCACCAAATTTTAGATAATTGAATTAGCTTTCCAATGATTCCAATTTTGCCAAAATCTAATACCCGAGCGAAAAGTTACAGCCATTTTCGTGAAAAGACAGTATGCCGAGGTGATATACCAACGACGCGTGCTCCATCGCCCCCAGCTATTTCCCAGGTTATTTTTTTTGTATTTTTAAGGGCAAAAGGGTCCTTTCATTCATCCTAACTCATCCATAACAAATAATTAAAGCCCCCAAAATATTATTTACATCATTATTCATCCTTTTCTCTCCAAAGAAAGCCCTATCCCCCTTAAGAACACCAAGAATTCCATCAAATCTTCTTTAAGAAAATCATTCAAGAAATTCAAGAACTCATCTTCAAAAACATCATAGGAATCCAGGATTCAAGCTTTCTTATGTAAGATCATCAAGTGAGGTACGTGGAGCTATCCTAAATCTCATGGGTATGGGTTTTATGATTTTTCCAAGCTTTGAAGATATTTATTTATATATATGAAAAAGGGTTTTGGTAAATTATTTTAAGAGCTTGCATTATGGAATCAATTTGATGGAATTATGAAATTGTTATGGGTTTTCTATAATTTTGATTTGTAAATCTCGTGCTTATATGATTTGAATCCAAAAGATGATTTACGAATGTAACTTGTGAGATTTCACTCCCCATGACGAAATTTATGAACCTTGCATGATATGATTTGTGAATTATTTTTTTGAGAACATGAATTAAGAGCCCCTCTTTTTATCACGAAATTTGTGTATAACCAATATCGGGGGCTGATTTGTAAATGATGAGAAACTCTTTAGTTTTAAAGGTCTCTTTAAACATTATGCATGAGTAGAATAAATGGAATGACCACTATATTTTCAAGATTCGTAAAAATAGTGTGTTTGAATGAGTTTAATTTGATTTTGATGATAAGAACCCTCATGTAACTTGATAAATCTTTGGTGGCAATATACATATTTTTTTAATAAGAAGGGTTGTGGAATGATGTGATGTAAATGAATTGCAAGTCGAGGTATGATGATACTCCTTCATAAATTGCCTTTAAAAGAACAAGAGGAGATATTATGAGGGAGATGCATATATTTCTATAATAGATTTTGAAACTGGATTAATGTGAGTTAGGCGGTTACCCAAAGAAAGCACGAGTCATAAAACTCTATGCTGGAAACCGTTGTTTGCCGACACGGGACCTTGGCACCCTACTATGTGATCTTGTGTGCCTATTATTATGTCATCCCAATTTGAGACTATGGTTTGGATCCCTTCTTTGTGATCTTGCGCCCAACCACGTATGTTATTTTGATTTGGGGATTTGGTATCCTGCTTTGTGATCTTACGTGCACTCCCCTCACTAGTACTCTAATCTTGGAAGAAACCAAGAGCTGGTAGTCGGTGAAAACTGTAAAATTGTAGGGTGTACCACCTAGCTCAATCGTGTCGGGGAAAATTCAACTACATAGGGTGAAAATGTTGTTAAAACTCAAATACCTTGCCCATGTATTTTCGAATGATTTCTGCAATACTATGTTTTACAAAGGCTCTCACCTATGTTGTATAAAAATATATTTTGTTTTTGGATTACTCTGCCAGTATATCTATATTGACCCTCTATATTTCAGGATTCTGAGACACAATCCTGGGGTCCCGTTAAGCAGTAGAATGACTTGTCAGAAGTTTGCAGCTGGTGAGCCTCCCTTACTTTGGAAGGACTAGATTAGAACTTGTTATTGTTATTTTATTTTGATTCACGGTTCGACTGGGGGCCTTGTCCCAATTTTAGACAAGAAGTTGGTTTTGATGAATTGGAGATTTCGTAGACTGATGTTAGGCGTTGTTAAAGGTTTATGGATTCCATTCCAGATTGTCCAATTGAATTGTTATATTGACCATGATTCTATATTGTTTTATATTTCTACATTTTCCTTCATATTATATAAAAGTGTGTATGATTTCCAGATAGAGAAGGGTTTTAGAGCCTTTATGGTTTAGGATGGCCTTCAAGGCTAAGCCCTTGGCTCGGGTCGTGATAAACTTGGTATCAGATCATGGTTCATGGTCTCAGGGTATCTGCAAAAATCGCGTTAGGTGGAGTTCTATTTATGGGTGTGAAGTGCTCCATACTTATAAATAGGAGGTTACAAGGCATTTAGGAATATTTCTCTTTCTTCATGTTCTAGTTCCTGCGATAGAGTCAGAATATCCCTCTTTCATACTCTAGTTTGTGCTATGGCATCGTCCATATAAAAGTAAAGATATCCTAATTATTTTATTACTCTGATGTTCTTAGACATGTCTCATTTCTGAGGTGATTCAAGTACAAAAGCTTAGAATCCAAATGATGTGGTCCTTTTCTAATTGAGTCAAAAAAAATTATAAAATTGTGCAAGGACTTGAGAGTAGTCCGTTAGTGCTTCAAGGTGTATTGATTCTAATGTAAACTTTGATCCTGATGAAATCGTGTTTTTTAGCCTGAGGTATTAAGTGTATCTAGTTCCTTTCAAAATTCTTGTTACAGATGTCATGCATAAGGGGAATGTTGTGTAGCAGAATGTTGGAACTATATTTCCACCCGAGTAGTAGTATATGTTAAAGTGTCATGACCTAATAGCAGTGAGATGGTCCAGAAATTGGTGATATAAAGTCACCTGGTAGCAATCAGAGTGAGGGTGACTATTGAGTAAATAAGTAGTTTTAGTTGTATAACCCTTTGATTTAGGGGTAGTTATCTCTCTTTTATGGTGGTTGGATAATATTGTGGCAAGACTTGTAGATCATATAGTGGTGTATGGAGAAAGTGTTTGGCTTTGATTTTATTTTTATTTATTCAAAATAGGGAAGGATCTCAAAATGGATAATTGTGGTGGGTATAGAAATCAGTTGTAGGTTGTAAATGGAGAAGGAATAGATTAGTCAATAAGTTATAGGTAAAGACTCATTATCGTTTATGGGATTTTCAAGGTCATTTTGTGTAACACCCTGAATCTGGTACCCGAAACGCTACACGGTGCTCATGACCCTGAAGGATCACAAGCTAACCCATAACTGATATCTGTACCTGTACACTATATAATATAACATAATAATGCGGAAACATGCACTGATAGGACATAAGGTTCAATAATGAACATAATCTAAATAACATAACATCTGAGTGGGGTAATAGAATACCCTAAAACAAAACTGAAAGTACCAAAGTCTGAATCAAATCTGAAATCTAGTTTGCATCTAGTCTGAAAGCCTCTACTATCTGAATAATCTGAATAAGGAGTTGATGGGACATATCCCCAACTAACTCCAACTAATAAATTAATTAATGAGATAATAGAAAAAATAATCATTTCCTCAAAAGATAAGGACTCACTTCTAGCTCTAACTACTGAAACTGGAATCTACTGCTGATCTAGAACTCGTGCCTCTGGACCTAGCTCTGACTACTGAAACTGGAATTTACTGCTGATCTAAAACTCGTGTCTCTGGACCTAGTTCTGACTACTAAAACTGGAATCTACCGTATTTTGATGAAATTGGTATTGATGGAAAACTTATTCAATTTTCCACGTGATGGAAAGGAAAAATCTTAAAAAACCACATGTACAAAAATAGATTTGTATTTCAAAGAAAGTTCTAACATCCTTGAGATGATTTTAAGCTAAGAAAAGGCATGGGTATTACAATATCTCCCCCTGGAGAACATTCCTCCTCAAATGAGACTAACTGAGAGGGGAAACAATAAGCTGAACATGAGCTAAACATGAATGACTGGAACATGATCTCATGACTAACATGACTGACAAGCTGAACATAACATGCTGAACATGCATATCTTATGCATGTGTAACTGATCCATAAATGCATAACTGAGTGTTCTGATGAACTATGTTTTCTCACAATGAGAATACATATCTGATGCATAATTATATAACTGAAATAATACATGAATGGATGACTGAGTATACAATGGTACTAGATACCAAGTTTATAATGAGTACATGAGCATGAAACTGAATACCAAGTTTGTGATGAACACTGAACATAAAACTGAGTAAGCTTAAGGAGAACTGTTACCTTGTGTTTGATCTGAGTTGGCAGGAAAAAGGTGAAGGTACTTGGTACGCATGTCTGCTTCTGCTTCCCAAGTAGCTCCCTTGATGAACTGATTTCGCCAAAGAACTTTAATTAGAGGACTTCTTTGTTCCTCAATCTACGATTCTGATAGTCTAGGATTTCAACTGGGATCTTTTCATAAGAGAGGTTGTTCTGAATATCTATGCTCTGAATAGGAACTACAACTGATGGATCAATTATGCACTACTTGATCAATGATACATGAAAGAATAGATGAATTGAGGCTAGATCTGACGGCAATTCGAGATCATAAGCTACCTTCCCAAAGCGACTGAGAATCTTGAAGGGACCGATATATCGGGGACTGAGTTTTCGCTTCTTGCCAAACCACTTCACCCCCTTCATGGGAGAGATCTTGAGGTAGACATAATCACCAATCTCAAACTTGAGATCCTTTCTACGAACATCTGTATAAGACTTCTGTCAGCTCTGAGCAGCCCGAAGTCTTTCTCTAATCAACTGGACTTTCTCTAAAGCGTCAAATACCAAGTCAGGCCCTATGACTGAGGCCTCACTAACTTTGAACCAACTAATTAGAGATCTACATCTCCTACCATAGAGATCTTCAAATGGAGCCATATGAATACTGGAATGATAGTTATTATTGTATGCAAACTCAATCAAAGGCAAATAGTAATCCCAACTACCCTTGAAATCAATTGCACACGCTCTTAGCATATCTTCTAGAGTCTGAATGGTCCTGTCTGCTTGACCATCTGTTTGAGGATGAAAGGTTGTACTATGATAAACTAGGGTACCAAGACCCTTTTGGAATGCTTTCCAGAAGTGAAAAGTGAACTGGGTACCTTTTTCTGAGATAATGGACCACGAAACACTGTGCAATCTGACCAACTCCTTGATGTAGAGTTTGGCTTAATCCTCGGCTGAATAAGAGGTATGAACTGGAAGGACATGAGCTGATTTGATTATTCTATCTATAATGACCCAAACTAAACTATGCTGATGATAATTTCGAGGAAAACCCATCATAAAGTCCATGTTCACTTCTTCCCACTTCAAATTAGGAATAATGAACTCCTGTATAGGACTACTAGGCTTCTGATGCTCTCTCTTAACCTGCTGACATGTAGAGCACTTAGCCATAAAATCTGCAATATCTCTCTTCATCCCACTCCACTAACAGATCTCCCATAAGTCTTAGTATATCTTAGTGGCCCCTGGATGAATAGAGTAGCGCGCACCATGATCTTCTGCAAGAATTTGCTGCCTTAAGTCATCTACACCTAGAACACAGAGATGACCCTAACAACGAAGAACGCCATCTTCCCCTGGGAGAAAACCTCTATTTTCTAATTCTGAACTGACTCTTTCAACTTGACAAGGCTGGGATCTCTATCTTGATTTTCTTTCACCTCAAAAACTAGAGATGATTCTGAACTACTCTGAATACATACACCACCCTCAGAAGAATCGACTAAGAGAACGCCTAGTCTGGCAAGATGATGGACTTTCTGAGCTAATTTCTTTTTACTATCTTCAACATGAGCAACACTACCCATAGACAGTCTACTGAGAGCGTCGGGCACTACGTTGTCCTTACCCAAATGATAAAGGACACTCATGTCATAATCTTTCAAGAGCTCTAACCACCTTCTCTAACAAAGATTGAGATCTTTTTGAGAAAAGACATACTAAAGGCTCTTATGATACATGAAGACATCTATATGAACACCGTAGAGATAATGCCTTCAAATCTTCAAGGAAAAGACTACGACTGCTAACTCAAGATCATGAGCAGGATAATTCTTCTCATGGGGTTTAAGTTGTCTGTAGGCGTAGGCTATGACGTTATCATGATGCATGAGGACACAACCCAAACCTACTCTGGATGCATCATAATATACTATGAACCCATTTGAACTATCTGGATGAGCTAAGACTTGAACTGAGGTGAGTCGAGTCTTCAACTCCTGAAAACTCTTCTCGCAAGAATCTGACTACTGAAACTTAACTTTCTTCTGAGTCAATTTGGACATAGGGGATGAAATAGAATAAAATTCTTCCACAAACCGTCTATAATATCCAGCCAAACCGAAGATACTCCTGATGTCTAATAGAGAGATAGGGTAAAGCCAGTTTTTTACCACTTTGGTCTTTTGAGGATCTACTTTAATGCCATCACCGGGAATGATATGACCAAGGAATGCTACTGACCTTATCCAAAATTCACACTTACTGAATTTGGTGAATAACTGATGATGTCTGAGAGTCTGAAGTACTATTTTGAGATGGTCGACATGATCGTGCTCAGCGCGGGAATAGACCAAAATATCATCTATGAAGACTGTGATGAACATGTTCGAGTACTTCTTAAGCACACGGTTCATCAAGTCCATGAAAGCGGCTGGGACATTGGTGAGACCAAATGACATGACTAGAAATTTGAAGTGACCATACTGAGTACGAAAAGTTGTTTTTGAAATGTCACATTCTTTGACTCTGCACTGATGATAGACGGATCTAATGTCTATCTTAGAGAAATAACTAGCACCCTGAAGTTTGTCAAACAAGTCATCAATTCTGGGAAAAAGATACTTGTTCTTCACCATGACTTTATTGAGCTGACGGTAATCAATGCACATCCTAAGAGAACCGTCTTTCTTGCATACAAATAAGACTGGTGCTTCCTACGGGGAAATGCTTAGTCTGATGAATCCCTTATCTAGGAGATCCTTTAACTTCTCTTTTAATTCTTTGAGTTTAGCTGGTGCCATTTTATATGGCAGAATAGAGATAGGCTGAGTTTCTGGAAGAAGATCAATGTCGACGTTTATTTCCCTTTTGAGAGAAATTTTTGGAAGTTCTTTAGCAAAGACATCTGGATATTTATTCACGATTGAGACTGATTCAAGACTGGGAGTTTCTGAATTGGAGTCCTTAACATAAACAAAATGATAGACATATCCCTTAGATATCATTTTCCTTGCCCAAAGGTAGGAAATAAGCTGACCTCTAAAAGCGGATACACTACTCTTCCACTCAAGGATGGGTTTATTTGGGAACTAAAATTAGACTATTCTATTTCTACAGTCGACTGTGGCATAGCAGGAATAAATCCAATCTATGCTAAGAATGATATTAAAATCAGTCATCTCTAATTCGACTAAGTCTGCTGAAGTGACTTTCTAAAATATCATAACTGGGCAGTTCCTGTATACCCGTCGAGCGATAATGGTTTTTACCACTGGGGTAGAGATTAAAAAGGTCTCTGTTAGAATTTTGGGACTGATTTAGAAATTGCCTGCTATCTAAGAGTAGCCAAAGACAAAGAAGCTCCTGAATCTAGCAAAGCATAAACATGCACATGAAAGATCTATAACGTACCAGTGACTACATCAGGAGAATTTTCCTAATCCTATCGGGTCTGGAGAGCATAAAGTCTATTTAGGCATTGCCCACTTGTAGCACTGGAAGTGGCACCCTGCTGATTTGGGCGACCGGACTGAGCTGCGGAACGATTCTACTGACACTGGGAACCTGTCTGAGGACACTCTCAAACTCTGTGGCCTGGCTTGACACATCCAAAACAAACATCACTACCAGATCTATAAACACCCTTATGGTTCTTACCATAAGTCTGGCAAAAGGGATAAGTGCGGGCGCTGCTGACATTGCCCTAAGACTGAGAGCCTGGTGCTCTTTTTATGAACTTAAGAGCTGGAGTACTAGCTGAAAAATGAGCTAGAACTAATTTCTTAGGATGAAACTGAGAACGGTTTCCTTTTTCTGCTTTGGGCTGAGCAAAGTTGAAACTACTTGTCTTTGCTCTCTTATTCTGATTCTTACTCATCTTAAGTTTCTGCTCTTCTATCTACTGAGCATGAGTTATAAGTCTGGATAAGGTTATGTCACTATTTATCATGGCGGATCTTGATTCATTAACCACGCTATCGTTCACCCCTAAAACAAACTTACTCACCCTTGCCCTACTATCTGCAACCACATGAGGGGCATATATGGCTAATTGAGTAAACTTAAGAGAATACTCTTTCACTGTCATATTGCCCTGCCTGAGGTTGATGAACTCTAGCACCTTAGTCTCTCTAATCTCTAAAGGGAAGAATCGGTCAAGAAATGCAGAAGCAAATTCTTCCTACTAAATTGACCTTGCATCGTCTGCCCTCTTTAACTTCCACTGCTTGAACCAAGTATGACCCACATCGTACAACTGATATGCATCTAGCTCAGCACTCTTAACATTAGTCACCCCCATGATATCTGTCACCTTCTACACCTGATCTAGGAATTCCTGAGGGTCTTCGTCTATCTTAGACCCAAGAAATATTGGAGGATTCATTCAGGTGAAGTCCCAAATTTTGGCTGCAGCTAAATTGGCCACTGGATTGGTCGGAACGATAGTTGGTCGTTCATTATGGGCAACAACGAACTGATCAAGTGTAGTAAATACGACCCTGAATTCCGCATGAGAAACATGATGGCCCAAAGGTTCTTCGACATAAGGGGTTGACTGATTTCTTCTCTTGGGAGGCATATTCTGAAGTAAAGAGAAGAACGGATTAGATTGAGAGATTGACTTGAGATTATGCTTACTGGCACGACATGAATACTGAAAGAAGGGGAACTATTCCTAAATATCTTATAGCCTCCTGCACATAAATGTGGCACACAACACACCCATGTACAAGACTCTACTAGATATGGTTTTCAGACTTCCTAGGACTCAATTGAAACTTGGCTCTGATACCAAGTTTATAACACCCCGAATCTGGTACCCAAAATGCTATATGGTGCTCATGATCCCAAAGGACCACAAGCTAACCCATGACTGATATCTGTACCTATACACTATATAATATAACATAATAATGTGGAAACATGCACTGATAGGCCATAAGGTTAAATACTGAACATAATTTGAATAACATAACATCTAAGTGGGGTAATAGAATACCCTAAAACAAAACTGAAAGTACTGAAGTCTGAATTAAATCTGAAATCTAGTCTGCACCTAGTCTAAAAGCCTCTACTATCTGAATAATATGAATAAGGAGTTGATGGGACATGTCCTCAACTAACTCCAACTAATAAACTAATTAATGAGATGATAAAAAATAATCATGTCCTCGAAAGATGAGGACTCAATTCAAGCTCTGACTGTTGAAACTAGAATCTAATGCTGATCTGGAACTCGTGTCTTTGAACCTAAGGTATAAAATACCATAGCGTGAATGTGTCAGTATGACTGAATATACTGGTACGCATGTGAGGTATTCTAAATGCATGGGTTTCATATGCATGAAAAATAATAACAGACTGACTATTATGGGTATAAGAATACATGCATGAGACATAAACACTGACACTAATACGTGATAACATGAGTACTTAATCTGAATACTGATGACATGACATACTGATAGATGACATGACTAATAAAATAAATGACTGAATCTGAACATGAATGATAACATGGGTAACTATAGCTGGCAATCCTGAATCTGGTAAAACTATTTGAGTCATGTACAGTATCTGACAGTCTTGAATCTAAAGAACTATCTAATTTCTTTAACTGAGACCGGTACTGAAACTGTGGGAAGTAGTCATTTAACCGATATGACCCTAGAACGCTATTATAACTGCGTTGGGGTCCAATCTGTAACCCTAATTAAAAGGGTGTCAATATCGCACCACTGGTAAGGACAAGCTGTAAGGACCCTATACTGGCAGGTACTCAAAATGAGAATGGTGGGAACCCTAAACTGATAGGTTAAGCCACCTCATCAACCCTAGACTGTTAAGTCAGATGTCTCAACCTACGCTAGCTACGTAGTTTTGAAACACAAGGATTGCTTCTAAGAATCATACCCTAAGCTAGTAGGTGAGTTCCCATCCTTGGGTTCACTCGGTGCTAATTTCTACTCCTACCTGAATAGACATTGAACATGATTTATTGAATTAGACATGGACTGAGTTACTAAATTTTCGTTGACTGATGGAATACTACTGATATCTGACAACTGACTAAGTTTATGATATTATGGAGATTTCCTGATTCATAAGACTGTCTGAAGTCTAAGGATTCATAGCTTGACTGAGAGTATCATGAAAACATGACATGGCTCTAGGCACACAACTATTATTTCGGGTACAAGTACCCCCAGGATTCAATGGAAGAAAACTAACAAACATGACTTACTTGAATACATAACAATCACCATAATACATTTATTGAAATATTTCATCAAACATGTAATAGGCATAAACTTGTATGTACATGGGGATTTTATGATATCATGCTAGTTGGGCATTTTCCTTCACCTAGGCATTTAATCAAACACATAGGAGGCATGGTATGTGTAAACCACATCATATAACAATTAAACATTTTGATTCTATTCTAGTTTCATCATTTAAGGGTTTGGTCATAAGGTAGCATGGATCTTCATCTATAATAACTAAACCCACGTATAAATTTGTCACAACCTGAACTGGGGCCCTGGCCGTGACGAGTATCCCGAACCATGAAGGCCTGAAACACCCCTATCTATTTGGTAATCATGCACATAACTCAAATGATAAAGAGATGCGGAAGACAATAACATTACAGAAAACATGGTCAAGAGTCATATGAAAACAATAATAGGGAATAATGTCCCAAAATCTCAAATCAACACCTCTATAACGTCTGTGAAATCTCTACTACATGACTGAAACAAATGTCTATCTGAAAACTGGGACATGGCCCCCAGTAGACCCAAAAATAATAAGTGATAAATGACACTGCCAGATAATCAGGCCTTCCAAAATATAAAAGGCTCACCAAGTGACTCTACAAATCTGTCTGAGGAATCTACTGATTTTCTGGACCCCTAGACTGCACCTCCGAACCTGGGAGGAAGGGGTCAATACAAAAGTACTGGTACGCAGGGATATCAAAACAAAACGTAATATTTATTTTTACAAATTATAGTTGAGAGCCATTATAAAACAGTTTCATATCAAGTCATTTGAAAACACATGAGCATAATGTAATTGTTTTCAACAACAATATAATACAGCTGAGCTAGGTGGAATACCCTACATATCATATTTACACCAACTGTCAAACCTCGGTTGCAGCCGAGATTAGAGTATACGTGAGGAGAAGACACACAAGATCACACAACAGGATGTCTCGACCCAATGGTAGTGCACAAGATCATAAAGCAGGGCTCCTAACCATAGTCCTAATGTGGGAATGACATAAAGTCAGGTACGCAAGATCACAAAGCAGGGAACCAAATTCCCATGTCGGCAAACACAGTTTCCAGCGATGAGCCCTTAAACTCAAATGCCTTCTTCGGGCATCCACCTATTTCATGTAAAATCAATGCATTCAAATTTCATCTTATTCAATCACATATCTTATTTGTAGGGTATCGTCATACCCAACTTGCAAGTCATCAATATCACATCAACATATGCATAATTATGTAAAAATCAAGATGTTTTCATTATTTACAAGTAGTGGACAATAATTATTTCAAATTCATACTCTCTTTTGTTGGTCACAATATAATATGGGGTATCAAAATATTATCATGGAAATTTGAAAGCAATTTATCATTCATATTTATCAAACTTCCATGGAAAATCTCAAATCACATATGCATGGTTTCAACCATTGAAGTATATAGGCAAACAATTCCCATGACCTTAATAAAATGACTTAGAAATCATAATTAGAGCAAGTTATTAGTATTTTTGAAAACCCCCATTTAAAAGCATGCATGTTCATAAAACTACACCCATGAGATTTTTGGATAACCCCATGTACCTCGATTACTATGAATATTAGATGCTTCTTGAAGCCTACGTTGAAAGGATTCCAAATAGGCAATTAGTTTTCTAAAAACCCCAGTTGAATCTTGAGTTGCTTGGGTTTTTATTTTGAAACCCTAAGGAGAATCCTTGAACACTTTTGATGAATGAAGGTGTATTTTGGGGTCCTTGGCACTGAATTTCGTGTTTTAGGGCTAAGTAAGGGTGGAAAGGACCATTTTTCCCTAAAAACAAAGTGTTTAAGTCACTTGAAATCTTTACATAGGCGTCGCCCATTCCATCACCTATGTTTACATAGGCGCCGCCTAGGGTATCGCCTATGTTTACATAGGCACCGCCTAGGCTATCGACTATGCTTTCCAGTGGTCATGGGCAATTGGTTAGGCTACGCATATCACTTTGAAAGGCCATAACTTCTTGCTCGGGTGCCGGATTTTAGCAAAATTGGTATCGTTGGAAAGTTAACTCGAAAACCTATTATTTTACACATAGTAGGCTTTCTAATTTGACATATACAAAGATTCATGGTTGATAGAATTTGGCACAAACTACAATGTCCACTTAAGCTTAATCAGACGAAGTAGTTTTCAACTCGTCCTTGAGTCAGATGACCCCTATGGTCTAAATTCAAGCTTGAATGGATTCACATGCTACATAATAATTATCATACTGTATTGGCATAGGATTTATGGCTTCGAGATTTGTCAGCACATCTGAATTATGGTCTATCTTGTAGCCCGAAATGCGGGGTGTTACATTATCCCCCCCTTAGGATCATTCATCCTCGAATGATGATTTGGGACACAGACAGACACGATTTCAAGAATAATAAAGGACTAGGAAAGATAAGATAGGAATAGTACCTTCTGTATCCTTCTCCATCGAAGCAAACAAATTGGGATATCTAATTCTTATGTCATCTTTTGATTCCCAAGTTGCTTCTTCGACTTTCTGATTCCTCCATAGTACCTTTACTGAGGCTACCTCTTTGCTCCTCATCTTTCGAACTTGGCGATCAAAATTTCAACGGGATCTTCTTTGTAAGACAAGGATTCTATCACTTTGATACCCTCTACTGGAAATACCAGAGAATGATCTCCAATGCATTTCTTCAACATGGATACATGGAATACCTGATGAACGAAACCCAAACTTGCAGGCAATTCTAGCTCATAAGCAATTGTACCAATCTTTCTCAGAATCTGATATGGCCCTATATAGCGAGGGCTCAATTTACCCCTTTTTTTCAAACCGCATAACTCCTTTCATAGGAGAAACCTTGAGACATACCCAATCACCAACTTCAAACTCTAGTTCTCTTCTCTGAACATCGTTATAGGACTTCTAACGACTCTGAACAGTCTTGAGTCGTTCTCTAATGATCTTCACTTTCTCCATCGCCTAATGAACAAGATCAAGCCCATACAACTGAGTCTCACCCACTTCATACCATCCTATCAGAGACCTACATCTCTTCCCATATAAAGCCTCAAAAGGAGCCATCTTGATGCTGGTATGGTAATTATTATTGTAAGCAAATTCAACCAGTGGTAGATGATCTACCCAACTACCTTTGAAATCAATGACGCATGCCCTTAACATATCCTTAAGGGTATGAATGGTACGCTCAGCTTGCCCATCCATCTGAGGTTGGAAAGCTGTGCTCAAATTCACTTATGTACCTAAACCCTTCTGAAAAGATCTCTAGAACTGAGATGAAAAATGCGTACCTCTATCGAATATAATGGACATTGGTGCCCCATGCGACCAAACTATCTACTCAATATAAATCTTAGCATAACCCTCTCCCGAATAATTAGTCCTCACAGGCAAAAAATGGGCTGACTTTGTCAATCGATCTACAATCACCCATATAGAATCATACTGGTTTCGGGATCTCGAAAGTCCTGTAATAAAGTCCATGTTTATCATCTCCCATTTCCATAAAGGCAGGGCTATCTCTTGGGAAGTACCACCTGGAATCATGTGTTCTACCTTTACTTGTTGACAGTTCAAACACTTGGACACAAAATCAGCTACATCACATTTCATGTTATTCCACCAATACAAGGTTTTCAGATCATGGTACATCTTAGTAGAGCCTGGGTGAATGACATACCTCGAAGTATGCACCTCATCAAGAATTATTTCCCACGGTCCATCAACATTCGGAACGTACAACCTACTCTGAAATCTCAGAATACCATCACCGCCAATTTTAAACGACATAACCTTTTGTTGACCCACATCTGTCTTGATTTGCATCAAGATGGGATCTTTCACCTACTTCTCCTTAACTTCTGCACAAAGGGATGACTTAGCTAACTCATGAACAAACACCCCTCTATCTTCAGAATCTAAGAGTCGTACTCCCAGATTTGCAAGGCGGTGAATATCCTTCACCATTTCTTCCTTCCCTTTCTCAACATGAGAAAGGCTGCCCATAGACAACCTGTTGAGGGCGTCGGCTACAATATTTGCCTTGCCCGAATGATAATGAAAACTCATATAGTCTTTCAAAATTTCCATCCAACGCCACTTTCTGAGGTTCAATTCTTTCTGTGAGAACACATACTGCAAACTCTTATGGTCAGTATAAATATCAACATGCACTCCATAGAGATAGTGCCTCTAGATTCTAAGTACAAACACTACGGCTGCTAACTCAAAGTCATGAGTAGGGTAATTGTGCTCATGCACCTTTAACTACCTAGATACATAAGCTATCATCTTACCACACTGCATTAATACACAACCAAGTCCCATACGGGATGCATCACAATAAACCACAAAATCATCTACACCCTCGGAAAGGGTTAAAACAGGAGCAGTAGTCAGCTTTTCCTTCAACTTCTCAAAACTATTTTCACACAAGTCAGACCATACAAACTTTAGCTTTTTCTGAGTCAGTTTAGTAACCGGAGCAGCTATGGAAGAAAAACTCTCTACGAACCTTCCTTAATACCCCACCAAACCCAAAAAGCTCTGAATATTATTGGAGTCATGGGTCTGGGCCATTTTCTCACTGCTTCAACTTTCTGGGGATCCACTCTTATCCCATCACTAGACACAATATGCCCCAAGAAGGAAATAGCATCTAACCAGAATTCACACTTAGAAAATTTGGCATACAACTAATGATCCTTAAGGCTCTGAAGAATAATTCAGAGGTGGTTGGCGTGATCCTCTATACTCTTAGAATAGATCAGAATATCATCAATAAATACAATTATGAACAAGTCAAGAAACTGACGGAACACTTTATTCATAAGATCCATGAAGGCTGCAGGGCCATTAGTCAACCCAAAGGACATGACTAAGAACTCATAGTGACCATATCAGGTTCGAAAGGCTATCTTGGGAATGTCTGACTCCCTAACTTTCAACTGATGATAACCCAAACGAAGATCTATTTTCAAAAAACACTTAGCACCCTGAAGCTGGTCAAAAAGATCACCAATCCTAAGAAGAGGATACTTTTTTTTAATCGTGACCTTATTCAGCTAATGATAGTCTATGCACGTATGAAGGGAACCATTTTTCTTTCGCACAAAAAGTACAGGTACACCCTAAGGGGACATACAGGGCGTATAAAACCCTTATCTAGGAGATCTGCTAACTGTTCTTTCAACTCTTTTAGTTTTGCAGGAGCCATTCTATATGGAGGAATGGAAATAGGATGAGTGTCTAGCAACACATCAATACCAAACTCAATCTCCCTATTAGGTGGTATTCCTGGGAGATCATTTGGAAAGACTTCTGGGAATTCTTTTACTATGGGGACAGATTGAAGAGAAAAACTCTCGGCATTGGAGTCCTTAACTCGAATAAGGTGGTATAAAAAACCTTTAAAAATGAGTTTGTGGGCTCTGAGATAGGATATAAAATGCCCTCTAGGTGCTAAAAAATGTCCTTCCCACTCTATCAATGGTTCCTTTGGGAAAGAAAAAGTGACCCTTCGAGTCCTACAATCTAATGTGGCAAAGCATGAATGGAGCCAATCCATTTCCAAGATAGCATCAAAAGCAACCATATCTAGCTCTATGAGATATGCCAGCATATCCCAGCTACTAATAGTCACAACACAACCCCTGTACACCCTCCTAGCAATAATAGAATCCCCCACCAGGGTGAAAAAAAAAGGTTCAGAAATCACACTAGGATCAAACCCGAAACCAACAGCCATATAAGGGGTCACATAGGATAAAGTAGACCTAGGATCAAGTAACACATAAACATCACGGGAAAAGATTTGTAACATACCGGTAACAACATCTGGGGAAACTTCCACCTCCTGGCAGTTGGTCAAAGCATATAACCGATTGTAATTGTTCCCGACAGTTGAAGGGGCACCCTTATGAGGAGGATCCATGAATGTGGCTTGGGGCTTAGTCCCCGCCCCTCCCCCTCTCCCCCGCATTTCCTCCAGCAAAAGGGCAATCTTCTGAAGGTGACCCACCTTGCCACAAGGGTAACAATTCCTCCCCTCAAAATAACACCTCCCTGAGTAATTATTCCCACCAGTCACCATGGATGAGTACGGCGCTGTTGGGCCATACTGCCCTGAGACTGAGTATCTGGGGATCTGAATCCATAAGGAGTCTGAAAACTCTGCGATCGTCTGTCTGCTAGTGGTCTGGGTGCTGGGGCGCTGACTGTGCATTACTCTAAGACTTCTTTTTTTTTACCATCTATTCCCTCAGTTGTCGTTCTATGGTTGGCTGTGATTCTGATCTGCAGTTCTGGCTCTCTTTGCTTGCCTATCTTTCTCTCTTGTTTTTGAAATTTTCTTTTTCTTCTCTTCTATCTGTTGCATATGAACGGTCAGCCAAACAAAGTCTAGCTCCTTATTCAACATTGCCCCTTGGCATTCAAGTACCAGGTTATCAGAAAGGCCGGATGTAAATTTCCTCTTCCGAGCTCTCATATTACTAGTCAACTCTAGAGCATAGAGGGCTAGTTTATTAAACTTCAAAGTGTACTCCTGGACACTCATACTGTCCTTCTTCATATTTATAAACTCTTCCGCTTTGGCCTCCCTTTACTCCAAAAAAAAGAATCAATCAAGTAAAGTTTCCACAAACTCGCCCCAAACTGTGGGCTCAGCACTCTCACCTTTGTATCCTCCCAGTCGGCATACCACTAATTCGCAACATCCTTGAGCTGATAAGTTTCTAGTTCCACCCCTTCAACCTCATGCACATGCATTACCTTAAAGATCTTTTCCATCTTATCCACGAACTCTTATGGATCTTCTCCACCTTGGTGCCAGTGAACTTAGGTGGGTTCATCTTCATGAAATGTACGACCCTAGTAGCCTCAGATGTAACAGATACAGACCAAACATCTCCCAATTGTTGAGCCTAGTTAGCTACCAACTGTGTCAGCATATGAATAGAATGTCTGAATTCCGCATTTAAAATATCTCCCTGAGCTGTTGGGGGACGATTGACATTAGTCTGCGGAGCCCGAGGTGGACTAGTCGGGACTAGAGGGACTCCCAGAGTAGGAACAAGTTTTGTAATGTGAGCTCTATTGTGGGTCTACATCCCATGGGTTGACGGACCTTATCTGCCTGAGCATTTTGATCGCTGATATGACGTGGAGGTATAACTGTGTTTCTAAAATACAAGAGATCATTGATTATGGGACAGTTCAGACTCTAAATCACGAACTAAATCACAAAGAAGGGAAACATTTCTTAAACGCCTAGCATCCTCCTACTTATAAGTGTGGCGCACTATACACCCATAAATAAGACTCTACCCAACGCAATTTCGCAGATACCCTGGGACCATAAACCGTGCTTTGATACCAAGTTTGTCATGACCCGAATCGGGGCCCTGGACGTGATGAGTATCTCACACCATGAAGGCCTAAAACACCTCTATTTGTCTGGTAATCATGCACATAACTCAAATGATAAAGAGATACGGAAGACAATAACATTATGAAAAACATGGTCAAGAGTCATATGAAAACAATAATAGGGAATAATGTCCCAAAATCTCAAATCAACACCTCTATAACGTCTGTGAAATCTTTACTACATGACTAAAACAAATATCTATCTGAAAACTAGGACAAGGCCCCCAGTAGATCCAAAACTAATAAGTGATAAATGACACTGCCAGATAATCAGGCCTTCTGAAATATAGAAGGCTCACCAAGTGACTCTGCAAATCTGTTCGAGGAATCTACTGATTTTTTTGACCCCTAGACTGCACCTTCGAACCTGGGAGGAAGGGGGTCAAAACAAAAGTACTGGTATGCAGGGATATCAAAACAAGACATAATATTTATTTTTACAAAATATAGTTGAGAGCCATTATAAAGAAGTTTCATATCAAGTCATTTGAAAACACATGGGCATAATGTAATTATTTTCAACAACAATGTAATGCAGCTGAGCTAAGTGGAATACCCTACATATCACATTTACACCAACTGTCAAACCTCGGTTGCCGCCGAAATTAGAGTATACGTGAGGGGAAGACACATAAGATAACACAGTAGGGTGTCTCGACCCAATGGTAGTGCACAAGATCACAAAGCAGGGCTCCTAACCATAGTCCCAATTTGGGAATGAGATAAAGTCAGGTACACAAGATCACAAAGCAGGGTACCAAATTCCTATGTCGGCAAACACAATTTCCACCGATGATCCCTTACACTTAAACACCTTCTTCGAGCATCCACCTATCTCATGTAAAATCAATGCATTCAAATTTCATCTGATTCAATCACATATCTTATTTGTAGGGTATCGTCATACCCGACTTGCAAGTCATCAATATCACATCAACATATACATAATCATGTAAAAATCAAGATGTTTTCATTATTTACAAGTAGTCGACAATAATTATTTCAAATTCATGCTATCTTTTGTTGGTCACAATATAATATGGGGTATCGAAACATTACCATGGGAATTTGAAAGCAATTTATCATTCATATTTATTAAAATTCCTTGAAAAAGCTCAAATCACATATGCATGGTTTCAAATATTGAAGTATCTAGGCAAACAATTCCCATGACCTTACAAAAATGACTTAGAAATCATAATAAGAGCAAGTTATTAGTATTTTTTAAAACCCCCATTTAAAAGCATGCATGTTCATAAAACTACACCCATGAGATTTTTGGATAACCCCACATACCTCGATTACTACAAATAATAGATGCTTTTTGAAGCCCACGTTGAGAGGATTCCAAATAGGCAATTAGTTTTCTAAAACCCCCAGTTGAATCTTGAGTTGCTTGGGTTTTTATTTTGAAACCCTAAGGAGAATCCTTGAACACTTTTGATGAATGAAGGTGTATTTTAGGGTCCTTGGAACTAAATTTTGTGTTTTAGGGCTAAGTAAGGGTGGAAAGGACCATTTTCCCCCAAAAATGGAGTGTTTAAGTCACTTGAAATCTTTACATAGGCGTCGCCCATTCCATCACCTATGTTTACATAGGCGCCGCCTAGGCTATCGCCTATGTTTACATAGGCACCGCCTAGGCTATTGCCTATGCTTTCCAGTGGCCATGGCGATTGGTTCGGCGACACATATCACTTTAAAAAGCCATAACTTCTTGCTCGGGTGCCAGATTTTAGCAAAATTGGTATCGTTGGAAAGCTAACTCAAAAAACTATCATTTTACATATATTAGGATTTATAATTCGACATATACAAAGAGTCATGGTCGATAGAAGTTTGCACAAACTACAATGTCCACTTAAGCTTAATCGGTTGAAGTAGTTTTCAACTCGTCCTTGAGTCAGATGACCCCTATGGTCTAAATTTAATCTTGAATGGATTCATATGCTACACAAATAATTAACATGTCTATGGTCAAAGGATTTATGGGTTCGGGATTTGTCAATACATCAGAATCATGGTCTATCTTGTAGCCCGAAATGTAAGGCATTACAAAATTATCACCCAACATGGAGTAGAATTCAATTTATCATTTATCAATATGAACAAAAGCAACCCAATCATGAAATTCATAAAAAAATCTATAAACTTGAAGTGGGAAAAGAGATTCTTAGGCTTCATGGATGAAAGGAGTCAATGAATGAACACTATGCATGCCTGGGATGATGTTTTTGAGCTTAAAGAATTGAAAATCCCTTAGTTCTAGAAGAAGATTGGATTTTTGTTCTTGGAGATTAAGGTTAGTGATAAACCCTAATATTTGTTGTGAAATTATAATAAACATAATGGCTGAAATCGGATATAATTGGGTATATATAGGCGGGTGTTAAATGACCAAAATACCCCTATTAAAACGACCTGAAAAAGCTAAAAGCAGGATGCAATGGTGGCTTCCGATGGTCTGTCGGAACTACGACAGTCCATCGGTCTCTACCGTCGGACCTGGGCAGAAACTAGCCCCACCAGATTCGTGCGACGATGACTTCCGATGGTCCATTGAGTCTATGATGGTCCATCGACTGCTACCATCATATCTATGCAAAAAGTAAGTCCACTATCTCAGTGCGATAGCAGGCTCCGACGGTTCGTCGAGCTAGCGACGGTCCATTGACCTGACCGTCGATTTTGGGCAGTTCAATCTGCTTCCGTAAAAGTCCATAACTTTTTTCCCTGATACCAAATTTTTATGAAATTGGTATCGATGGAAAGCTTATTCAATTTTTCAAGTGATGGAAAGTGAAAATCTTAAAAACACCACATGTGCAAAAATAGATTTGTATTTCAAAGAAAGTTCTAACATCCTTGAGATGATTTCAAGCTAAGAAAAGACACGGGTATTATATTTTGATGTACGCATGGGTAAGTAAATATGATGTGAGAAATTAGAATATGTTGATAAGATGAAATGGGTTGTCTTATAAGATTGAGATCGACTATCCTTCTTATGTAACTTTACCCCTTGATTTTTTTCCTCTAGTAGTTGTAAACTAATACTGCTAGAGAGAAGGTATGTAGTAGATTTTTAGGTATAGTTGTAATTCTATGTAGGGGATTTGATTATAGGTAGTATCTAGGTGAAATGAGGTGTTTGCGTTGAATTTCCCAATTTGATGGACTAGTATAAGATGTTGCATGTTTCATAGGTGGTACGTGATTGTTGCTAGACTATAGGCTTAGATGTGGGATGTGGTGGAAAGAATAGTAGATTTAGACTAATGATGTGTATTTTATGGGAACGAACTAGTAGGCTTAATGTGAGGTGTGCAATAGCCTAGGTTGGAAAATTGTTGGATAACAAATGGTCAATTATGATGTATATATATGCATGAGAAAAATAGTAAAACAAAGAATTGAGGTTGAATCATTAAGTGAACAAGAGTGTGAGTATATAAGAATAAGTTGAACCCTGAGGTAGTATACTGTTAGATAAGGCATCTTGTGTATGAATGTCACGTGTACCTAGATTTAGTTCTTAAATCTTGTAGTATGGATAAGTCTAGGAAGTTGTTGTATGATGTTCTTTATAGTTTAACAGAGGAAATATAGGTAGGGAATGTACTTCTTTGATATAGTTTTACGAATGTTGTTAAGTTGGAAAGTTATGTGGTTAGAGGTGTAATGCTAGTCATAATGTTAGTCACAAGATGATAACTTCGGGGGTTAAAGGAAGTTATGATTACTGTTTGAAAGGGGAGATCCTCGAAAGAATTTAGTGTCTTTGCATTAGAAATTAAAGAGAGGAGTTTGTGTTCTTGTATATACTAATACCGTTTTTTTGTGAGAAGGAGTGTGGATGCATACACTTATGAAAGTGGGAGTTGTAGAGTGATGGCTATAGAGGCTAGCAAAAGTTAAGAATAGCATTTACAGAAAAGCAAGGCCTTTAGAGTATAGTTGTAGTTCATCAGGGAGAGTATAGAGTCAAAGTATATGGTAATGTATCTTTTGTGTTAAGAGTTAAGTCTATACATTTTGATATGAGATTTTGTCCGTAAGTCTAGAAGTGTGACTTTGATCTAAGGGAGAGATGATGGATTAAAGTAGTTCCGGAATGAGCCTTACTTATGATCCAGACACTTGATTTTTGAAGTACTCTGAGTCTATTCTATCATATCTTCACTTCATGTCCCTCCTTGAGTAGTGCAAAAAGTGTAGGCTATGAATTGACAAGTGTTACTTCAATTTATGATGTCCATACTCGGGTCCCTCAATGACCCTCGGTATTTCATTATGATGGTGGTTGTGGAAGCATGGTAATATGTTAGGTAGAGACGTAGATATTCTTGAAGGTGAAAATTTTTATATGATTTCTTGAGGTTAGGCTATAGGACAAGGGGGGAGAAGGAGATAAACATTTGTTATATGAAATGGTTAGGAAGGAGATATGCGGCGAAAGTCTATGTGAGATTGACTAAATTTACTGATCTTAGAGAGAAGATCCATGAAATAGGGGTAATAATGATAGGCTTGAATATTGTAATTAATGGAAACACAAATCGATATGCCACGTGGTTAGTATTCCTTGAAATAAGACTTGAGGTTGTTGGATTATAGTGATGAGGTAAGGTGATTTCTTAATGTGGCGGAGAGAATATGGTCCAGTAGTTTAAGTTAGCACCTCTTTTCTTCGAGTTGGGCTTCAACATAGAAGTATTATATGGTGGGACACAAACTGTTGTGCTTAGATATATGATGAGTGAAGAATTGTAAGTTGGAAGGTATGTAGTATATTAATTAATGTTGGGTCATAAATAAATAGTGTCTCTAAGTTTAAGGTCTATTTATTGTATCTTGTGGGGGGGATGCTTTTAAATTCTATTTTCCGTGAAATCCAATCTCATGATTGTAACAAGGTAAATCAGGCCTATTATTACCAAATAAACTTATGCCTTATGTTGTGATGATAATGATTCATAGAACTCATGTGCAAGTTTATCCCCATGAAAAGTTTCATTACCCCATGCTTTGTGCTTACACATTTCACTAGGGGTTATCATGAAGCTCTTTTAATGTCTTTGCATATTTTGTTAAGAAAAAACAACATTCAATGCGAGGTTAAGTTCCTTATTCCATACCTTCATAGCTTCAACAAGTTTCCTTCCACCATTCGGGGATGAATGATCCCAAGGGGGAGATAATGTAACATCCCACACTTTTGGGCTAAAGTTTGAACCATCGCTCTTACATGAATAAGATATAATCCAAGTGATTAACATATGAATATAAGTTTTATGATCTTTATCCTAGTGTGTGAAGTGCTCTTGAGTTTATAAATGTTCATAGGAATCACTTAGAGCCAAGTTGAGAAAAGATCATTTGATTGGTCAAAAATTTAGCATTTGATTCTATAAGGGTCTACTTTAAACATGTATAACTTTTTATATATACAGATTTTTCATCTCAAGACCCAAAAATTGTAGATAATTGAATTAGATTTCCAACGATACCAATTTTGCCAAAATTCAATACTCGAGCGAAAAGTTACAGCCATTTTCTTGAAGAGGCAGTAAGCCGAGGCGATATGCCCGCGACGCGTGCTCCATCGCCTCCAGCTATTTCCCAGTTCTATTTTCGCATTTTTAAGGACAAAAAGGTCGTTTCTTTCACCCTAACTTGTCCATAACAGATAATTAAAGCCCCAAAAACATTATTTACGTTATTATTCATCTTTTCCTCTCCAAGGAAAGCCCTATCCCCCTCAAAAACACCAAGAACTCCATCAAATATTCTTCAAGAAAAGTTTAAGAAAATCATTCAAGAAAACCAAGAACTCATCTTCAAAAGAATCATAGGAATCCAAGATTCAAGCTTTCTCATATAAGATCATCAAGTGAGGTACGTGGGGCTATCCTAAATCTCATGGGCATGGATTTTATGATTTTTACAAGGTTTGAAGATATTTATGTATGTATATGAAAAAGGGTTTTGGTAAATTGTTGTAAGAGCATGCATTATAGAATCAATTTGATGAAATTATGAAATTGTTATGGGGTTTTCTATAATTTTGATTTATAAATCTCGTGCTTATGTGATTTGAATTCAAAAGATGATTTACTAATGTAACTTGTGAGATTTCACTCCCCATGACGAAATTTATGAACCTTGCATGATATAATTTCTGAATTGTTTTTTTGAGAGCATGAATTAAGCACCCCTCTTTTTATCATGAAATTTATGTGTAACCAATGTTGGGGGTTGATTTGTGATTGATGAGAAACTCTTGAGTTTTAAAGGTCTCTTTAATCATTATGCATGAGTAGAATAAATAGAATGACCACTATATTTTCAAAATTCGTAAAAAGAGTGTGTTCGTATGAGTTTAATGTGATTTTGATGATAAGAACCCTTATGTGACTTGATAAATCTTTGGTGGTCATATACATATTTTTTGAATGCGAAGGGCTGTGGAATGATGTGATGTAAATGACGTAAAAGTAGAGGTATGACGATACTTCTTTGTGATTGCCCTTAAAAGAACAAGAAAATAATATAATGAGTGAGATGCATGTATTTCTCTAATAGATTTTAAAACTGGGTTAATGCAAGTTAGGTGGTTACCCAAAGAAAGCACGAGTCATAAGACTCTATGCTGGAAACCGTTGTTTGCCGACACGGGACCTTGGCACCCTGCTATGTGACCTTGTGTGCCTAATATTTTGTCATCCCAATTTAGAACTATGGTTTGGAGCCTTGTTTTGTGATCTTGCGCCCAACCATGACATGTTATTTTGATTTGGGGCTTTGACACCCTGCTTTGTGATCTTGCGTGCCCTCCCCTCACTAGTACTCTAATCTTAGCGGAAACCGAGTTCTGATAGTAGGTGAAAACTGTGAAATTATAGGGTGTACCACCTATCTCAATCGTGTTGGGGAAAATTGAACAATATATGGTGAAAATGTTTTTAAAACTCAAATACCTTGCCCATGTATTTTTGAATGATTTCTGCGATACTATGTTTTACAAAGGCTCTCACCTATGTTGTATAAAAATATATTTTGTTTTTGGATTACTTTGCAAGTAGATCTGTATTGACCCCCTGTATTTCAGAATTCTGAGACACAATCCTGGGGTCCCGATAAGCAGTAGAGTGATTTGTCAGAAGTTTGTAGCTGGTGAGCCTCCCTTACTTCGGAAGGCCTGGATTAGAACTTGCTATTGTTATTTTATTTTGATTCATGGTCCGACTAGGAACCTTGTCCCAGTTTTAGATAAGATGTTGGTTTTGATGTATTAGAGATTTCGCAGACTGATGTTAGATGTTGTTAGAGGTTTATAGATTCCATTCCATATTGTCTAATTGAATTGTTATATTGACCATGATTCCATATTATTTTATATTTCTGCATTTTTCTTCATATTATATGAATGTGTGTATGATTGCCAGATAGAGAAGGGGGCTCGAGCCTTCATAGTTTAGGATGCCCATCACAGCTAGGGCCTCGGCTCGGGTCGTGACATTGAAGGATCATCATTATCACTAAAATAGCCTTTCTTAGCCTTGAAAATTTTGTAATTTCATAAAAACAAAGTGTATTTCAATCGATGAGATTCTTATTCAAAAAAAGTTGAAGGAACTGACAGTCCTTCACCCAAATACTTAGCATAGCCAACTACAAAAACACCACAATCCTGAATAGTAAAATGTCTTGAGTTAAAAAATTTATTCAACAATAACATATATTAGTATGTGTTCATAAATAATTTATTAAAGTGATACTTATAGACTACCACTTGTTTGCTGAGCAATGTTTTTTGTACATACAACATCAAATGGGTGATGATTCACAATTTGTGTGTGTTGGACCATTTTATCCTTATATGTTTCTAGGTTTGGGCAGTCTGTATGTTCAGTTTGTTCAAAAAATTCACTGTCAACCAAATAAGTAGGCAACATCACTGTCAACTTATGAATCTCAAGTGATGATTTCCTATGTCTTGACATGGATAGTGACTCATAAATCTGTATGCTTTTTTTCTTTAGTAAAATAACTATCAATACACATTGAAACTCTCCATTGCAAATTACAGATACGTATACCTCATCCACAAGATGAGGTACTCTAGCAGGGATGTTAAAGTCTTTGATAATGTTGATTATTAATTTATCATGTCGGACAAGAATAAATGATGTGCATAGTCTTCCAGCATAGAAATTACCTTATATGAAGTATCTGGATAATACCTGTGATATGTTTTCTCTATGTACGTTTTAATAAGAAATTAACAATGGTGTATCTGTATTGTTAACTAGATTGTTGCTTTGACTTCTAACGCATATGGTACAATATCACATCAATATATTTCACAATTGAACAAGTAACAAAACAACCAATTATACATAAATGTTCTTTGTATCTATCATGAATAGACAATAATTGAGCAATCTTAACCCATCCATAGACTTGACTTTACTATGTATATGGGTTAAAATAACAAGATCTCAAAAATCTTTAGCACCTCTTTATACATAACTGTGCTATGTATTAATTACTATAGAAATCAATTGAGAAAGTCCTAATCAATCCCAATACATAAGGTAATGTATATGGATTGAAAAAACAACTCAACAATTCAAAAGGATTAACTTTCTAAATACATAAAAATGAAAAATTATGTTACAATGTGGCAGGTTGATTGCTATATGTAAAATAGACACATATCAAATTTCTTAATTAATACGTAACGCCATCTTTTTATTTAATATTCAAACAAATGTAATATATTTAATAGAATCGATCATAAACATTCTTAATTATCAGTTTGTTGGTATATAAAGATACATAATGAAGAACATTCTCTAAATATGTATCTCATCATTCCAATATGTGTTTGGTTGAAACAACAAGTAGAACTAGTTCTTTGTTTATGGATAAGCAAAGATGAATTCATCTTCTTGACCCCAAGATCAGATACTGGCTTTGTAGAGATCATCCTTCAATTTTCTATATCATTAATTGTGATAAAATGTAAGAAAACATAAGTTTATTATCCGATCATTTTAACAAAACAAAAACAAATTCTTACTTTGGCCTGATATTCAGATAGTCTTTCCATAATTCATTCTGCCTACAATGATATTAATCAACTCAGCAACTCTTAAATAATTCTGAATACATCAAAGACATGCTTTTGGTGTAAATCAGTATCAGAACTCTTATCGCCTTTTCAAATTGAATCAATTTCTGTTAAATATGGTGACTTAAATATTCTTGACTTCTATCTAATTCTTTGAATAAGTATTTTCAAGTTATCATGAATAACCAAGTGGGCATCAGGAAAATCTGATGAAAATTAAATATTAAAGATTAAAAACTAATTGTCCAACATTGAAATCGGACTAACAACCTTTAATTGGCTTTGCAAGCAGGGGGGTGACATTCTAATATGAGTGCGTCTATAACATATTGTACGAATTCAAGTAATGTGTCAGTAAAATCATTATGGTAGATAAACTTGATCAACAAAATGTCAAAGATAAATCAAAGATTTTAAAGAAAACATTATCGGTAGTTTGAATTCATTCATTCTCATGCAAACAAATTTGGTAATGTATCTCATATTTAATATAGTGATAGTAATGTATCTGATACATTACTAACTAATTATTGATGTGTATATGAAAAATATAATCAGTAGTATTGACAGATACATAACTCCATAAAAATGTATTAGTTACTCCTTATTTATTTATCTATTTCTTAACTAATCCATCGCAATTTGTGTTTATCTTTAGTTCATTGTGGACGTCATTGATATTTGTTGTTGTACGATTTATGTTGAGATAATTTTGATACTCATTGTCGATGGGTTCAACATCGACTTGTTAATACGTTGGGAGATCTCCAATCAGACCACAAACCCCATCATCATCCTGATAACTAATGTACTACATCAATATATTGTAACAAAATTCATATAATTAAATATCAAAATACATAACCTTATAATCTCATAACTTTGGACTATTTTTTTCTGAGCTGTTTGTGCAATCTTTTTCATTCTTGGATTCATCTTCTCTTGGATTACTATTGCCTTCTCCAACCTGTATAAACTGTAATAACAACAATTTCAGAAGGTAAACTGTATGAATATTCTTTTTGAAAAACTATTATTATTTGATCTTTATCTTGCTTCTGTGTCAAAGCTTTCATCACTTTTGTATGTTATCTAATGAGTAATTTTTGAAAGTCCTCAATTTTTTATCAACTTTCAATATAAACAAAAGTATATGAGTTGTTGCGTAAATTATTCAATTAAATTAACACAACAAAAATCATACTTACATAAGATTGGACATACGATTTTATCACATTTATATCAGTTTTCACATATATTGATCTTGATGCATGCTACAAGATCCATGAAATGTCTTCTCTATGTCATGTTGCGGAGAATCAACTGGTGTTATTTGCGAAGCATGATTAAAACTATATGGTTATTCTTTAGGTGCTTCAGTGGTGGTTTCATCCGGAGCTTTTGATATCTCCCCCGATACTTTTTTTTCTTCAATCAGATGATGTAGATTTCTCCCATTTTTGTACATCAATTGATTTTTTTCAAACTGACTATTTTCCTTCTTTTTGAAGGGATACAACTATATATCAGAAATGTTTATTGCCTTGATCAAAATTTTAGTTGGTGGTTTGGTTCTAAAATCCTCAAAATCTTCAAATTTCGAGTAAGAAGATGCCAGTTTAGCATCAAAAATTCATTTCCTATGGTGATCATCCAACATGGTCTATACAAATAATGGAGTAGAATCATATGTTCTAACACCCTCTCGATTTGACTAATCAATCCTATCAACTTCCTCATGAGTGGGATGTCGATTGTTGTAAATAAACTGTGAATGATACAACAATATAAAAATATAAGAAAGCTGAACGTTGAATGTACCAGGCAACGTTTAGATCTAATTACCTAAATAACAACATGCAAAGATGTATCATATTAAAATAAATATTACAATTATAACATGCATTTTGATTTTCAAATTCAAAGTCGTTGAAACAAAAGAGGACCGACTGGCTACTAACAGATCAAGCCATGAGAAAAAGAGGGTTCTTTCGAACAAAATAAAGACAAGGAAAAGAATTCTTCCTTATTATAAGCATATGTAAGTATACCATATTATACAAAACTAATTAATGTATCATACAAGTAAGAGTGATCAGAACATATCTATTGAAAGAAAACATGAACATTTAGCTAGTGCTTGAGGTTTACCTTACTAAACATCCAAGACATGAACTTCTCATAATTGGGCTTGACTCCCACAACTGACCAGTTCAAAATTTTCAAAATAATGTTATCCTGTCGGACAACTATCTTATTTCAACTTCAAAACAACATTCATACATCCAAATATTCAATACGTGTGGCATGCCTCCTAAACGGTATAACAGTTTTCTACAAAAAAATCTTTCCTCCACGTTGTCATTAGCTTCTTGAACACATTCTTTTCTCATGAAAAATATTCATAACGATCATCGTCTACCATCTAAAAGTCTGCTAGGCTAACCGGTACATCACGTAATTATAAAAATAAAAATATATGTATAAAATATAAAATAATCATGTGCAAAATATCTCAATTTTTGTCAAAGTTTTTCATTTTGAAATGTTGAATCAAACTGATTTTTCTTATTCAAGTTTCTTAGAGTAGTCAGAATACCGATAATCCTTGGTATTATTGATACATTTAAGATCGATGATGAGAGCAAACTTAAAGATACTAAACTTAAGAACAGTTTTCTTGACATACATATGAATTTCATCTGGATTATCCTGTTCTATTTCAAGTATCAACAGACATTTTGATATTTATCCTTAGAAGTTTCATTGAAGCATATTGAGAAATAACCCAAAGAATGATTGGTGAAATATCTCAACTACTTCTTCACTCAGATAATTTTTTTATCTGGCCCAAATTCTTCGTTGCATGAACTACCTATATGCAAAGGATGATGTTGAACTTCTATGATTTGGTATTTCATTCCTTTTAATCATAAACATTGCATATAAATATTATTTCATTCTACAACCAAACTTAACCATATAGTAACAAAAGGTAATCAAACTCATGCATAAATATGTCTTTTATACATAACTATACATAACTACGATATATATCAAAGTTAAAATAACATTAATTATACTATTCCTATATATACTATAATTATGTATCAGAAGTGAAATAACATCATATATGCATAAGATAATCTATCCATTTACATAACTATTCTATATAACATAAATGAAATAAGATTAGTTAAACCATTTCTATACATTGCATAGTTATATATCAAATTTAATATAACATCATGGCAATAGGAAAAATCAACCAATATACATAACTATGCTATGTATCAGAATAGAAATAACATAATGTCTTCGCTGTGTAATCCATCCAGATACATAACACAACATATATAAGGGTTTGAAATAACAATAAATCTTGAACGACATCTTCAACCCTAATATAACCAAGCTATGTATCAAAATTGAAATAACAACAACTGATACTTTATATCTATGTATTAGAAAATCTAAATTAATAAAAATATGCAGATTCAACAACAAACAACTGTACCTTTGGAAGATGGGATCGTGATGTATCTCCTTTTTTTTATTCTTTGAAGATTCAATAACAGACTTTTTAGAACTTTCACCAGCAACTTTCCTTAAATACTTTATCTTAGCTGGGTCATTGCAGTGTTTACATCTATTTTCATTGAAATTGGGGTCCTCACTATTAGAAATTTTAGGAACAAACTGTAATACCCCGTACTTTTTCCTAGCTTGAAATTGTCCCAAGAATATTAGAAGCTTTATTTGAGGGACGAATCCATTTTTGTATATGTGAAATTTTTAAGATTCTCACTTTTTGTCATGTGGGAAATTGAATTAGCTTTCTGTAATGCCCCGAAAATTGAGTCCCGAGACACCACACGGTGCTTAGGGTCACAAGTGACCCCAAGCTAACCCTTTCATAGGTATAACTCAACAGCAGCTGATTTAAAACATAATTCTGAGAGAATGAAGCTGAAAATATCTCAATACAAAATCTATTCAATACAATATTGGAATTACAAGATGACAATTCTACTAACACATACACATATACAAGATGGAGACTGAATACATCAACCACTACTACTGTCTATGAACTCTCTACTAGTATTGCCTGTACATAAATAGGTCATGACTCCCAACCATCCCACTCAATATGGCCGATAGAAGAAGATACCGTGTCTCTGAACTGAAACAACCAACACAAGACCTTGAACTATAAGGACTCCTTTACCTGCTGAACAGATGCTAGAACTGAATAGAATAGTAGGTGGGGGTCAACACAAAGAGAATATACTGAGTATGTGGGGGTGCATGCAACACTTTAAATAACATCATCAATTTCATGAAAACATGCATACAGACAATGATGACTCATTTGGCTTGAGTTATATCAAATCATACTCTTAATACTTTCATAATAAATAGTTCAAATGGTAAAATCTCATAATCCATGTAAATCATCAAAAATCATAAATTATGATAAATCATCATATATCATCATAAATTATCATATCGTCAAAATTCATCATAGGTAATTATAATTCATCATAATATCTCAACTCTTTGACTCAAATCTCGGAGTGACTCGGTAATTCAAGAAACATGACTTTTATGGACAGGGGAGTTTCCTATAACCGACTACCCCACATGAGCTACATGGACTACCAACGTTTGCAACCCCCGTTGGCGGGAGCGTCATACTCTTTGCCAGGAAGTACGACCTTAAAACTGAAATAATCACAATCGGGCTCTCTAGCCAATAATATCATCATCAAACAACCCTACGGTGGCACATAGGTTTGGGGAAATACCGAATTTCCCTCTCGGTGCTAAGTACTACTTCCCGACAAGCTCAAAACGCGTTAGGAAATCCATCATCATCATCATAAGGGTCTATCATAAAGACCAAAACAAATATCTCAATTTATAATTCATCAACAATTTGTGGATTCCTAACCCCAACTTTAACTTAAAACATTTTAATCTTTCTCAACATCAACAAGGTATCAATGCATTGAACCATAACTGACTTGACATTTGGACAAGGATATGAAGACTCAATACGTAATATTTTCAACAATTCAACTCATCAAAATCATCCAGAAAAAAATACCAAAATTTATCTCAACATCTATATCAAAATCAATCTTTCACATAGTCAAAATCATCTCGACTCTGCGAGTTCAAGGTCAATGTACTCAAATGATTATTCTTTCAATTCGATAATTAAATCATGACAACAGCTTTTGAAAAGCACTTGAGACCTTCTATTCATAATAAGAATACATATCATGTAGTACAACTCAAATCACGACTTTTATCTCGAAAGCCTTTAGAAATATCAATTCATTGTAGTAGTATGCAATTCATAGCATAAATTCTCAATTTAAGAAGTAGAGTAATGAAGAAATCATGTATATACATATTGGAAAAAAATTCAAAGTTTTATAAATCCTTCATAAAGTAATTTGAGTGTATACCCATTTTCGAATATCATGAAATTTCAATAATAGAACCCAAGCGTTTTAAATGTCAAAATGTAACAATTTATCAAGTCATGACAGCATCAATATTTTTGAGAAAATATCAAGACTCATGGTAACATCTCAAACGTTATATCTCAATATGCTCAATGATTCAATTTCGTCATAAAGAAGCGTTAAGCTTATCATAAATCTCAAAATCATTCCAAAATATCATTTCAACATATATCTCGAAATCATTAAAAATAAAAATATGAAATTTACAATTATAGATATCAAGACATCTCATGTCTCAAATATATATTCAATAATTCAAATCGTCAGCGGGAAGCATAAAGCTTGACACATATCTCAAAATATTATTCCAAAATACCATCTCGACATACGTCCCAAAATCATTCAAAATACCACCTCGTGGTAAAAGTGTGTAATTCACAATGATAATTATTAAATCATATCATGAAAATATTGAGATAATCATATAAATCAAAGTTTGTTCATTCAACCATCATAATCTCATAATCGAATTATTTATACATAATCTCACTTGGAAAATCATGTAAAACCATAATAAAATTAAAGTGTTGGGCACAAGAACGTAAGATTGCTCTTGTTCAAAACCCCACATACCTTGAAATTGACTTCTTGATTATGGAATCCTGTTCGGACAAATAATGGGTGCTCCTCGAAGGTCTTGAAATGAGGATTTGGTTTATCGGGTTAATTTTGGATTTCTACGGTGAAATTGAAAGATATTTGTAGGTGAAATTTGCTAGGATTTCATTATCCCTAATGTTTCATGGTGAAAATAAGTTTTGAAGGTTCAATTATGGATTAAATGGAAAAATTTTCGTCCAAGAAGAGGGGTGTGTGAAATGACCAAATTGCCAATAAAAAAACAAATAATGTCAAATCTGTCCTTTGGTGGACTGTTTTGATAGGCTGAAGTAGATCGACCATAACGTTTTACTCCGACAGC
>NC_061114.1:180062148-180288180 GCF_002878395.1 Capsicum annuum | reverse complement strand
ATAGTATGTAAGCAGACCTAGCCTCTACCTTTCGGGCAAAGTGGCTATGTCCAATAGACCCTTAACTTTAAAATAAAAACAATCTACACAAGAAGTACTGAAAATAAAAGAAGCAAACATATAGTCCTAAAAACAACAAATAATAGCTGAACTTTGAGCTTTGCAAACCGTTCTTCTGTGCCAAAAATGCAAGGACTTTGAGCTTATATATTTTTCTTATTACTGTAACATTGACCATTTTCTTCAATGTAATAAAAATTTATTTGATGATAATTGGAAGTTAAAAGTGAAACAAAGAAAGAAGTAATCTCTAGAGGTACATATCTTTTTTTCTCTTTTCCTTTGAGTTAACCATTCCGTTTCAAAATTCACTTGGTAATTAGTTTCGTGACGTAAAAAGCTCTCTGAAAGAGTAATTAGTTTCAATATTGGGTTTAGATAAGATAAACGAAGTTCCTTTTTTTTTTTTTGATTGAGGAAAAAAAGTCCTCATAATGCTAATCGAAATACTCAACTACAGAAAAGAAATGGAGCAAAGAATCACAAAATTTAAAAGACTATACATACATATTGAATTTAAGATCATAAAATTCAAAAGTCTCAATTTGTTTCTTAACTTTCATGCTCAGTCAAAACACTCAAATTAAGCCAGAAGGAATAGTAATTATACCATGTCATATTTAGTACAATTGCTTGTATGGTGATTGGTAAGTCTAAGCCTGTAAATACATAAATAGATCGAAGCATTTCAGTCCGGGGTTGCTGTTTTGTGATAGTAATGGACCAGATATTATCGACTCATTACTTCACTCCAAACAATTGTGGAGAATCCACGATGCCACAATCAAACATTGTTAACACTAATAATAATCCTTCTAGTTTCACTTTTTGTAATATGACACTAGCTGAAAATGTTTGTCTATTTCTGTACCATTCTTACCCAGTTAACTCGTAACAATAAAGTAGGATAGCATTTTGTGTCCACATGTTTGAATTTGAGAACAAACGAGATCATCCGACACATCCAACAAAGCGAAACAATGTTCCATTCTTTTCGGTGGCATCCTTCCACATTGACGGCGAGTGGAGTGCCACAATTCCATTCATCATTTTTTATCTTCATAAGCCAAAGCCCATATCTCGCACTGGAGATGTTTACGGTATAAATGCAAGTATGCAACGAGGTGACGTCAGAGCTTAGTGATATATAGATAACAATGTACTCTTGGTCAATACTATAAAGATGAGTAAAGTATAAAAGCTTATGTTGATTTCATTGACATGTATGTGTATATATATACAAGAGAATACAAACTAAATAAGGAAAGAATCAACTAATAAAGAATTGTGATCTACTCCTAAATAGAAACTAAATTACTATGGGATACTGAAATATGAAAAATCTACTGAGATAGGGAAGATCACTCATGAGATATCTTCCAAGATAGGATGTATGCGCCAATACGCCCCCCTCAAGATAGGCAATGTGTAGCAAAGCCTAGCTTGAATAGGTGTTTATCAAAGGCTAGTTTTGGTAGAGCTTTAGTTAGACTATCCGCGATCTGTTCTGCAACATAAATATGAACAATGTGAACTTGATTCTGCTGAACTTGTTTGCGAAAAAAGTGAAAGTCTACAATAATGTGCTTCATGCGGCTATGAAAAATTGGATTTGCACACAAATAAGTGCACCAACATTGTCACAGTAAATGGTTGGTCTTTGAGGAAGTGAAACATGTAATTCTTGTAGCAGATTTGTCACCCAGTTGGTTTCAGCCAGTGCACTTGCAACAGCATGATACTCTGCTTCAGTTGATGAGCGATCAATTGTTCTTTGTTTCCTGGAAGACCAGCTCACGGGATTTTGTCCAAAAAAACAATATGTAACCAGTAGTGGAAGCTCTATCACTCACATCTCTAGCCCAATCCATGTCAGAGTACATGTGTAGGTTGAAATCATTACCTCTTTGAATGTGAAAAGCGAACTGAAGCGTTCCTTGGAGATACCTAAGTACTCGTTTGAGTGCTTTCCAGTGCACTTATGATGGAGAGTGCATAAATTAAGACAATTTATTCACAGAGAAGTTAATGTCTAGACAAGTAAAAGGCAAGTACTATAGTTTTCCAAGAACTCTCCTGTAGCGAGTGGCATCAGTTGGTTCCACTCCATTATGTAGTTGAGACACTTTAGTGGCACTCATTGGAGTTTTTGCTGAATTACAGTCATTCATGTTTTTGTTAGAGAGGATTTTATTAATGTAGTTGGACTGTCATAAAGTGATTCCTTTGGCAGTTCGAAGCACCTCCACTCCAAGAAAGAAGTTTTGATTCCCAAGATCCTTAATGGAAAAATGCCCAACAAGATGAGCAATAATCTGATTAATTTCTGAGTTGTGATTCCCTGTAATAATCATACGTCAACATAAACCAGTGCATACAAAATGTTATTTGACACTTTGTGACAAATCCCAGATAAAGAAAAAATATCTTAAGTTCATTGTACCACGCCCGAGGGGCTTGCTTGAGGTCATATATTGCTCTCTTTAGACGACATATGTTGGAGGAAAACTGCTTGTCTGCAAAACCTAGAGGTTGGACCATGTAAACTTTTTCTTCTAGAAGACCTTGCAAGAACACGTTACTAACATCAAGCTAGCATAGGGGCCAATTTCACTGGACAGCAATAGAGAAAACCAAACGTACAGTAGTTGGTTTGATGACCAAACTGAACATGGCATGATAGTCAACTCTGGGACGCTGTGTAAACCCCTTTACAATAAGTCGAGCCTTGTAGCGATCGATTATCCCATCGACTTTTCTTTTTAACCTGTATAACCATTTGCAAGAAACAATATTTTTTGTGGGGTCATGTGGTATCAAATCCCATGTTTGATTATTCAATAATACATAAAATTCATTTTTCATTGCTTTTTGCCACTCTGGGTGTTTGTTTGCTTGTTTGAAGTTGGTCGGGATGATGGAAGGGGATAAATGAGCCATGAAGTCAAGAATAGTTTTTGGTTTGTAAATATTGTGCTGCGAACGGGTCACAACACAATTTGGAGTAGGAAGAGAAGGTTGTTGAGGTTCTGTGGCTTGAGCAGGGTCGGGGGGAGGTTGTAGCAGAAGTGAGGTGGAGAGACGGGCAATGGCATTTTGGCCGGTAGATGACATTATTTTGTTTTTGCAACTGTATACAATTGGAAAATCCGATGATTGAGGTAAAGGGGGATAAGAGTGGGTGTCACGGAGATCAGTAGGAACAACAGAATTTGTAGGAGGAGAAGATTTACCTGAACTTGCAGATTCTGTTGGAGCACAGACAAAGAAAATAGTGTTTTTGAAAGCATTGCTGCTATCTGAACTTGGGATAAGTATGGGGTTGAGTAATTCGCTGCTTATGTGTAGTACCCCGAATCTGGTACCCGAAATGTTACACGGTGCCCATGAACCCAAAGGACTACAAGCTAACCCATGACTGATATCTGTACTTGTATACTGCATAATATACTGTAAATGCAGAAACATGAACTGAAAGGCAAGGTTCAAAACTGTGACATAACATCTAATCAAAATATATAACATCTAGGTAGGGTATGAAATAACCAAAATAAAACTGAAATAAGCTATCTGAACATACTATAGTCTGAAAGCCTCTAAAACATGACTGTCTGAATAAGGAGTTGATAGAACATGTCCCCAACTAATTCCAACTAATAAATTAATTAAAGATATAATAACGTAATGATCATGTCTTTAGATGATAAGGACTTACTTCTAACTCTGACTGCTAAGACTGGAATGCTACTGATGCTCTGGAGCTCGTGTCTCTAAACCTATGGTATAAAACACCATAGCGTGAATGGGTCAGTATGACTGAATGTACTGGTATGCATATGAGGTAGGCTGAATGCATGGGGTTCATATGCATGAACAATAATAATAACAGGCTGACTATCTTGACTGTGAGAATATATGCATGAGACATAGTAACTGACATTGATACCGTGATAACATGATTACTGAATCTGAATACTAATAACATGAGTGATTGTATCTGACAGTCTTGATTCTAATGGAACTATTTGAGTTTCGTACTAAGCTGAGTTGACAGTATCTAACAGTCCTGAAATATGAAAAACTATCTAAGTTCTTTTACTGATACTGATATTAATACTGAAACTGTTGGAAATAGTTATCTAACCGGCATGCCTCATATAACGCATTATAGCTGAATTGGGGTCCAATCTGTAACCCCAATTGGAAGGGTGTCAATACCGCGTCACTGTTAAGGACAAGCTATGGGTGACCCTCATCTGATAGTGTCCCCTAAACGAGAATGGTAGGACCCTCATCTGACAGTGTTTATCCACCTCATCAACCCTCATCAGATAGTGTTGATGTCTCAACCTATGCTGGCTACATAGTTCTAGAATGCAAGGATGACTTCTAAGAATCACACCCTCATCTAGCAGTGTGTATTCCTATCCTTGGGTTCACTCGGTGCTAATTCCTACTCCCATCTGAATAGAATCTGAACATGATTAACTGAATTGAGTTACTGAGTTTACTGGATTCCATTAACTGATGAAATACTACTGAATCCTGTTAGTCTGACTGATTTTATAAGATTACTAAGATTGTCTGAGTTGTGAGACTGACTGAAGTCTACTGAACATGGCTTGATTGAGAATATCGTGGAAACATGACATGGCTTTAAGCACATAACTATATTGTTTGGGTACAAGTACCCCCAAGACTTGATAGAAGGAAACTAATATAATTTGACACTCTTGAACACATGACTAGAGTCCACAATTCATCATATAATAGTTGGGAAATATTTAATGAGGCACTTGACTGCCTTAATTTAATACATGATCAAGAGAGCACATAAGCATGGCTTGCTTACATACTTCTAGTATCATGAACATTCCATCGAACAAGCATAATGCATAATCAATAATATGTAAGTCATGTTAAAAATGAATAGGCTGCATGCATTTAGGATTTAAGACACAATTGAGTTATTATACATAATTTCCACTACACTGGGCATTTTATCAAACACCTTGCATGCTCCATTTAAGGCATAGGTATGATCATAAATCAAATATATTATGATTCCTCAATTTAACTTCATTGCATGGATTTCAACCCTAAAACTAACATGATTTCATGAAAAACATGGTAGAGATTCGATGTTGGTAGTCATATAACCATAGCAACATGAACATAATCAATTCACCACATAGATATCATGGTAGGTAATTTAAAAGAGGATTCTTGGGCTTCATGGACTAAAGGAATCCATGAATGAACACTGTGTATACCTTAGTTCATGATTTCATGAAAATTAACGGTGAAACCTTCTTGAATATGAATCCCCAATAGAAACCCTAGCTTGTTCTTGAGAGCAACTTGAGAGAAACTAGTATACTTTGGGTGAAAAATGGCTAAATCACGTGTTATTAAGTTTAAATAGGGGTGAAAAATTGACCCCTTTAACCCTTGGACGCGTCTTTTAAAATTGTAAAAATTTCCCAAACTGGACCCTTGGCGTGATGTGGTGCTATCACGCAGTGTCACTGGAATTTAACAATTGGGAAACTGGGCAATGGCATGACGCGGAGCCATCGCATTGCCACTTTATTTGTGATCTGAAAGTTTGGCGAGATGCGGGGGAAATTGCACTGAGATATTGGAAAAGGACAATTGCCATTTTAGATTGTGGCGTGGCGCGACATTGACCAATATGGCGCTATTTTACGATGGGAACTTGAAATAGTTGTAACTTCTGACCCGGTTATCAGATTTGGGCGAATCTTATATCGATGGAAAGCTTATTGAACTTCCCATATGACAAAAAGTGAAAATATTAAAAATTCCTCATGGAATAACCATCATTAAATTTAGAAGATAATACTAGACATTCTTGGGACAAAATTAGCTAGGAAACTTCGGGTTATTACATTATGGGAGAAGAAAAAACTAGGGGATGTTGTCGGGATAGTGTCAGTTGGGTTTTCCCACACAAGCTCTTTGTAAGTTGAAGACATATTTTAAAATATATTTTGAAAAGGAAAATTATTTTAAAAAAAAATCACATCACGAGATAAATATATTTTAGAACATTTCGGATCATAACATTGGTGACAATGATGAACTAAAGAAAATCCTAAATATACATATGGTGTTGATCGTGGCTCTAATTTATTTTTTGAATAAGGTTTGAGCCAGGGATAATAGAGAAACCTAAAAATTTTTAAGGAATTGTAATCCGGGTTATGACCAAACAATATTTGGAAAGGTGATTTATTTTGTAAAAGTGAGGTTGGCAAGCGATTTATCAGATAAACTGCATGTTGACAAGCAAAAGACCAAAGAGTCAATGGAAGTGAAGCTTCATGAAGTAAAGTGCTAGCTGTCTCAATAATATATCTATGACGTCTTTCAGCAAGAGCGACTCTTTGAGGGGTGTATGGAGAGGATAAAAGATGTTCAATACCCTGAGATCTTAGGTATGGATCAAGACTTTTATATTCGCCACCACTATCTGTATAGATAGAAAGAACTTTCGTATTAAAATGACGTTCAATTAAAGCTTGAAAGTTTTTGAAAAGATCTGTAACCTCACTTTTATTCTTTAATGTGTAAAGCCAGGTGTATCGGGTATACTGATCCACAAAAATACAATAGTATAATTTTTTGTCAATCGATTTAACTGGAGAAGGACCCCATAAATTACTAAATATTGTTTGAAATGGTTGGGTACTTGACAAACTAAAGTGTTTAAAAGGATGGAGATGAGCCTTATTCTAGGAACAAGAATTACAAACTGAATTTTTTTCTCGCGAGCAAAGTAGCGAGAATTTATTCAAAAGAAAATTTAACACTTTTGCATTAAGATGATCGAACCGACTATGCCTGGTAGTAGTGGATGTGCTGGTGGAGGTCAAATGCACTTGAGGAGAAAACATGGAGGGTAAATTTAGCCACTCATAGAGACCGTCCTTATTCTGACTGTGCACCAACGGAGTCCGCGTTTTCAAGTCCTTCACAAAAAAATGAAAAGGAAAGAATTCAATGGAGGTTAGGTAATCTTGACAAAATTTAGAGACAGAAAGTAAATTGCATTTAATGCTAGGAGCACAGAGAGTTTTAGATAGTTTGAAAGATTTAGTTGATACAATTAATTGAGTTGAACCAGAGTGAGTTATTGGTATTTTTTTACCATCACCTATGGAAACCTACTCCATCCTATTGTATGGCTACAAATTTTGAGGTTCGGCAGTGATGCGATGAGATATGCCAGAGTCGAGAATCCAAGGATTTTTTGATGCCCATAATCCTAAAACATAATTGGTTTCGCCTCAAAGTGATTGTGAGATTTCGATCGACAAATACTTGCAACATGACCTGGTTTATTACATAACTGACAATGAACACCATCAGAAGAGTTGGTGGTGGTCGAGGATCGCCATGGATTGGGTAAAGTAAAGTAACTGTTGGACCTCCACTGTTGGTTGTTGCCATTGTTATTGCTGGGGTGACGATTGGTGCGATTGTTCAAACTACTAGGCTTGTTGGAGGTATCAGCAGAGGTGGTAGCAGCAACAGTAATCTGATTGGGAACTTTTTTTGACTCTTTATGTCAAAGGAAAAGCTCATGATCCAGAAGCTTTTCGTAGAGTTCTTCATAAGTAATAGTGGAGTCACAAGCACGGATTGCAGCAAAGGTTTTATGAAACTCTGAACCCAAACCACTGAGGATCTTGACAATAAGTTCAGAGTTGGAGACTAGAGCACCGGCAGTAGAGAGTTCATCAGAAATAGATCGAATAGCTTGCAAATATTTTGTGACTGGCTGGGATTCTTTGGTCAGACGCATAAGTCGATCACGCAAACTGAAAATTCTAGTTTGGGACTTGTTCGCATAGGCGACATGCAGTGCATCCCAGCTGTTTTTACTGATGTAGCCGCTGCAACAGTTGTGGAAATTATTGGATCAACAGATGCCATAAGTGCATTTTAAATGAGTTGGTCTTGTCGAAACCAAAGTGTAAACGCAGGATTGGCACTAGTGACTATGCCAGTTATGATAGTGAGAGATGGGGAAGGTGTCGACCCATCAAGATAACTATAGAGATCATGACCATGCAAAAGCATGGAAAATGGTGCCTTCCACATTGTAAAATTATGGATGCCAAGTTATTTAATGGGCAATTGGGACACAGGATTAAATTGAACAACCATTGGGTTGACGTTGTTGTCATTATTAACAACTCTAGGAGTGTCTGCCATTTGTGGAGGGTGAGTGACAGAGGAAAAAATCTTACTCGTTAAAGTATACTGAGGCTTCTGATACCATATAAAGATGAGTAAACTATAAAAGTAAGCCTGTCAAATGGGTCGGGTTGACCCAACCCGAACCGACTCATTTAAGAAACAGGCCTGGTCAGCCCATGGGCTATAGGGTACCGGGTCCCAGGCTGGTTTATTTTTTTGGTTGGGCTAGGTTAACCCAGCCCAGACCAATCCCGATCCAGGCCCACTGATTAATCGGCCCGGTATCCTTTTTTTTAAAAAAAATTAGGCTTTGGATCGTTGGGCCCAAACTTGTCGTTGACCCAACGGCTATAAAGCCTTTTTTGGGTCCAAACGGCTAGTTTGACCTTTTTTATTAATTTTTTTTTTTTTTACTTTTAGAATTATTTTTTAACCCCAAAAAAATTTCTATAAATACCCTACACTTTCAAATCATTTTCTACACAATTTTTCATTCTCTCAATTCTCATTCTCTCTCAAATCTTAATTCTCAATTCTCAAACATTCTATATATTTAATTTCCTAAAGTGCTTACTTCAATATTTTAATTTTGCGATTACAAACTACGAGTGGAAGTTTCTAAAGTCGCAACCTTCGGATACTTCCAAAATTTGGTATTATCGTTTCATCTCTTACATTTAATTTTTATTTAGTGTATTAATTGTTGAATATTTAATTTTATTATATTTATGTATTTTGAATTTTTTTAGTTTAATTTATATTATGGATAAATTAAGAAACCTCGCTACTAAAGGTGTTAAAATTTTTTATTCCGAAAGCGGTAATGGTAGTAAAAAGCGAATTACTAGCGGTAGAGGTACTTCAAGTAGTAGATATACCTGTGTGCCTCCGGCACCGCTTAGCCAACCTTTTGAGGAAAAAGTAGGCGTACCTTTAGGTGTAGGTGCCCACGATATGGATTATGTAGAAGCTCAAAAAAATTACGATATAGAAGAAGAAAATGAAGTAGATGCAGTTAATTTAGACGAAGATGATGAAAATATTGATGAGACACCCGCAGTAGGAAATACTAACGTTAGATCTGAATCGGTTAATCTCCCTCACCATCCTCCCCGTTCCCTAAGAGCTCGTAAAACAACTAGTATTGCATGATATTTTTTTGAATGTATATCAGATACTGAGGTGCAATGCAATATTTGTTAACAAATATATAAGCATAAAAGCGGAGGCAAGCAAGGGGGTACAGGTACGTTAATGAGACATATAGGTGATGCTCACGAAAGAGAGTTAAATATTGTACAAGGTGGTACGGATGTTGGTGGACCAACGCAAACTAGAATGGACCTAGCAACCAGTCAGATAATAAAGAAGTATAATAAATTGAGGGACCGGGAAGAAATGGCTAAAATAGTAGCTGTGGGTTGTTTGCCTTTTAGTTTTCCTTCTGCTGGTGCCTTTATTCATTATATTCAAGCAATTTATAATCATATGTTTAATGATATTCCTAGAAGTACTTGTCGGGCCGATATTTTTAGACTTCATTCATAATATTATTTTTATTTATCAACATTGTTAAAAAATATTCAATGTAGAATGTCCCTAACTTCTGATCTTGGGTGTGTTGTAAATAAAAATGATTATCTAACTATTACTCGTCACTGAATAGATAGTAATTTTACTATGCAAAAGTGTATTCTTATTTTTTTATATGATGAAGATCGTAAACATATTGGAGATTTTATTGCTGATTCAATTGCTAAAGTTGCAGAATTTTATGGTATCAAAAATAAAATCTTATGTATTACTTTTGATAATGCTTCTAACAACAAGACTGCTATAACAAAATTAAAATCTAAGCTATCTCCATCGTTACCTGAAAATTTTCATATTAAGTGTGCATGTCATATATATAATTTAATTGTAAGAGATGATCTTGAGTTTTTGGAGTTTTATATTAAAAAAATTCGGCTTGCCGTTGGTTTTATTCAAGAAAATAATTGTAGAAGCAGAATTAGAGACTTTAAACTTAAATGTGAACAAAATGGACTTGCACTGATATTGATGCCTGAAGAATATGAAACTAAATGGAATGCTACGTAAGATTTTTTAAAAACTTGTTATAAATATAGAATTCCTATTACACTATTTTTTAACCAATATTGTGGTTCATTTGCTGATTCTGCTGATTGGACGTTACATGATTCTTATTGGGTTGTAATTAATGATCTTGTTAAATTTTTGAAATTTTTTAATATAGCTACGGTTGAATTTTTCGGTGCTTATTATCCTACTGTTTGTAATATTTTGGCATATATAGCTGATATTTCTACTTTACTCAAAGAATATAAAAATAAAGAAAATTACAAAGATGTTGTTGGTGCCATGTTTACTAAATTTAAAAAATATTTTTTTCGATTCCCCCTATTTACTTGTTGGTGTTATGCTTAATCCGTGCATGAAATATAATACTATGTGCCACTTTAGTACTATTATTTATGCTAATTTAGAAATAAATACTAAAAATGATTCTCAACAAGTACAACCTAATTTGTGGACGGCTATGAGTGATGAGAATGAATACATAGATAAATTATATAATCACTATGCTGATTTAGTTTATTTAGCCATACATACAAATATCACTCCAACTGTCGCACCTCCTCCTCTCGAGGAGCCATCATCTTCTAAAAGGCTGGCACATAGTGGTTTTCCTGATCACTTTTATGATTTAAATTGTTGAAAAAGTGTCGAGGAGGGAGCTTACACATCAACTTATCGGGAAGAGCTTAAGTATTATCTTTGGTCGTCGCTAGAGGATCACAGACGACGAATCAACGCGTTGGATTGGTGGAGGAGTAATGAAACACAATATCCTGTGCTTTCAAGATTAGCTAGAGATATCTTGAATGTTTCAATGTCAGCCGTTGCATCGGAGAGCGCTTTTAGTCAAGGATGACAGCAACTTAGAGATAATCGACATTCATTGGGAAGAAATGCAATGAATGTTCTTGTTTTCCTCAAAGATTGGAGAGCCGAATGAAGAAATCAAGAAATGGAAGTGGAGCCGAAGGATGAGCAGAGACTTGAAGAAATTATGACTTTACGGGAGAACTCAGCAGAATCAAGTTCAATGCATGATTTTGCCCCCGTTGACTTTGACTATCCTATGCAAGTTCCAGTTAATATTAAAATGAATGAGTTGGAGAAAATGATGCAAAATTTGTAGATTTTTCATTCATTTAAATTATAAATTTTGGATCATTTTGCAATAAATAAAATTCAACATTCATTCATTCCTTAGTCCTTACTTTGTAATTTTTTTTATTTAATGATTTAAATTGAATTTCTAGTTTAAATTAAAAACTTAGTTTTGATATATTATTAATTTACTATTAAGTACTATACTATTATTAATTTATTATATTAAGTAGCATATGTTTTATTTAAAATAGTGTATATATTTTCTAAAATAGTATATATTTAACATATACATGTGTATATGTTTTATAAATTAGTATATAACTATATATATAGTGTGTGTACATATTGTAGTATATATATATTTTAGTATATTTTATTTAAAGTAGTACGTATATATTGAATGATACATATATATGTGTATGTATCTTCTATTGACGTATATTTTCATGTATACATATGTATATATTTTATAAATTAGTGTATAACTATATATATAGTGTGTCTATATATTGTAGTATATTTTATTTAAAGTAGTACGCATATATTGAATGGTACATATATATGTGTATATATCTTCTATTGACGTATATGTTTAACGTATACATATGTATATGTTTTATAAATTAGTGTATAACTATATATATATAGTGTGTATATATATTGTAGTATATATATATATATATATATATATTATAGTATATTTTATTTAACGCAATACGTAAATATTGAATGGTACGTATATATGCCGTGGCGGACCCAGGATCTTAAGGTTGTGGGTGCATTAATCAGGGGCGGAGCTACAGTAACTTACGAGTGTTCGGGCGAATCCAGTAGCTTTTACGTAAACTTTATATTTACACTAAAATTTTGAATATGTGTATATGATTATATAGTGTGAACTTATTGTCATACATCATGGCTTGACCTAGTGGTAGATAGACCAACATTAAAATCCTTTCTTGTGCCTTGAACGTATGTTCGAATCCCATCAGCATATCCTACTTTTTATATGAGAAGTTACAAAAAATTTTAATCGAAAATTAAGCATAGGTGCGGGGAATCGACCTCAAGTACTGGACATGAAAGACCCACCTAAAATGAGGGTGCCCAGACAAATTTTAGTTCTGTGTGTGTTTTTTTAATTTTTATACCATTTATTCAGTGTTACTTATATAATAATACCTATTCTACGTCGAGTTTAGTGGGTGCTCGAGCACCCCAAAATAACATGTGGGTCCGCTCATGTATATATATGTATATATCTTCTATTGACGTATATATTTAACGTATACATATGTATATGTTTTATAAATTAGTGTATAACTATCTATAAAGTGTGTCTATATACTGTAGTATATATATATATTGTAGTATATTTTATTTAAAGTAGTACGTATATATTGAATGGTACGTATATATGTGTATATATCTTCTATTGACGTATATATTTAACGTATACATGTGTATATGTTTTATAAATTAGTGTATAACTATATATATATAGTGTGTCTATATATTGTAGTATATTTTATTTAAAGTAGTATGTATATATTGAATGGTACGTATATATGTGTATATATCTTCTATAGACATTTATATTTAGCACATACATGTTTATATGTTTTATAAATTAGTATATAACTATATATATAGTGTGTGTATATATTGTAGTATGTTTTATTTAAAGTTGAAAGTATATATTTAATAGTACATATATATGTGTATATATCTTCTATAGACATATTTATTTAACGTATACATGTGTATATGTTTTATAAATTAGTATATAACTATATATATAGTGTGTGTATATATTGTAGTATATTTTATTTAAAGTAGTATGTATATATTGAATGGTACACACATATGTGTATATATCTTCTATAGACGTGTATACACATATGTGTATATATCTTCTATAGACGTGTATATTTAACGTATACATGTGTATATGTTTTATAAATTATTATACATATCATTATATTGTATTATATATCTTGTAGTATACGTTTTATTTAGAGTAATATATATATTTAACTAACGTATAGTCGTATACATGATATGTGTATATATTTTTAAATTCTAATGTAGTATATACTCTATATATAGTGTATATATATATTTTAACATATTTAAAATGTATATAGGTGGATATATAACGTATATTAGAAAAAAAACTTTTTTTTTTTTTTTTGATCAATTTTGACTGAATTTTTAACCGGGTTTAGGTGGGTTAGACCGGGTTGGACTAAGTGGGCCGGTTTGGTTGTTTTTAAAAAATTTACTGTTGAACTCGGACCGGCCTGGCCCACCTAACCACAACCCGGCCCGGACCGGCCCACAACCCGGCTAAATTTCACCGACCAGTTCCAGATTGACCCAGCTCGACCCACTTGACACCCATATATAAAAGCTATGCGTATATATATACAAGAGAATACAAACTAAATAAGGAAAAAATCAACTAATGAAGAATTGTGATCTTCTTCAAAATAGAAACTAAATCACTATGGGATACTGAGATATGAAAAATCTACTCAAATAGGAAAGATCACTCATGAGATATCTTCCAAGATAGGATGTATGCGCCAATAATTACGACTCAATACTCCTTTGTAATTTTTTTGTTTAACGTAATAAAATCATATGTAGACAGTTGAACAAATACCGACTCCTTTCCTTTTACCCTTCTGGTCACTATTAGTTGGCTCTTTCGACTTCGACATCCTTCTTCACTTTTCTCCTTTCCTCTCCTTTTTTTTTCCCTTGTTATTACTATATAGCATTATGTGATGATTAGATCTGAATATTTTTTATTTTTTTTTTTACTTTCTCGCGTGTCCTATGTTTTAAATAACTGCTTAGTTTTTTCCTTTAAAATGTGATAGCACATACATAAAAAGACAATGATTTCGATTATCCCACGAATGGACTTATTTGGTGAATGAATCGTCCACAACAGTGAAGAATTGTACAAAAGAGTTTATAATTTATATATATTGTCGGTGTAAAACATCGTGTTATAACCTTAAACTTGTGTACAAAATTGTTCTATGATCTAATCTTTATTGATCTCATAGTGCAAGAAAGTTTTTAACAATAAGAATTCTGACGCCTCCTTTAAAAATTGTTTTTTTTACTGATTTGGAAAGTTTTAATAAGGGTGGTTAATTGATGGTTAAAATTAGATGTTGCAGCAAGTTAGGTGTTGAATTAAGCTGGGGCAAAGATAGAAATGAGAGATGATTGGGTCAAGAGGAGTTTATAAAGCCAATTTGGTTTATTTTTCTCTTCATATAAAACTTCTCATGTTTATACAATGAACAATAATGATGTTATAAAGCAGAGCTTATGCTCTGATGCATTACTTGTGCTTTGGGAGATAAGTTCAATGTATGAATTCTTTGAAATTATAAAAGCACTGGACTCTATCTTTTCTCACTCTTTTAAATCCTAAAACGAAACAAAAAATAAATAAATTGTCAAATCTGTTATAATAAAATTATTATTTTATTTATCACTTTTTAAAGAGTGTATCAAGGTAAATATAAACTAAGAAATATGAACAGAGAGTAATTTACATGGTTTTGGACCGACCTTTATTGGTACGACTTTTGTTTCGGTGTTTAAAAGGACTTTGCATGAAACCTCACCAAGATTTTACCATGTGAATGTATCCCAGTTCAATTATAGAGTAACACATGTGAAAGACCGCTACTATACTTGATAACAAAGAATTGACTCTTAAAATATATCGTCTTTTCAAGTATTTTTTTGTCCAATCATTGGACATTATGGGATGATTTTGGCTAGAAACTTATTGTCTCCATTACATCATAAATTATCTTTCACTACTAAGTCATTGATCATCTTTAACGAACTGTTCCTCCTTCCTAATCTTCTCTACAACATTCATTTTGTCACCCAAATTGTTTACTAACAAAAACATTTTGCTCGTACGAAGACGATCACCTCATGAACGCATACAAACTAAAAGGCTATAAAATCAAATTTTCGAGGAGTAATCAGATCACCCATTTCGTCAAACTAAAACTTGTCATTGCCCCCTCAGAGATTTGATTTTGTAACCTTTTACAAACTTGTATTTAAATTTATGTCCTTTTTAATAAAAAATTTTTATTTTTACACATAAATAATTTTTTAAAAAAGTTATTTTTTTCTCTATTATGAGGGGATCAAGGTCCTGTAGCAATGTGTCATCTCTAGCCACCTCATCGATATCCTATACCTTCAAACAAATTCTCTTTCAACTATAAATAGCCTTGATACAAAATGAATCACATATCCATTATTTTGACTTTTATTCTCCTTTTCCCATCTTGAAAAGGACTCTATCTAATATACTTCCCTCCTTCTCAAGATATTTATCTTATTTCACAAATTTTTGATCAAGAGTCAAATTATATAAATATTTCACAAGCTTTTGATCAAGAATCAAATTATATAAATTTTAATCAATATGCATGTATCTTTTCAGTATAGTTATAGAAGAAAAATTAGAGCTTATAATATATATTTTTTATATAATTTTTAAATATTTTAATTCTAATTGTAAAGTTTTGAGTAATTTATTCTAATTTAACTTTAAAAATTAGTCAAACTAATTTTGGAAGACAAGTATATTGTTAAAGGGTCATAGAATTTATATTATTTGGAGAACCTTATGCACCAGTCATCCTTTAATTTATCAGTGCTCCTAAGATTTTCTTTAAAAAGAATAAAGAAAATTCTCATGCAGCTTTTTAATAAAACATCAAAATGCACCTATTTGTAAGTGTTTAAGATGAGAGATAAGGCGGTTATCGTAATGGTTTTGCCTTGCTTGTTAAACTATGTAAGTACACAACAAATTAAATATTGTCTTCTCAACCAATGTAAATTAATTACTCCCTCTAATGTTTATGGATAAGTCCTTCAATTTCAAATTTATTCTCTCCCAAATCCACCGCAAGTTGTTATTGTCCTGTTGACAATTCTTACATTTTAATGTACAACTAGTCCTCATCTATAAGTTATACATTAAAACTACACATCCATGGCCAGATAGATGATGGTAAATCACGATCCAATAAATAAGATTGAAGGATGAAATTCACACCTAATTAAAGTATCTCGATTTTTGAGATTCATACATAGATGTGCGTGTTTATTTCATACCTGAATTATCACCAATTATTTACAAAACACACTTCAACTATTAATTATTTGAGTTTATTAGAAAGTGGACAATTAATAAGTGAGGGGTGTTTTAATAAATAGTTACTAACAATTCAGGTAGAAAACTCATATACTTGATAGTCCAACTATGGAACTCAAAAAATCAAAACATTTTAGGTGTATATTGTCCATTTACTCGATAAACAAGGAAAAGACAAAAACACATAAAAGTCTAAAAACACAATGTCCCAATGATATAAATTAGAATTTCATGTCGAAGGAAAAGAAAAAAAAAGAAGGAAGCAAGAAAGGGAAGTACTTCAATTGAAGGTTGCAACTTACACTGCCCTAAGAAACAGGACTCTCTTGATCATCAGTGTACCTAACATTCAATAATTGGGTAGAAATGAAAATGGGGGTGCATGTCTAAATCAAGAATTGGCCACAAAATAGAAATACAAACATTTGTAGCAATTTGTTATGATAAGAGTTCCAAGTATAATTCTCATCAATTTTACGAATCTTTGCAACCATGACATCCAATGATCAAATCCAATATACTTTTGAACTAACTAGGGACTCCAATTCCCATTGCATTCAATTTGCGGGGCAGCATAAGACATTCCCCACACTAATTATTAGATCCTGTCCTATATGCCCTTTGGCCTATGGTAAGTTGCAGTCTAATTTTATCTAACACCTTTAGTTGGGTTTTATGGTTTAACTTATTTGCTATCCACTAGAAAAATTATTTAATTAAGTTATAAAATTTTGTATAGAATAGTTTCATTTCTACCATTATTATGATACCTTTATTCTAAATTTATGACTTAATTAATTTAAATTCGCATCATGCAGAATACATTAAAGGATGAATTGTTCCCAACTAGTAGTTTCTCTAATTTCAGAGTCTGATCAAGAGTAGATGTTTCACATTCATCCTACCACACTACTTGATACTTCCTCCGTCTCAAAATAATTGACATATATAGATTTTGCACAATTCTTAAAAAGAAATTAATTAAAGTGTAATTTGACTAATATATTTCTTATTAATTCTTTAATCTTCATCTATTTATGTGTCTCTTAATTCTTGAATAATTATTACAAAAGATATAGTTGAAAAACATGTCAACTATTTTGAAATAATTTTTTTTTAACAAATACGATAACTATTTTGAGACGAAGGGAGTAGTTATTTGGTTTAATATCATAACTATTGCCAATTACTTTAACCTTCATAATTTACCTTAGGCATAATTAGGAAGAATAGTAGTTAGGTTATCTTGTGGAGTTGCAGTACCTATAACATAGGTGTCTGAAACAGGACTAGCTATAAACATGTCTAATTTCGTGTTGGCTAAGATTTCAGTTGGGGACTTGCCATTTCATAAATAATAATTCGAAACTATTAAAGTAAAGCCTCAGTTTGTTTAAAAAAGAAGAAGAAGAAGATTTATCAGGATCCGTTTGATTATATGAGATGAAATCATGAAATAAAATCATATGAAATTAGGTTGACGTTTTATTTGGTGATACAAGAAATCAAGAAAAGCACGAAACACACTCCAAATCAGTCCACAATCTTAAGGATCCGAGGATCAAGATAAAGACCACTCTTGGATTCATTATCAACAAGAAGAATACAAGATACAATGGTGTATATAACACCAAAAAACAGCTACAAAACGTGAGGAACAAGATGAATAACAATAACACAAATTTTGGATTCAATAAAGGACCCAAAACAGTCCACTACACAAGATGACAACAAAAGTAAAGGATAAATACTGAGACCAAGATTATTACAAGATTAAGAACTAAAGAGTGTATTAAACTCAAAAACCCCTAATGAATATAATAATCAAAACCACACTCTTACGGTGACCGCCAAGGGAATCAACTCCCCTCAAGATCCACCATTTCCAAGCAAAGATCAATACTAGCTTTTCCAAGCCCTAACTAAGACTAAGTATTCTACTCTCAAGAGAGAGGATTTTTAATGTTTCAATCTTTCATCTTTCATAAACTAATGAGAGAAGACCTAAAAAGTCCTACTTATAGTATATTACAAAAGAAGGCAAAAAAGAATACACTACCCTTAATGACCAAGGGTGGCCTTGGTGTGTTGGAAAACAAATGAACTGTCCAAAATGCCCTTAAGGCTAAGTGACCAAAATGCCCTTAATAAAGGAAACCAAAACCATGAACCACAAAGGTGGTCCAAACCCGAGCTTCCTTAAGTCTTCAAGGCTCCAAGCAATCTTCCACACTCAGGTTTGATCAATGGTAGGCTCAAAACGTCCCCTCTAAGTATGATCCCGTGCCCTCCATGCAACCAAAGTTTGATTCTTCACATAGTGACTTTGAATGATGTCGTTGAAAGCTAAGGCGCCCATTATTCTTGTATCATCCTCCCCTTCTTGACAAGGATTCGACCTCAAATTCAAACCTTGCAAAACCAAATAGAGGGCAAACAAATACAAAATCCTCATGGCATAACGGTTAGGGTTAGCACAATAAATCATCTCAACATGCCAAGGTTGCACATATTTGCAATATAACCAAGGATCCTTTGAATTAAATATTAAAAACTCAATAAAAGGTGCACAAAGAATTTGGTTACGAGAATCACCAAGAAATAAAGAAACTACATAGGTCCTAAGGGCATCAAATAATCCACAAGGTAGAACTTTATTTATCTTATGAGCCATAAGACACCATTGCTTCTTTATCTCGTCAAAAGACCACACAAAGGGGGCTGTTTTGATTGGTTCTAAAGTCCATAAAATCCATATAGCATTATCACACAGACAAATGGACAGACCAACAAACTTCCTACCTTGACATAAAACAAATCCAAAACTAGCATGGACGTTATCATAGGCAAAAAGGTAGTATAGGAAAGAATCACGTGCAAAGATATTCACGGGTGAAGAATAAGCATTTAAACACATACACATTCTTTCCTTCAAACAACTAGACAACTTGGCATCCACAAGTTGGAATTCATGCAGTTTAGGGACAAGTGTGTCAAACAAGGATGCACATTTAGGAACATTTCTCCAAAGAGTCAATGACACTTTAGCCCTCGGATTTTCAAGAAGGACTACACATTTCTTACCCTTAAGAGTACTCTCATCTTTCAAAAAGTGATTTCCATATTTAGGAGGAATGTTGTCACACCATAGTGGGTTAGCATATTAGCTATAGCCTTCAAAGCAAGCTATACCATCATTCTCACCACTAGGTTCATTAGGAGTATTTAAATCATATTCAAACAAGACATTATACCTAAATAGGGCATAATCTATTTCCCAGACAGATTCGAAACAAACGCATTCATCACTCTCTAAAAGATCAATATCATGTTTCAAAGAGATTTCAAGCATAAGATTGTCCCAAGAATGGCTCTCGGGTTTACTCCCATTTTGGTGACCAATAGTTTTAAGTACTTCACTCACTTGGGTTCTATTAATCACATCACACACATACTCAAGTGATGGAAAATTTTCACAAATAAGTTAATCAACATAAATTACAAAAGACGATGTACTTTCATTCAACATATAGGCTTCAACACTAGGTGGACATAAATTGATCTTACAAAAAGAGTCAATTTGGTCATCAATAGGATCAACTAGTGTATCCGCACTCACAATATATACATCATCAACAAAAGGCAAAGAATCATTAGAATCACAAGTAATTAAGCTACTACTCACACTCAATGGGCTACTAGCCATAAAATTATCATTTACATGCACAAAAGTGTAAGAGTTAGCTATTTTACCTTGAAGTTCTTGAGTAGACTCTTCTTTGCCGTGTTGTAAAGGTCCTCCACAAGCTTGGGCAGCAAATTGACATTTCTCTCCTTTGATTTCTATGTCGGTACCTACAAATGTCCTTAGAAATAAAAGGACAAACAATGTTAGCTCGGTTTGGTGAAAATCCCCTCACTTCGCTCTACACAACCTCTTTTTTTTCCGCTCTCGGATTACCACCTTGCACACCTGTACTCCTCTAAATCTTTTGTCTCTCATAAGCATTTAGATTGGAGTAAATATTCGTTTCTCTTTGTGGCTCGGACAACATATAGGTCACCAGGTGATTTCTCCACCGGTCTCTTACAACATTAGGCCAATTTTACATATTTGGAACTCTATGTTGTGCAAACTAATCAGCACCTAAGCATACATGATCGTATGTCAAGGGAAGAATATCACACCACACCTCCTCATGGTATTCAAATTAGGAGAAGAAAACTTTGAGCCTCTCGGTAACCTTAAACCCGTCCAAGAAATATGGAACAAGTAAAAGCTCGCGAAACAACCCCAAGTAGTCAACCATGGATGGAAGGATATAGTTCCTATAATGCCTATCATTTAACACAATGAGGAATCCCGATATATCACAAATGGTCACCTTTCCACAGTTACACTCCTTCTCAGATCAATATTGTAAGGCACATGAGTACCCCTTTATTTTGGAGATTTATACCCTCTTCTTCTCGTTGGACAACCTCTAGTAGAGCTAGTATAACCATTTACACTATATCTACATTGATAAGAAGTACTACAAGGTAGAGAATATGAATTTTCACACTCCCTACATGCACTCTCATCATAGATCTCATAAGATTTGTGAACGAAAAGGTTATACCTAACACCAAATCTAGGTTCGAAGTGAGAATTGTAAGACTCCTCACATTCTCCAACATTATCATAAGATCCATCACGAGGTCCTATATCAGCTCTAAGTTCCCCATAAGTACTAGGCACTTTATTTATCTCATTTTCTTCCTCAAAACTATAACTCTCAAATCTGCCCAAGTTTTGATCATGACTATGTTGATAGCCTCCGTAATCTCCCTCAACTTAGTAGCCATAAAACCCTTCACTACAATCATAATCTCCCATGTTATAGTCACAATAATCCCTAGCTATCGAAGATATATTTCCCTTATATTAACTTTATACCTACACAATAAACAAACAAGATTAGTAATAAAAGATCTTCACCAACACTCGTATACACTCACCTTTATGATTCTCACTATTGGAGCAGCGAATATTGAAAGTTGCTTATACTCCAGTAGTCAATAGGATGTCAATTCTACTTGGCGGCCGAAATAGATTCTTGTTTGATCGACTCAAGACACAAAACAAAATTTACTTACGAACTTGAAATAAAGAAGTTACTACGAGTTAAAAAAGAGAAAATAACACAAAAATAATGAATACACAAAAGGAACGGATTCAATAATTAATCTACAACTAAGTAGGTGATTACTAGTTGTTAATTAATTCTAGAATCAAGACAGGAAACTAAGAAAACAATAAAATGAAACTAATAATCTAAAATTTGAGCCAAAATTCGATGAATAACAGTAACTTGATGATGTGGCAGCCACGTATTGGTTGCGGTTTCTACAATTTTTATTTTCCAAAGCCCAAGTCTTGACCAATTTTAATTTGGATTAGTGGAATTTGTTTTAAGGAGGGAAAAATAAGTCTAGGAGCCTTTTTTCAAGTTTCAAATTTCAAGACTTGACTTTTGAAGTAATTTTCCTTAAACATGGACCTTTGTTTCATGGGAAAGTGGTTGAGAAGTGATGTAAAGTCATTTGGTGGTTGGGGGTCTTTCAAGACTAACAATTACTTACACCTCTTTCCTTCACCTTTTAGGATCTATCATTCACTTTATGTTCTAACAATATATAAAGGAAGGTGAAGAACTTAAAGAACAACAACAACCACACCAAGAACAATAACAACAATCTTCAAGAACAACAACAATTCTAACAGCCAACTCCAATCCACAACAACAAACGACCAAGTCTCTTTAGTGTTTTATCTTCGGTTTTAATAAGAGATAAAGGTTGTGAAGAACTTCAAGAACAAAAACACCCACAACAAGAACAACCAACAACATTCTCCCAAGAATAACAACAAGTTCCAATTCCTAATTCCACAACAAGGTCACCACACGGCCAAATTAGAACAACAACTTCAACTCACGACCACTTTTTGTTCACAACAACAATATTAATTTTTAAAGCTCAAATCTAGATATAGACTCAATGTGTTAGTGAGGAACAAAACTAACACTTAGAGACAACAAAGATAAGTAAAAATCTGGGTAGAGACACAACAAAAACACAATTTTTGGCCAAGAACACAAAATGGATAGATTGTTCTTTTTCTGAAATTTTCAGATTTCATTTTTTTTTATTTTTCAAGTGAGCTAGCCTAAGATTTGATCTTGTAGGAACAAGATCAAGCCATGCTCTGATACCAAATGATACAAGAAATCAAGGAAAGCACGAAACACGCTCCAAATTAGTTCACAATCTTAAGGATCCGAGGACCAAGATAGAGACCACTCTCGAATTCTCTATCAACAAAAAAAATACAAGATGCAGTGGTGTATATAACACCAAAAAATAGCTACAAAACATGAGGAACAAGATGAATAACAATAACACAAGTTTTGGTTTCAATAAAGGACCGAAAATAGTCCACTACACAAGATAACAACAAAAGTAAATGATAGATAGTGAGACCAAAATTATTACAAGATTAAGAACTAAAGAGTGTATTAAACTCAAAAACCCCTAATGAATGTAATAATCAAAACCACACTCTTACAGTGACCGCTAAGGGAATAACTCACCTCAAGATCCACCGTTTCCAAGCAAAGATCAATACTAGCTTTTCTAAGCCTTAACTAAGACTAAATGTTCTACTCTCAAGAGAGAGGATTTTTAATGTTTCAATCTTTCATCTTTCATAAACTAATGAGAGAAGACCTAAAAGGTCCTCCTTATAGTATATTACAAAAGAAGGCGAAAAAGAATACACTACCCTTAATGAACAAGGGTGGACTTGGTGTGATGGAAAACAATATGAATTATCCAAAATGCCCTTAAGGCTAAGTGACCAAAATGCCCTTAATAAAGAGAACCAGAACCATGAACCACAAAGGTGGTCCAAACTCGAGCATCCTTAAGTCTTCAAGGCTCTAAGCAATCTTCCACACTCGGGTTTGATCACTGGTAGGAGCAAAACGTCCCCTCCAAGTATGATCTCGTGCCCTCCATGCGACCAAAGCTTGATTCTTTAGATAGTGACTTTGAATTATGTCATTAAAAGCTAAGACGACCATTATTCTTGAATCATTTGGACATGGAATTTGAAATTCTAAGTTGTATTATTTTATTATAATTTTTTTTAAAAAAATCATCAGTTGTGAAAATTATCAAAATTATCCTAATTCTTTATACAATCTTACCGAATATATAAAAATCCATAATAAAAATATAATACTGTTATGATAATAATGTATATCAATTATAGAGAATGTTTATCAAGATCTATCAAGATTTACTTGATGTCTATTAGGATTTGAAGTAGCTGTCTTTTACTCAGAAACAATAAATTTTCCCTACAAATAGAAGAGCTTCCTTCATTGTAAATCATCCTTCAAGAGGAATAAGAATTACTCTTTCTATTCTCTTGTAAGACCCAGCAAAACTTTGCATTTAAATACAGCTCGTTTAGCTCCTTGAAGCTCAATAGAAGGCCTAAAACTTAGAAAATTTTAGCCAAGTGTTGAACACTTAGTCTTATTTTGGACCTCCAAACTTTGAGAATTTATTTGATGACCTTCCCGACCTTTGTTTTCTAATTTTCAAGTTGCGTTGCGATGGGGCAAGGTCATAGTACATCTCGGGTGAGTTTTGGAATTTTTGGGATAGCGTAAGAGCATATTTGGGTGCCCAAACTAGTAGAAAAAGGTGATAGGCCCGCATCGCCCAGGCTAGAGCACCACTCTAGGTAGGGCGCCGCCCTGGGTTGAGCATCGCTATTGCAAGGTGTCGCCCAGGGTAGTCCCTCGGGCTAGGCAAGGCGCCACCCTGTGGATCGCCCTAGGCCAAAATTCTGCATTCCACCTCCGTGTTTTAAAGGGAATTTTGTTCCTTTTCCACCCATATATAAGCTCCCAAACACAAGATTCAACCCTAATTAAAGCAAAATATACTTTTTTTCATTAATTTCTCTCAAGAACAAGAACAAGGGTTTCAATTTGAAGACCAGAGTCCAAGAGATTTCACCGTAGATCATTAAGGAACTTTCATTAAGGTATGCATTGTGTTGATTCATGGGCTCCTTTCATCCATGAAGCTCAAGAACCCTACTTTTAAACTATAAATCATGATATTCATGTTGTGACTTGAATTTGATCATGTTTACGTGTTGAACGATTCCAAAATGGAATCTTTATATGTCTGTATGAAACTAGGATGACATATTAGTTGTAATATATGAATTTTGAGTGATTTGGATTGTTAAATTGATAAATACACCTATGCCATAAAGTGTGCATGCAAGGTGTTTGATAAAATACCTGGGAGACTAGAATTAATGTTTTCATGACCTAATAGTACCTAAATGATAAGTCTATGCTATTTCTTATGCTCCCAAGTGAATGCCGTGCTATTGTTACGTGTTATTGTTATGATATGGAATGTTCATAACATTGGAATTATACAAGTAGTTATATGTTATATGCATCCCCTTTCTTGTATAAGATGTTGAGAACAATGTGTAGTATGAAATCCCCTACTTATGGCATCATGAATTGTGAACTTTGTTCCTATGATCAAGAAGTGTCATATGGTGTCAGTTTCCTTCTATTAAGTCCTGAGGGTACTTGTACCCAAAAAATATAGCTGTGTGCCTAAAGCCCGTGTCATGTTTTCACGATATCCTTAGTCAAGCCAGGTTTAATAGAATTCAAACAGTCAAGTGACTCAGGAAATCTCAAAAATCTCATGATCTCAGTAAGTTATCAGAAATTAGTAGTATTCTGTCAGTCAACAGAATTCAATAAACTCAATCCATGTACAGTTCAGTGATTATGTTTAAAGTCTTTTCAGATAGGAGTAGAAATTAGCACCGAGCAAACCCAAGGATGGAAACTCACCTGTTAGTTTAGGGTATGATTCTTAGAAGTAATCCTTATGTTCCAAAAATACGTAGCCAATGTAGGTTGAGACATCTAACCTTTCAGTTTAGGGTTGATGAGGTGGCTTAACCTGTCAGTTTTGGCTTTCCACCATTCTTATTTTGAGTACCTGCCAGTATAGGGTCCTGACAGCTTATCCATACCAGTGGTGCGGTATTGACACCCTTCCAATTAGGGTGACAGATTGGACCCCAACTTAGCTATAATAGCGTATTTGGGGCATGTCGGTTAGATGACTGCTTCCCACAGTTTCAGAATTAGTCTCAGTAAAAGAACTCAGATTATTCTTTAGAATATCAGGATTGTCAAATACAGTCAGCTCAGTTACAGTATGGAACACAGGTAGTTCTATCAGATTCAGGACTGTTAATACATTTACCCATGTTATCTGCTATATCAGTCACGTTAGTTATCCGTAAACACATGTTACCAATACTCATACTCAGTTATCATGTTATCACGACTTCAGTTATAGTTACTCTGTATTCATGCATGCATTCTCACATTTATATTAGACTATCAGTTAATGATAATCATGCATATGAACCCTATCCATTTAGCCTACCTCACATACATACTCAGTATATTCGATCGTACTGATGTATTTGCGCTATGATGTTTTCTTTTTATTTTACACCATAGGTTCAGAGACGTAAGTTCTAGATCAGCAGTAGCATTCCAGTATTCAGCAGTGAGTCCTCATTCTTTGAGGACATAATTAGTACTTATTATTTCAGTTCAGTTTTGCTAGATAGAGTTAGTTGAGGGCATGTCCCATCAACTCCTTCTTCAGATTATTCAATTATAGAGGCTTTTTAGACTATTATGTTTCAGAATGCAGTATTTTTAATTTTGTTATGGGTATTCTATTACCCCACACAGGTGTTTTATTATTCATATTATGTTCAGTATTGAACCTTATGGCCTTTCAGAACATGTTTCTATATTTTTATGTTATATTATGCAGTGTACAGGTATATCTATCAGTCATGGGTTATCTTGTGGTGCTTCATGGTAATGAGCACCGTGTAGCATTTTGGGCATCAGGCTCGGTGCATTACAAACTTGGTATCAGAGCCAGGTTCAATAGTGTCCTAGGAAGTTTTAAAGTTGCATTTAGTAGTCTTGTACATGGGTGTGTTGCCTGCCACATTTATGTGCAGGAGGCTATAAAATGTTGTAGGAATAGCTTTCCTTCTTTCAGTATTCATGTCGTGCCAGTGAGCATAATCTCAAGTTAATCTCTAAGTCTAATCCGTTTCTCCTCTTGATTTCAGAAATGCCTCCCAAGAGAAGAAATCAGCTAGCCCCTCAGCTCGAAGATCCTTTGGGCGAACATATTTCTCATGCGGAGTTCAGAGCTGCATTCATTACTCTTGCTCAGTTAGTCACTACCCAGAATGAATGACCAACTATCATTTTAGCCAACCCAGTGGCCAATTCAGCTGCATCCAGGGTTTCGGACTTCACCTGAAGGAACCTTTTATCCTTCTTCGAGTCTAAGGTAGATGAAGACCCTTAGGATTTCATTGATCAAATTTAGAAGGTGACAGATATCATGGTGGTGACTACTGTTGAGAGTGCTGAGTTAGCCGTGTATCAGTTACAGGATGTGGCTCATACTTGGTACAAGTAGTGAAAGTCTGAAAAGTTAGATGATGTAGATCCTATAGAGTGGGAGGAGTTTGTCATGACATCTTAGACAGATTCTTTCCCCAAGAGCTAAGGGAGGCTAAGGTGCTAGAGTTTATCAAGGCAATATGATGGTGAAAGAGAATTCTCTTAAGTTTACTCAATTAGCCAGATATGCCCCTCATGTGGTCGTGGATAGCAGGGTTAAGATGAGTAAGTTCATTTTAGGGGTGAATGATAGTGGGGTAAATGAGTGCAGATCCACCATAATGAATAGTGACATGAATTTAGCCAGGCTTATGACTCATGCCCAACAAATAGAGGAGCAGAAAGTTATGATAAGAGAGTATGGTCAGGTAATTTCAACTTTTCTCAGCCCAAATTAGAAGGAGGAAACTATTCTCGGTTTTTTCCTAAGCCATCAGTTCCATCTCCTTCTTCAGCTAGTGCTCTAGCTTCTAAGTTCAGAGATAGAGCGCCAGGCTCTCAGTCTCAGGGCAATGTTAGCAGCGCTCGCACTTATCTCCTTTATCAGAATTATGGTAAGAACTACAAAGGTGTTTGTAGATGTGGTAGTAATGTTTATTTTGGATGTGGCAGGCCAAGCCATAAAGTTTGGGAGTATCCTCAGACTGCTTCCCAACATCAGCAAAATCATTCCGCAACTCAGTTCGATCATCCAAATCAGTAGGGCGCCACTTTTAGTGCTACTAGTGGGCAATTTCCAAATAGGCTCTATGCTCTTTAGACCCAATAGGATCAGGAAGATTCTCCTGATGTAGTTACGGGTACGTTATAGATCTTTCATATGCATGTTTACGTTTTGCTAGATCCAGGTGCATCCTTGTCTTTTGTTACTCCTTATATAGCAGGCGATTTCGAATTCAATCCTAAAATTCTAGCAGAGCCCTTTTTAGTATCTACCCCAGTGGGTAAAACCATCATAGCTTAGTGGGTATACAGGAACTGCCCGATTATGATATTTTAGAAAGTTACTTCAGCAGATCTAGTCGAATTAGAGATGACTGATTTTGATGTCATTCTTGACATGGATTGGCTTTATTCCTGGTATGCCACCGTCGACTACAGAAATAGAATAGTCCAATTTCAGTTTCCAAATAATCCTGTATTAGAGTGGAGGGGTAGTACTTCATCTTTTAGGGGTCAGCTTGTTTCCTACCTTCGAGCACAGAAAATGATATCTATAGGATGTGTTTATTATCTTGTTCATGTTAAGGACTCTAGTTTTGAAATTCCCAACATCAAATCAGTCCCAGTTGTGAACGAGTATTCAGATATCTTTCTCAAAGATCTTCCAGGTATTCCTCTCGAAAGGGAAATAGACTTTGACATTGATCTTTTTCCAAACACCCAGCCTGTCTCTATCCCGCTATACAGAATGACACCTGGAAAGCTCAAGGAACTGAAAGAACAATTGAAGGATCTCTTAGATAAGGGATTCATCAGACCCAGCATTTCCCTGTGGGGCGCACCAGTCTTATTCTTGTGCAAGAAAGATAGTTCTCTCAGGATGTGTATAGATTACTGCCAGCTTAATAAAGTCACGGTCATGAATCGGTATCCACTTCCCATAATTGATGACTTGTTTGACCAACTTCAGGGTGCTAGTTATTTCTCTAAGATAGAACTTAGATCATGCTATCATCAGCTTGGAGTTAGAGAATGTGACATCCCGAAGACAATTTTTCATACTCGGTATGGTCATTTCAAATTCCTAGTCATGTCCTTTGGTCTTACCAATGACCCTGCATCTTTTATAGACTTGATGAATCGGGTGTTCAAGCAATACTTGGACATGTTCATAATAGTCTTTATAGGTGACATCCATGTTTACTCCCACAGCGAGCAAGACCATTCAGACCATCTCAGAATTGTTCTTCATGCTCTCAGAGATCACCAGTTATTCGCCAAATTTAGTAAGTGCAAATTTTGGATAAGGTTAGTAGCATTCCTTAGTCATATCATTTCTGGTGATGGCATTAGAGTAGATCCTCAAAAGACCAAAGCGGTAAGAAACTGGCCTCACCTTGTATCTCTATCAGATATCAGGAGTTTCTTTGGTTTGGATGGATATTACAGGTGGTTTGTTGAGGGATTTTATTCTATTGCATCCCCTACGTTCAGATTGACTCAGAAAAAGGTCAAGTTTCAGTGGTTAGATCCTTACGAGAAGAGTTTTCAAGAGTTAAAGACTCGACTCACCTCAACTCCAGTTCTAGCTTTACCAGATGGTTCAGATGGGTTCGTAGTATATTGAGATACATCCAGAGTGGTTTTAGGTTGTGTCCTCATACAGTATGGTAAGGTCATAGCCTACGCCTCCAGACAGCTTAAACCCCGTGAGAAGAATTATCCTACTCATGATATTGAGTTAGCAGCTATAGTCTTTGCCTTGAAGATTTGGAGGCATTATCTCTATGGAGTTCATGTTGATGTCTTCACAGATCATAAGAGTCTTCAGTATGTCTTTTCTTAGAAAGATCTAAATCTTCGTCAGAGAAGGTGGTTAGAGCTCTTGAAAGACTATGATGTGAGTATCCTTCATCATCCGGGCATGGCTAATGTAGTGGCTATGCTCTTAGTAGACTGTATATGGGTAGTGTTGCTCATGTTGAGGATAGTAGAAAGAAGTTAGCTCAGGAGGTTCATCAGCTTGCCAGACTAGGATTTTGCTTAGTCGACTCTTCAGAGGGTGGTGTATGTGTTCAGAGTAGTTCAGAATCATCTCTAGTTTCCAAGGTAAAAGAAAAGAAAGACAACAATCCCAGCCATGTCAAGCTAAAAAAAGTCAGTCAGAGATAAAAAATTAGAGGTTTTCTCCCAAGGGGGAGATGGTGTTCTTCATTGTCAGGGTCATCTCTGTGTCCCAGGTGTAGATGACTTGATGCAGTTAATTCTTGCAGAAGTGCATGGTGCGCGATACTCTATTCATCCAGGGGCCACTAAGATGTAGCGCGACTTACGGGAGTTCTATTAGTGGAGTGGGATAAAGAGACATATTGTAGAGTTTGTGGTTAAGTACTCTACATATCAGCAGGTTAAGATAGAGCATCAGAATCCTAGTGGTTCCACGGAGGTGTTCACTATTCCTACTTGGAAGTGGGAAGAAGTGAACATGGACTTTGTGACAGGTTTGCCTCGAACTCGCCATTAAAATGATTCAGTTTGGGTCATTGTAGACAGAATGACCAAGTCAGCTTATTTTCTTCCAGTTCATACCTCTTATTTAGCTGCGGATTATGCCAAACTCTACATCAAGGAGTTGGTCAGATTACACTGTGTTCCTTTATCTATTATTTTAGACAGAGGTACCCAGTTCACCTTTCATTTCTAGAAAGCATTCCAAAATGGTCTTGGTACCCAAGTTCATCTCAGTACAATCTTTTATCCTTAGACAGATGGTCAAGCAAAAAGGACCATTCAGACTCTAAAAGATATGCTAAGGGAATGTGCAATTGATTTGAAGAGTAGTTGGGATGACCACTTTCCTTTGATTGAGTTTGCATACAATAATAGCTATCATTCCAGTATTCGCATGGCTCCATTTGAAGCTCTTTATAGTAGGAGATATAGATCTCCAATCGGTTGGGTTGAAGTTAGTAAGGCCTCAGTCCTAGGGCCTGACTTGGTATTCGATGCCTTAGAGAAAGTCCAGTTGATTAGAGAAAGACTTCGGGCTGCTCAGAGCCGACAGAAGTCTTCTACAGATGTACACAGGAAGGATCTCAAGTTCGAGATTGGTGACTATGTCTACCTCAAGATCTCTTACATGAAGGGAGTGAAGAGATTCGACAAGAAGGGAAAGCTCAGTCCTTAATATGTCGGTCCCTTCAAGATTCTCAGTTGTTTCAACAAAGTAGCTTATGAGCTTGAGTTGCCTTTAGATCAAGCATCAATTCATCCAGTCTTCCATGTTTCTTTTCTCAAGAAGTACATAGGTGAACCATTAGTATTAGTCCCTATTCAGAGCATAGATGTTCAGAACAACCTCTTCTATGAGGAAATTCTAGTCAAAATTCTGGACTATCAGACTCGTCAACTAAGGAATAAAGAATTCCCTTTAGTCAAGGTTCTTTGGCAAAATCAGTCTGCTAAGGGAGATACTTGGGAAGAAAAAGTAAACATACGGTCCAAGTATCCTCACCTCTTCTCTGCCAGTCCAGATCAAGCTCAAGGAGATAGTTCTCCTTAAGCTTATTCAGCTTCACGTTCAGTATTCAGTACAACCTCAGTATTCAGTTTCATGCTCATGTTCTCATTATAAACTTGGTACCAAGTAACTTTGCATATTCAATCATTCATACATGTATCAGTTTATTTATATAATCATGCATCAGATATGCATTTTCATTGCAAGTACTTTAGTTATCAGAAACCTCAGTCATGCATTCATAAAGCAGTTACACATGCATCAGATATGTATGTCCAGTATGATATATTTAGTTGATCATTCATGTCAGTCATGAGATCATGTTTCAGTCATTCATGTTCAATTCATGTTTGACTAATTATCTCCCCTCTCAGTTAGTCTCATTCGAGGATGAATGTTTCTAAGAGGGAGATATTGTAAGACCTCGTAAAACTTTGCATATAAATACAACTCATTTAGCTTCTTGAAGCTCAATAAAAGGCCCAACACTTAGAAAATTTCAGCGAAGTGTTCAACACTTAGTCTCATTTTAGACCTCCAAACTTTGGAGATTTATTTAATGTCCTTCCCGACCTCGATTTCCCAATTTTCAAGTTGCGTTGTGATAGGAAAAGGTCATAGTACATCTCAGGTAAGTTTCGAAATTTTTGAGATAGCATAAGGGCATGTTTGGGTGACCAAACCAATATCAAAAGGCGATAGGCCCGCGTCGCTCAGTCTAGAGCACCGCACTAGGTAGGGCACCACCCTGGGTTGAGCACCGCTATCGTAAGGCGTCGCCCAAGGTAGTCCCCTGGGCTAGGTAAGGCACCGCCCTGTGAATCGCCCTAGGCCAAAATTTGCATTCCACCTCCGTGTTTTAAAGGGATTTTGGTTATTTTCCACCTATATATAAGCTCCCAAACACGGGATTTAACCCCAACTGAAGCAAAATATACCCTTTTTCATCAATTTCTCTCAAGAACAAGGGTTTCAATTTGATGACCCAATTCCAAGAGATTTCAATATAGATCATTAAGGAACTTTCACGAAGGTATGCATTGTATTGATTCATAGAATTCTTTCATCCATGAAGCTCAAGAACCCTACTTTTAAACTATATATCATGATATTTATGTTGTGACTTGAATTTGATCATGTTTACGTGTTGAACAATTCCAAGATGGAGTCTTTATATGTCTGTATGAAACTAGGATGACATATTAGTTGCAATATATGAATTTTGAGTGATTTGGATTGTTAAATTGATAAATACACCTATGCCATAAAGTGTGCATGCAAGGTGTTTGATAAAATGCATAGGAAACTAGAATTCATGTTTTCATGACCCAGTAGTACCTAAATAACAAGTCCATGCTATCCCTTATGATCCCACATGAATGCCGTGCTATTGCTATGTGTTGTTGTTATGACATGGAATATTCATGACATTGGAGTTATACAAGTAGTTACATGTTATATGCATTCCCTTTCATGTATAATATGTTGAGAATAATGTGCAGTATAAAATCCCCTACTTATGGCATCATGAATTGTGAACTTTGTTCCTATGATCAAGAAGTGTCATGTGGCGTTAGTTTCCTTTCATCGAGTCATGAGGGTACTTGTACCCAAAAAATATAGCTATGTGCTTAGAACCCATGCCATGTTTTCACGATATCCTCAGTCAAACCAGGTTCAGTAGAATTCAGACAGTCAAGTGACTCCGAAAATCTCAAAAATCTCATAATCCAGTCAGTTATCAGACATCAGTAGTATTCCGTCAGTTAATTGAATTCAGTAAACTCAGTCCATGTACAGTTCAGTAATTATATTCAGAGTCTTTTCAGATGGGAGTAGAAATTAGCACCGAGCAAACCCAAGGATGGGAACTCACCTGCCAGTGTAGGGTGTGATTCTTAAAAGCAATCCTTGTGTTCCATAACTACGTAGCTAGTATAGGTTGAGACATCTAACCTGTCAGTTTAGGGTTGATGAGGTGGCTTAGCCTGTCAGTTTAGGGGTCCCATCATTCTTATTTTGAGTACCTACCAGTATAGGGTCCTCACAGCTTGTCCTTACCAGTGGCGCAGTATTGACACCCTTCTAATTAGGGTTACAGATTGGACCCCAACTTAGCTATAATAGCATATTTGAGGCATGTAGGTTAGATGACTACTTCTCATAGTTTCAGTATCAGTCTCAGTAAAAGAACTCAGATAGTTCTTTAGAATATCAGGACTATCAGATATAGTTAGCTCAGTTACAGTATAGAACATGGATAGTTCCATTAGATTCAGGACAATCAGATACAGTAACCCATGTCATCAGCTATATCAATCACATTTGTTATCAGTAAACACATGTTACCAGTACTCATACTCAATTATTACGACTTCTGTTACAGTTACTATGTATTCGTGCATGCATTCTCACGTTCATATTAGATTGTCAGTAAGTAATAATCATGTATATGAACCCCATTTATTTAGCCTACCTCACATGCATACTCAGTACATTCAATTGTACTGACGCATTTGCGCTATGGTGTTTTCTTTTTATTTTACACCATATGTTTAGAGACGCGAGTTCTAGATCAGCAGTAGCATCCCAATATTCAGCAGTGAGTCCACATTCTTTGAGGACACAATTAATACTTATTATTTCAGTTTAGTTTTGCTAGGTGGAGTTAGTTGGGGACATGTCCCATCAACTTCTTTTTCAGATTTTTCAGTTATAGAGGATTTCTAGACTATTATATTTCAAACTTTAGTATTTTCAGTATTTTTTTGGGTATTCTATTACCCTACACACATATTTTATTATTCAAATTATGTTCAGTATTGAACCTTATGGCTTTCAGTACATGCTTCCGCATTTTTATGTTATATTATGCAGTGTACAAGTACAAATATTAGTCATGGGTTAGCTAGTGATCCTTTAGGGTCATGAGCACCATATAGCGTTCGGGGCACTAGGATCGGGGCATTACATCTCTTTACTCTCTCTACTCTTCTTCTTCATATTTTTTGTTTTATAACACGTTATCAGCACGAGACTCTGCCGTCTCAAATTTGAAGTCTAAGGTATTATTTTATTTCTTTTCATATGACTAATTAATAATCTTACAAAACTTAAGTTCGTTGCATCGAGCAAGAACTATCTCTCATGGGTGTTGGATGCTAAAATCCACTTAGATGCTATGGTCTTGGTGATGCCATAAAGAAAGAAAATACAACCTCTAATTAAAATCGTGCTAAGGTTATGATTGTCTTGCGTCATCATCTTGACAAAATACTAAAAATTTAATACCTTACTACTAAGGATCCACTCGTATTGTAGAATAGCCTAAAGAAAGGTTTGATCACTTAAAAATGGTCATCCTTCCAAAAGTATGATATGAATGGATGCATCTGAGGTTTCAAGACTATAAGTCTGTTCATGAGTATAATTCTGCCATGTTTAGAATTTCTTCTCAATTGAAACTATGTGGAGAGATAGTCAATGATGCCTATATGATGGAAAAGATGCTCTCCTTTTTTCATTCCTCGAATATGCTATTACAGCAGCAATATCAAGAAAAAGGAATCAAGAAATATACTGAACTGAGTTCTCATCTCCCTGTGGCTAAACAAAATAATGATTTGTTGATAAAAAAAACCACGAGAATTGACCTACTGGATCTGTACCATTTCTTGAGGTGAATGATGTGCATGCTCACCATGCTAGGTCTGGAAAAGGTCGCGGTACTGCATGTGGTCGTGGATGTGGTCGTTATCGTGGTCATGATGACCAAGAAAGAAACTCTATTTCGGGTGTTAATCATTCATTGAACAAAAAGAAAAAAAAAAGAAACATGGAACAATTACTTGTTTTTGATGTGGTGAAAAAGGATATTATTCACGTGACTGTCACGCTCTTAAGCACTTGGTTGATCTTTATCAAGTATTACTAAATAAGAAATAAAGAAATCCCGAGGCTAACTTTATCTCTGAAAATAATGTGGACATCATATGATTGAAGGCTTCGGAAAAGATATTATAATCTTGCCCAAGGGAACTAAACTCATCATAAATTATGCTATGTTTTCTCCTAAGTCTCGGAGAAACTTGATGAGTTTTAAAGATATCTGTGAAAATGGTTATCATATCAAGACAGTTGATGAGATGAATCTTGAATATCTTGGTATCACCAAGAATGTCTCTGAGTAGACACATGTTATAGAAAAGTTTCCTACTTTAACTCCTGTCCTGTATTGGACAAATATTTATTCAATTGAGGCACATTCTATAGTAAATCAGAAGTTTACTAATTTCAATACTTTCGTACTTTGGCATGATCTTCTGGGACATCCTGGATCTATAATGATGAGACTAATCATAGAAAATTCAAATGAGCATGCATTAAAGAGATTAAAGGTTCTTTCAAATTATCATGCAATGCTTGTTATCAAGACAAGCTGATTGTGAAGCTATCGCCAACAAAAGCTGGGATTGAGTCCCCCACATTCTTGGAACACATACATGGGGATATTTATGGATCCATTCACCCACCTAGTGGGTCGTTTAGATACTTTATGGTCCTAATAGAAGCTTTCTATGGATGGTTTCATGTGTGCCTTTTGTCATCTTGCAACTTGGCATTTGCAAAATTATTGGCACAAATAATATGATTACGGGTACAGTTTTTCGATAATCAAATGAAGTTTATTCGCCTTGATAATGCTGTAAAATTTTCAACTAAAGTATTTAATGGCTGTTGCTTATCGATTGGGATAAAAGTGGAACATCTTGTACCCTATGTGCACACTTAAAATGGCTTTGCCGAGTCATTAATTAAATATTTGCAGTTGATAGAAAGACCATTGCTTATGAAAGCTAAGTTGCCCACTTCTATTTGGGGTCATGAAATTTTGCATAATGTAACACTTGTTCATCTTAGATCGACAAATCATCATAAATTTTTTCCATTGCAATTGGTTTTGGATCAAGAGCCTAATATATCTTATTTGAGAATTTTTGGGTGCGGTGTATATGTGCCTATAGCACCACCAAATCACACAAAGATGCACCCCCAAAGAATGTTAGGAATTTGTATTGGGTTTGAATCACCCTCTATTATTCGCTATCTTGAACAATTATTAGGAGATGTGTTCATTGCTCGATTTGTAGATTGTCGATTTAATGAGATAGTTTTCCCAAAATTAAAGGGATAAGATAGTGACATCAAAAGAAAAATTTTATGGAAAATCCATCACTATCTCATCTTGATTCATGTGCTTCTATTTGTGAGCAAGAAGTACAAAAGATTATTCATCTGCAAAAAATTGCAAATCAAATGCCAGACGCATTTATAGATTTGAAAAGAATCACTAAATCATATATTCCTACAGAGAATCTCCCAATTCAAATTAATGTTCCTAAAGGACCATCTACTAGTGTCATAGCTAATGAATCTAAAGCACACTTGAAGCATGGTAGACCATTAGGTTCTAAGGATCAAAATCCTAGAAAATGAAAAAAAATGGTTAGATGATACTACAAAAGATCCTCATATGGAAGTTCAAGATTTGAGAAATGTTGATATTCCTTAAGGAATTAATGAGCCTGAAACTCAAGAAAATGAAGAACTATCCATAAATTTAAGTGATGTTGATACTAATTTGATTCAATTTGAAATAGTAGTGGATTATGTCTTTGTATATAATATTGCAATGAAAATCATGCAAGATAATGAGGATCTTGAACCTCGATCTATCACAAAATCGACAAAGAAATGACTGGGCAAAATGACAAGAAACAATTCAATCTGAGTTGAATTCATTTGTCAAACATGAAGTTTTTGGACCTATAGCTCAAACACCTAATGGTGTTAAGCCTGTTGGCTATAAATGGGTCTTTGTGCCAAAAAGAAATGAGAAAAATAAAATAAAAAGGTATAAGGCATGCCTTGTTGCATAAGGTTTTTCACAACGGCCTGGTGTCGATTATGACGAGACATATTCACTAGTTATAGATGCAATAACATTGCGCTTATTCGTTTCACTGTCCACGAGAGACTTGAAATGCATTTGATGGATGTGGTAATAGCCTATCTATATGGATCACTTGATAATGAGATATACATGAAAATTCTCGAAGGATTTAAAATGCCAAAAGCATATAGTTCAAAGCCTCGAGAAATGTATTCCATTAGATTGCAAAGATCATTTTATGGTTTGAAGCAATCTGGACGCATGTGGTATAACTGTCTTAGTGAATATTTATCTAAGGAAGGTTATACAAATGATGAAATTTTCCCATGTATTTTCATAAAGAAAACAACATCGGAGTTTGTATACTTGTTGTCTATGTCGATGAAATAAACCTTATTGGAATGCCAATAGAGCTTCAAAAGGAAATTGATTACCTAAAGAAAGAATTTGAGATGAAAGATCTCAGAAAGACAAAGTTATGCCTTGGTTTGCAAATTTAGCATTTGACAAATGGTATCTTTCTCCATCAATTTGCCTATAAATAAAAGGTGTTAAAACGATTCTATATGGATGGAGCACATCCATTAAGTACTCCGATGGTTGTTCGATCACTTGATGTAAATAAGGATACATTTTGACCTCAAGAAAAGAATGAGGAACTCCTTGGTCCCGAAATACCATATCTTAGTGCAATTGGTGCACTAATGTATCTTGAAAATACTACAAGGAATGATATAGCCTTTTCCGTTGATTTGTTAGCAAGGTATAGTTCTGCTCCTACCAGGAGACATTGGAATGGGATCAAACACATATTACGATAACTAAAAGGGACTACCGATATGGGCTTATTTTATTCTAAAGATTGTAGTTACGTTTTTGTTGGTTATGCTAATGTTGGGTACTTATCTGACCCATTTAAAGCTCGGCTCAAATAGGCTATGTGTTCATATTTGGGGGTACTGCCATATCTTAGAGATCTACAACGTAGTCTATCAAGCCACTTCATCGAACCATGCTGAGATTATATCTATTCATGAAGCAAGCCGAGTGTATGTGTGGTTGAGGTTCACAATATATCTCATTCGAGAAAAATATTGCTTTGAATATGACAAAGTACCCACAATTTTATATGAAGATAATGCAACATGCATAGCACAACTTAAAGGAGGATTCATAAAAGGAGATAGAACGAAGCACATTTCGCCGAAGCTCCTCTATACACATGATCTACAAAAGAATGGTGATACTAATGTATAAAAGATTCGTTCAAGTGAAAATATGGTTGATTTATTCACCAAGTCTCTTCCAACTTCAAATTTCAAGAAGATGGTACACAATATCGGAATGCAATGATTTGAGAATGTTCTTATTAGGGAGAGTTAATGCGCGTTGTACTCTTTTTCCCTTACGAGGTTTTGTTCCACTGAGTTTTCCTTGTAAGGTTTTCAATAAGGCAGCCTATATGCGTATTTTTAGACATTCAATGGGGAATGTTATGATGTTAGTGTATATCAATTGTAGTGAATGTCTATCAAGATCTTTTTGATGTCTATTAGGATTTAAAGTATCTATTTTTTACTCAGAAACAGTAAATTTTCCTATAAATAGAAGGACTTCCTTCATTGTAAATCATCCCTCAAGAGAAATAAGAATTACTCTCTATTTTTTCCACTCTCTCTACTCTTCTTCTTTATTCTTTCTTGTTTTATAACAAATACAATATAACTGGCGCTTTTACCTTAATAATTTTGAATTATTATTTATGAAATGGTAATGGCCCAACTGAAAATCTTAGGTAACATGAAATTAGACATGTTCTCCTGTTTAAGAATCCTATGCTATAGGTACTGCAACTCAGCAAGATAACCTAACTACTATGCTTATGATATTTTTACATGTCCTAATAACTCACGTGAGTTATGCTCGATTTTGTCTACGGATGGACTGATTATCTAACATATTCCAACAAAAGCAGTAAAGACAGTAAATACTGAACGTGATATTTTTATATGGAAAACACCCGGCTCATAAAAGGTGCAAAAACCATGTCCTGTACCTTTACGAGATTTAACCCCAACTTCACTAAATACAATGAGCCACTCCACAAAAGATTAAAAACTCGGTAACCTAAGGAATTATAAACTCTAAGTCCTAATGTTCAATAATAATATCCTCAGACTATTGAAACCTACTTCAAGTTTCCCCACTTGAAAATCAGTTTACAAAACTATAGCAACCCTAGGAACTAACTTTAATTTCTAAAAACACACAAACCTCAGAGGGTTCATGTTCCCAAATCTTTGAGTTATACCAACTCTAAGAATAAACTCCTAAATCAATTTATAACACATTGGCACTAAGAAAGCATGAAAATTACAACTCAATAAACTTCCTAATATATATTAACTAGAATAAGAAACTATTCGACACAAGGATGAACTAGGTTCTACAATCTGGTTCACTGTATTAGGCTGCACTTCGATAGCTAGGAAAATCTCTCTCAAATTTTGTTCTTACTTATTTGCTCATGTTCTCCCTTTCTCTCTCTTAGTATTAGTTAATTAATTTCATTTTTAAAGTCCTTGAATATTTATAACTTCTACTGATCTTCACAACCAAGTACACTTTTAACTCCATAAGGACTCCTATGCTTCTTGGACTCTTTTCTTGAGTGTTGTAGTCAAATAATAATTCTTATTTTCAGCACATGATGATCTCCTAATGTTTATATGAAGTAACAAACTTTCTTTCTTTTATTTTTTCTCATATGAATTTATCCACAAAAAGTCATCTTGCAAGTTGAACTCTTTTGAAGCAGCTTTTCATGAACCAGCTACGCTTACTTGTTCCATGGCCTCTTGTCAATCATCAAAACTTTACAAGTTTTAATAAATTCCCCCTTTTTGATGATGACATACTCAAGCCCTTGTGCATTCCATTATTCTGATATCAACATCTTGATATGTGAATACTAAAACCTAGAATAGTTGAATAAAAGCTCATGCTCTTGTGTATCCCATTTCAATACTGACATCTTCACCTGTGAAAGTTAAAGCACGGATAATTGAATGATCCAGGTTAGTTAACAAAATTATAAAATCTACACAACCCTTATGTCCCCTCTTTTGGTATCATCAAAAACTATTTCAATAATATAGATGACAAAGAATTATGGCCTCTGCATGATGGAACAGGTAAAGAAAACATGTTTCATTTATTTGGTTCATAACTTTGTCAATCATTGAAATATATAAATCCATTATAACTCTTACTTGACAAGGACTTTTATCTTCTTAGATTCTTGAGCCTGCATATTTGTGGACTCCTTATGTGGATACGGTTTGTCCAAGTTTGTAAGAACTCTTGAATGACAAGGATGACCATCTTGCTTAGATGCTTGAGTCAACACATTTTTGAAATCCTATATTGAATATGCTTTGTACAGAATTCCAGTACTAAAAAAGGCCAAAAAACGACGGCCAATGTCACTTTTTTGGCCAAAACAGATGAAAAAGCGATGTTGTCACTTGTGTCACAAAAAGACCCATTGTTTTTTTGAAAACGATGGAATGTGTCGCTTTTTTAACGACAGACAACGTCGCTTTTTGGAAAATAAGTTTTTTTTTAGTTATTTATAGAAAAAGTGATGCTGTGCATCATTTTTTGTTCTTCATGTGAAGAACAAATGATGAACAAAAAATGACGAACATCGTCATTTTATTGAAGAAAAATAAATAATTTTATTTAGAAAAAAAAACACTTTCCGTTAAATAAAAAGCAACATTGTTCGTTGTTTTTTATTCTTCATAATGAAGAAGAAAAACGACGGACAACGTCACATTTTTTAAAATTTATTTTAAAAAATTTTAGAAAAGCGACGGACAAAAAGGACCTTGTCTGTCATTTTTCTGCATTCCACCTGCCAAATAAAAACGTAAATTCAATATATACACCCCCATGCAACACCCATCTCTTTAATAACCATACAACGAATTACATTATCAAAATATTTAAGAAATTCAAATCAACAACACTTAAACAATCAATCCAACATCCAAAACACTTAATAATTAATCCAACAACATTCAAAACACTTACACAATCCTAAAGTTTTTTAATTAGAGTCTATAAGAGTCCTAGATTTATTCTTAGTAGTTGACTTCGAACTCTTATCACGACGAGGCCGATCACCATCACCACCGGATGTCATCTGTATGCAAGTTTATATTAAAATATATAAAAATCAAGTCATTAGTTCATATTTCATGTGACTACACTTAACTATTTTCAAGTTACTATTACACATTTCAAGTCACTACACTCAAACCATTTTCAAATAGCTAATTGACATTTTATGTCACTATATTTAATAATTTTCAAGTCACTATTACACACTTCAAGTCACTACGCTTAACCATTTTCAAATAACTAATTCACATTGCAAGTCACTATCCTTAAAACATTTTCAAGTCACCAGTACACATTTCAAATCATTACACTTAACTATTTTCAATTAACTAATTCACATTTCAAGTCACTATATTAACCATTTTCAAGTAACTATACTTTATTATTTTCAAGTTATTAGTACACATTTCAAGTGACTAAACCATTTTCAAGTCACAAGTTCACAATTTTAAGTAACTACACTTAACCATTTTCAAGTCACAAATTCTCAATTTCAAGTAACTACACTTAATCATTTTCAAGTCACTACACTTAATAATTTTCAAATAGCTTATTCATATTTCAAGTCGCTACACTCAAACCATTTTCAAATAGCTAACTGACATTTCAACTCACTATACTCAACCATTTTTAAGTAACTACACTTGACCATTTTCAAGTCACTAGTAAACATTTCAAGTTACTACACTTGACCATTTTCAAATAACTAATTCACATTTCAAGTCACTACACTTAACCATTTTCAAGTCACTAGAACACATTTCAAATCACTACACTTAACCATTTTCAAATAATTAATTCAAATTTCAAGTCACTATACTTAACCATTTTCAAGTAACTACTTCACATTACAAATAACTATACCTAACCATTTTCAAGTCACTATATTTAACCATTTTCAAGTAAATAATTCAGATTTCAAGTAACTACACTTTAACCATTTTCAAGTCGCTAGTACACATTTCAAGTCACTATACTTAACAATATTTTTAAGTAACTACACTTAATCATTTTCAAGTCACTACACTTAATAATTTTCAAATAACTTAGTCACATTTCAAGTCACTACAATCAAACCATTTTCAAATAGCTAATTGACATTTCAAGTCACTATACTTAACCATTTTCAAGTAACTAGACTTAATCATTTTCAAGTCACTAGTAAACATTTCAAGTCACTACACTTGACCATTTTCAAGTAACTAATTTACATTTCAAGCCACTACACTTAACCATTTTCAAGTCACTAGTACACATTTCAAATCACTACACTTAATTATTTTCAAATAATTAATTCAAATTTCAAGTCGCTATACTTAACCATTTTTAAGTAACTACTTGACATTTCAAATAACTATACTTAACCATTTTCATGTCACTATACTTAACCACTTTCAAGTAACTAATTCACATTTCAAGTAACTACACTTTAACCATTTTCAAGTTACTAGTACACATTTCAAGTCACTATACTTAACCATATTTTCAAGTAACTACACTTAACTATTTTCAAGTCACTACACTTAATCATTCATTTCAAGTCACTATACCTAACCACTTTCAAGTAACTACACTTAACCATTTTCAAGTCACTAGTACACATTTCAAGTCACTATGCTTAACCATTTTCAAGTAACTACGCTTAACTATTTTCAAGTCACTAGTACACATTTTAAGTCACTACACTTAACCATTTTAAAGTCACTAGTATATATTTCAAGACACTACATTTAATTATTTTCAAATCACGAGTTCACAATTTAAAGTAACTTAGTTCACATTTCAAGTGACTACACTTAACCATTTCTAGTCTCAAGTACATATTTCAAATCACTACACTTAATCATTTTAAAGTCATAAGTATACATTTCAAGTAGCTACACTTTATGTCTGAAGGCAGTAATAGGCAGAACATTAGTGAGGTCAAAATGGTCAAGTCCAACACTAGTACCTACAACACACTCCAAACTAGGGTATTTATCAAGTGTCTCTGAGGTTACCAGAGTAGGACCCACACAGAGCATGACCCGAACCATTGTTGGTGGCTGGAATGACGGGATGGTGGTGCGTCGTGGCTGGAACTAGGGTGCTATTCCACTGGTAGCTGGACTGAGCAGTGGCAAGCGTGGTGGTTGGACCGACAGTTAATGTTCGTCGGTAGTAGAGAGCGAAAGAACAGAAATGAGCAGTCGACTGTTGGTTTGAAGAAAGAGAAAAAAGAGAAAAATAGGAGGTGTGCGACTGTTTTGGCATTAAAAAGATTAGGATTTTTGGTGGTGGTATTATTAAAAAGGCAAGAAGTTGATGTAATCCTGACCATTGATCATATATTATCAATGATCGGGATTAAATTACAGAGATAGTCAATTTCAAGTAATTTGAATTGAATATTTTTAATTTGATCAAATTAAACTGATTTAGATTAGAATTGACACAAATTGAATATAAAAATGACTAGAAGTCAGATAAAATTGAAAAAATCAAATTGAGTTTGGGTTTTTATAAATGTAATAATAACATAATAATAATAACGAGGAATAATAATAATATTTGATATAAATGTAAATTACAGGTGTAAAATTAATGTTACGTATGATAAAATAAATTATTATTAATAATAATATTTTAATAGTAATAATAATACTAATTCATTTATAAAAATGAATAAACGAACACAAGTGGTCACTACTAGCATCTGTGATTGCTTTTTGGTGGTCGCTTTTTCTATTTTTTAATAATTCGAGAAAGAGAAATTACAATAATAGCGGTGGCGGAAAAAGAGAAGCGTTGGCCCTTTTTTAGAGTGATTGAATTCAAAAATAGGTTAAAATTGACATCAATTAAAGATAAGGTTGGCTAGATTTAAATAAAATGGAAAAGATAATTTAATCGACTTAGGCTGCTATTTAAATATAATAATAAATTCATAATAAATAAATAAATAAATAGTATAAAAATTGTTATTCTTACAAATAAATTGCGTATGTCACATATATATTTTATATAAAAATTATTGATAACAAATTTGAAATAAGTTGGGCATAGATGTTGTCATAATAATAATAATAATAATAATAATAATAATAATAATAATAATAGTAATAATAATAATAATAATAATAAAATCAAGGTGACATCTTTGATTGTTTTCTCTATGAGTTTCGAGAAAATGAATACAACAACTAACCCAATTTAGTCCCACAAATTGGGTTCTGTAGAGGGTACAATGTACGCAGACCTTACCGCTAAAGTAGAGAGGTTGTTTCCAATAGACCCTCGGTTCAAGAAAAATAATCTGAAGAAGTCAAATTTCAAGAAAAAAATAGTGAAAATTGATTTAATATTGTCCGTTAATCAAATATGATGAACAGTTGAGATTAAAATTGAGGAAATTAATCAATTTGGGATTAAAAATTAGGTTAAAAAATATTGAATTGGGAATTCCGATTGAGTATAATTAATCTCAATTGACACAAATTGAGTATAAAATGGCTAAAATTTAAATAAATTAGGAGAATTGAATTGAATTAGGTTGATATTTAATAAATATAGTAACTATGTAAAATTAATATTAAAAAATAAATAAAATTATTATTTTTAAATTAATTATAAATAAATTATGTAAATAAAATTAATGATGTCAATCGCATAATAATGTCAATGCATTTCATTTACTACAAATAATTTTCGGTTAATTAATTTTTGAATTCGGTATTATATATTTATCTCATAATACAATGTATTAATATGATGAATTATCGGTTAATTAGCTTCATTATTATGACTTCAATAGTGTATTATTACCCTGATCATACGATGCTAACATATTATTTAAAATATTTGGATATATAGATTCAGCTAGCTAGCTTTTGACTATTATGTACATCACTACATGAGAGATACGTATATATACATATATATATTTGATTGACTATCAACTTTAAAATATATATTATATACATCACATACGCGAGTATATTACCTCGTAATATAACTTATTTCATATATACTTTGATGAATTATCGTTTAACTTAGCTTATATTATGATATTAAAGCTTCAACAGTATATTATTACCTTGATCAATCAATCGTATGATATCAATATACAATTGAATACATTTAATTTTTTAAAATATAAAAATTATTTATTTAGTAGTAAATTAAAAATATCAAATATCGTCAGATAGTGTCGCTTTTATAAAGTTATTTTTTATTTATTTTAACAAAAATGATACTGTCCGTCGCTTTTTGTAAGAAATACAGAAAAATAAAAATAATTAAAAATTTTGACGGATAGCGTCTCTTTTCTATAATTAATATTTTAAAAATAAAAAATTGTAGCGATGTTGTCCGTCGATTTTCATAAAAATAAAAATTAAATTTAAAAATCAACGGACAATGTCACTTTTTATTATAAAGTTAATTTTTTTTTTTAACAAAAACGACACTGTCTGTCACTTTTTGTAAAAAATACCAAAAAATAAAAAATAACTAACAATTGCGATGCATAGCGTCATTTTTCTAGAATTAATATTTTAAAAATAAAAAATTATAGAAAAGTTGTTCGACGATTTTAATTAAAATAAATAAAAATTAAATATAAATTTAAAAATTGACGGACAACGTCGCTTTTTAAAAATTTATTATTATTATTTAAAAATAAATTACGATGCTATCCGTCACATTTATTAAAATTTTTTAACTTATTTGTTAATTAGTTGGCACATTAATCTGCGAAATAAAGTGACGGATATTAAGACGTTGGCCGTTGATTTAAGAAAAAAATAAATAAAAATTAAAATTAAATTTTAAAAGCAGCGGTCAGTGTTACTTTTCTCGTCAATTTTTAAAAGCGACACTTTTCATCGTTATTTTATGTGTCTTTTTTTGCTTTTTTTAGTATTGTTCATGGTATTTTCTTCTTGGGACTTTCTTTATTTCAAAAAATCCATATAAAACTACACTTTGGATGCAGGAGCATGCTGATCAACCAGTTTTATGTACGTGTTATAAGTAAGAACAAAATTTGAGAGAATTCTGCCTAACTATTGAATTGCAGCCTAATACAGTGAACTAGATTGAAGAAGCAGATTGTAGAACCTGTTTCATCCTTGTGTCGAACAGTCTTCTATTCTAGTTAATATGTATTAGAAAGTTTATTGAGTTGTAATTTTCATGCTTTCTTAGTGATAGTATGTTATAAACAGGTTTAGGAGGTTAGTCTTCGAGTTGGGATAACTCAAAGACTTGGGAACATGAACCTTAGGAGGTTTATGCGTTTTTAGGAATTAATATTAGTTCCTAGGGTTGCTATAGTTTTGTAATCTGATTTTCAAGTGGGGGAACTTGAAGCAGGTTTCAACAGTTTGAGGAGATTGTTGAACATTAGCAATTAGAGTTTACAATTCCTTAGGTTACAGAGTTTGTAATATTTTGTTGAGAGGCTCATTGTGTTTAGTGAAGTTGGGGTTAAATACTGTAGAGGTACAAATATTTTTTACACCATTTATGAGCCGGACATTTTCCACATAAAAATATCATGTTCATTATTTCCCCCTTTTTGATGATGACAAACTAATGCATCTTGTATGATGTGCTCAACTATTTTAGTTAGTTCAAAATCTAAACAAAGTATCAAGAGACACGCGTCAAATGAACCAGTCAGAATCATGGTTTATAAATATTACACATTATACACACTTTCTCTTTTTGGCTTCATAAAAAGACCTGCATCCATTATGCAAACCAAGTCTCTCAGTTAGAAATTTTAAGCCTATGGCCGCTGGTGCTATGAAACACCCTGGTTTATAGATATTAGAAAATTTCCTTGATTCCTAGTTTCTAGGAAAGATACGACTTAGGGTAATACGTCGTACACTTGGGTACGAGTGGTACAGTCGAGTCGTATGTTGACCAATGTTGGTTGGTGAAATAGATTTTGGTTACTGTAATGGGTACGACTTTGTGGTACAACTCGTATTGGTAGATAGGGATCATTTGGTTCCTTCACTTAACCATAAACTTTGAAACTTAAGTTGGATCAGAGTACGAGTGGCTCACTATGAGCCATAAGTAAGGTACGAGTCATACCTAAGACTCGTATGGTCGTTAATATTCAAAACCTCTTAGTCTATTCTGCCAGGGGCACGTTTTATGGGTACTATTGGTACACTTGAATACAACTTGGGTTTAGGTGTGTCATACCTTAGAAAGTGTTAGGTCCAAAGAGAAAAGCCTAGGGTACAAGAGGTGGGTACTGCTCATATAGGATGGGTACGACTCGTAAGGGTAAGATGATGAGAGTTTAATGTAGTTTAAGTAAGGGCAATCTGGAAATTTTTCCACTTATCCTTGTAAGGTCCCACGACTTATATTTCTATTGGGAGGTTATTCGCCCTATTATTCTATTCTTAAAACACTTGGAAAACACTCTTAAATCTTTTCTAGACTTTTTGGGCAAAGGAAGATAGGGTTTCATCTTAAGGAGTAAATTAGGGCTTGTCTTGGTGATTCTTTCCATCATCATCTTGGTTTAAGGCTTGTTATCTTCCCTTATTGTTAGTTCCAACTAAAGGCATGGTTGTATACAATATTTTTATGATTTGAATGTTGTATGATTTTGGGTTTTCATGTATGATTTGGGGGTTTTGGTTATAAATGCTTGGTTATGGGTTTTCCATGTTTTAATTGTGCTTTTATATACATTAATGGCAGTTTTGGCTAATTGGTTGCATGGGAATGGTTCTTTGGTAATGGACTTTGGTTTTGGAAATACTGTGCCCCTAATGTGTTTGATAAAATGCCTTTAACAATGTTTTTACTATAATATTGGGTTTTCAATGGAACTTATGCATTGTTTTAACTTGGTAATGGAACCTTAAATGATATGAATGGTTTAAATGATTTTAAATGTATCAGAAAGGCCTTAGTGTCCATGGTTTTGGTTAATTGAAAATCATGTGGGGTATATGGAAATCCCCTAAGAATTAGCTAAGGACAATACTTGTAAGTTATTGTTGGTATGACGATACCACTACTAATAAACTTGGTTAATAAGAATGGAATAATGGTTTGGTTGTAAAATGGTTTTAATTAGGCTTAAAGGAGGAAAATGTAGCAGAGCCGTGGAAGGTGGAGGTGTCGGGGAATCTAAACTTGAAACTCATATTTGCTGATGTAAGGTTTTTTCCTAGTGACCATGGAATGATGTCACACTTTATATTTTGGGGATTGTGTTAATCATCCTAGGTTTTCTTCCATAATCATGCGGCTTCACGCACTAGGGCCTTTTCAGCAGGGGGAGCTGAACCCATATAGCCCGTGGGTGGGTTAGGACGACAAAGCTACATGGCCCATGTAAAGGTTTTAATGGCATGCTAAACCCGTTCCCCTTTCCTAGCATGGATATATAAATATATATATGTATGGTTGTGTGCATGTGAATGGTTTTTACTTGGTTTTATAAATGGCATTATTTTATTCTTATCCTGATTTCATATTAGCATTCACCCGCTAAATCATCTTGGGGCTCTGTATCGCCACACAATGCAAGAACCGGCCGTTCCACTCCCCTTGCTTAGTTATTCAAACTTCGGGGTGAGTATTTAGATTGAAGTAGTGAGATTCCTTCTATTCAAAAGACTTTATTTTATGGATGTTATTTCATACTTTGGATTATTTATAAATATTGGTTTTGGATATGGTTGAGGGCATGTCCCAATAGTATTGGTATCATCCTTAATATTGGCATTGGTAGTAGCGCTGACATTATTGGACATAATTTCTCATTGTTCCAAGATATTTCATTTTAGGATTAATCATATCATCTTTTGGAACTCATTTGGTTATGGCCTAGTTTACGGTACTTGGTTCAGTATTGGTTTGGTTAGTAGGGTTTAGTGGACGGGATAACTTGGTAAGGTTTGTCTAGGAATAGAACTATCCCAAAGTCATTCCTTATCTAGTTATGCTATTTTATTATATGTTCAAAATTCAGCCAACTTAGGGTAGGTGACTGGATGTTGGGATGGGTAATAGGGGTGGTCTCTAGTCCTGGTTTGACCTGGGACGCCCATTATGACAAGGCCCTAGGTTGGGTCGTGTTAAGTTATCAGAGCCTTAGGTTCATGGTTAATTGGGAGTCCACAAAGTTATGTCTAATAGAGTCTCTTTTAAGGGTGTGTAGTGCACCACAGTCATAAGAGAGAGGCTACAAGGAATTTAGGAATGTTTCACTTTCTAGGTATTCTATTTGCAAGCTTGGAGTCTAAGTCTTGGAATTCTTATTTAATACTTGGTTGTTCCTTTTTCAGATCATGCCTTGATGATCAGGAACACAAGGAAACTCTTCTGTCCCATCTTGGGACAATGTTGATGGGGTACGTCCTACGTCTGGAGTTCGTCTTTAATCTCACGGTCTTATACCTGATAGTTCTGAAGGTTCTATGGTTGCTACTAGTCCTCCTAAGGGTGAGGTAACTAATGTGGAATTTTTCTAGTCTACTTATACTATTGCTCAATTGGTTGCTACTCAGGCTGCGTGGGATGCGTCTGGTGGGTTATCTGCTGAGGTCATAAGGATTGGTCAGTTTCTAAAATTGAATCATCCTACTTTTATTGGTGTAAAGGTAGATAAGTATCCTAAAGGTTTTTTGGATAAAATAAAGAAGATATTTAGGGCGATGTAGACTACTAATGTGGAAGGTGTAAACTTTACAGCTTAACAGCTCAAGGATGTTGCGTACTAATACTACAAAGAGTGGAATAGCAATAGAGGTGATATGGAGGAGTCGTCCTTATGGTATGCTTTATCTGGTGCTTTTCTGGATTCTTTTTTCCTCAAGAGTTAAGGGAAGTGAAGATGGAGCAGTTTTTAAATCTTAAGTAAGGAGAAATATCTATCAGTGAATATGTTTTGAAATTTCATTAGCTGTCAAGGTATGCTCCCGATTTGGTGACTGACATAAGAGTGAGGGTGAGAAAGTTTGCTTCTGGACTATCTCAGGATTTGATCTTAGAAAGTAAGACCACTTTGTTGATCAAGGATATGGATATTTCAAGGTTAGTTGTCCATATACAGCAGGTAGAGGTGAGAAGAGGAAATAAGTGTAGTTCAGAGATAGGTAGGGTAAAAGGAGTAGGTTTTTAGACCAGGGAGGTGCTCAGTTACAAGGTGGTTGGGATAGAGGTAAATGGATGAACAAAGAAGTAGGGGAGTTCTGGTTCTTTCTCTACTGCCAGGTCTCCTTACCCAAGGCAGTCGAGTGATAAATGTTAGCAAGGTAGGCACAGGGTGCCTAATCTCAGGAAAGTGGGGTTCAATCGGATTCTTCATGACCTCCTTGCCAATTCTGGTCGTTTTTATCGGGGTTATTATAAAGAAGAAAGGGACAAGTGTTTTAAATGTGGCCAGCCAGGCCATATACTCAAGAATTATTCGGTTGGTAAGGGAGCTTCAAGAGCGGTCAAAGCTCACGTTGCTTCATCTTCTGCTCCTGCGCCTTGTAGTGAGGCTTCAGTGTTTTCTCCTGCTTCTGGTATCGGCACTGGCCGAGATAGGTTGTATGTTCTTACAACTGGTAGGAATTTTAGTCATCACCTGATGTCGTTACTAGTATGTTATAACTTTTTTCTTGTAACGTGTATTGTCTGCTTGATCTGGAGTTCGCTCTTTCTTATGTGACCCCATTTGTGGCTATATGTATTGGTTTTGATCCTAAGGTTATTTTGGGTGCTTTTTCTATTTCTACCTCGATAGGTTACACGATTATTGCTAAGAGAGCTTATAGTGGGTGTGTGGTATCTATTCATGATAGTCTGACTTTGGTGGATTTGTTTGAACTTGATATGGTGGATTTTGATATTATTCTGGGGATATATTAGTTATACTCTTGTCACGTGTCCTTGAATTTTCAGACCCATAAGGTTGTCTTTATATTCCCTAGTGAATCAGTTATAGAGTGGGAGGGTGGTTCCCTAGATCCTAGGGTGAGGTTATTTCTTATCTTAGAGCTCAAAGGTTAATATTTAAAGGTTGTATTTATCACTTGGTCTGGGTTAAAGATTCTAAGTTAGAAGGTCCTTCTTTACAGTTAGTTCGGGTGGTAAATGAGTTTCCTGATATCTTTTTTGATAGTCTTCTGGTGTTTCTCCAGATAGGGAAATAGAGTTTGGTATTGATTTGGTTGGAGACACTCGTCCAATATCTATTACTTCTTATAGAATGGCTCTGGCTGAGTTGAGAGAACTTAAGGAGAAACCTAAGGATTTTCTGGATAAGGGGTTTATTCGTCCTAGTGTATCCCCATGGGGTGCACCAGTGTTGTTTGTGCGTAAGAAGGATGGTTCTCCTTAGATGTGCATTGACTATCGACATTTTTGAATAAGGTAACAATCAAGAGTAAGTATCCTCTTCCAAGGATAGATGAATTGCTTCATCAGTTGTAAGGTGCCAAGTTCTTTTCTAAGGTAGATCTTTGATCTGGGTATCATCAACTTAAGATTAGGGAGGAGAATATACCTAGGATAACTTTTCATACTCGGTATGGGTACTTTGAATTTTTGTGATGTCATTTGGTTTGATTAATGCCCTGATGTCATTTATGGACTTAATGAATAGGGTTTTTAGGCAGTTCTTAGATCTCTTTGTCATTGTGTTTATTGATGACATTCTAGTTTATTCCAAAAGCAAGATGGATCATGCTAATTACCTCTGCGTGGTATTGTAGACCTTGAAGGGACGACAGTTGTATGCCAAGTTCTCTAATTGTGAGTTTTGGTTGAACGCTGTGATTTTTCTTTATCATGTTATTTTTAGCGAGGTGATTATGGTGGATCTCTAAAAGGTGGATGTGGTTAAAAGGTGGCCTAGATCCATGACTCCAAACAATATTCGGAGCTTCTTGGGTTTGGCTAGGTATTATCAATGATTTGTGGAGAGCTTTTCGATGATAGCTGCTCCCTTGACTAAGTTGACTTAGAAAAAGGTAAAGTTTTCTTAGTCGGATGCTTGTGAGGTAAGTTTTGAGATGTTAAAAGATAAGCTAACTTCGGCTTTGGTTTTGACAGTGCTTGAGGGCAATGAGGGGTTTGTGGTTTATTGTGATGCATCTAGGGTGGGACTTGGTTGTGATTTGATGAAGCACGGAAAGGTAATTGCCTATGCTTCTACCAGTTGAAAGTGCATAAAAGGAATTGTCCTACTCATGATTTGGATCTATTGGCGGTGGTTTTTGCTTTGAAAATATGGCAGCATTATCTATATGGGGTGCACGTAGACATCTAATCTGATCATAAGAGTTTACAATATGTGTTCACTCAGAAGGAGCTTAATCTCAGGCAAAGAAGATGGTTAGAGCTTCTCAAAGACTATGACATGAGTCTTCACTATCACCTAGGTGAGGATAGCGTGGTTGTTAATATCTTTAGAAGGTTATCCATGGGGAGTTTGGCTCACATGGAGGAAGGAAAATAGGAACTGGTGAAAGATATTCATCACTTGGAAAATCTTGGAGTTCGTCTTTTGGACTCCGAGGATGGTAGGGTGATGGTACAGGAAGTGGTTCAGTCATCTCTTGGTGTAGATATTTAGGAGAAGCAAGTACTAGATCCTATCTTGATGAAAATCAAGAGTAATATGGGTATGTAGAAGGTAATGATGTTTAAGATTAGTGGCGATGGTACTTTATGGTACTAAGGAAGGTCATGCATTCTGAGTGTTGATGGGTCGTGACAAAGAATCTTGGCTAAGGCACATGAATCGCACTACGTTGTACATCTTAGATCGATGAAGATGTATCATGATCTCAAGGAGATATATTAGTGGAATGGTATGAAAAGGGATATGGCTGATTTTATGGCTAAGTGCTTGGTGTGTCAACATGTTAAAGTTGAGCACATGAGACTTGGTAGGTTGTATCAAGAGATTGTTTTGCCCGAATGGAAATAAGAGGTAATCAATATGGACTTTATTACCAGTCTTCCTCTACCGTGGAATCAAAATGATTTGATTTAAGTCATCGTGAATAGGATGCCAAAATCTGCTCACTTCTTGCAAGTTAGGACTACCTTTTCGGTAGAGGTTTATGTGAAGTTATATCTTCAGGATATTGTGAAGCTATGTGGGGTACCTATTTTGATTATCTCTGATCGTGGTATGCAGTTTTCATCTCTTTTTTAGAGGTCTTTTCAGAAGGGATTGGGTACTAAGGTGATTTTGAGTAATGCTTTTCATCCCCAGATATGCTTTGGGCATGTGTGGTTGATTATGTTGGCAGTTGGGTTGAGAATCTACCTTTGGTAGAGTTTTCTTACAATAATAACTATAATTTTAGTATTGGTATAGCCCCTTTTGAGGCATTACATGGTAGGAGCTGTAGATCTTCTATTGGTTGGTTCGAGCTTAGTGAGGCGAATATGTTCAATTCGGATTTGGTCTATCAGGCTATGAAAAAGGTGAAGGTGATTCAGGATAGGCTTAAGACTTCCTAAAGTCGCCAAAAGTCCTATACAGATGTAAACTATAGAGACTTAGAGTTTGGGGTTAGGGATAAGGTATTCCTCAAGGTATCTCCCATGAAGGGAGTAATGAAGTTTGGCAAAAAAGGAAGTTTAGTCCCTGGATATTAGTCCTTATGTGGTTTTGCGAAGGGTTGGTAATGTGGCTTATGAATTGGAGTTGCCTTCTAGTTTTGACTTCATTCATCTGGTATTTCATGTCTCTATATTGAGAAAGTGTATTAGTGATTCTTCTTTGATTGTTCCTTTTAAGGAGTTTGGTATCTCAGACTGTCTGTCTTATGAAGAGGTCCAGATTGAGATACTGGATAGGCAGGTTCTTTGGTTGAGAACCAAGTATGTGGATTTGGTTAAGATTCTGTGGTGGAACCATATGGTGGAAAAAGCTACATGGGAAGTAGAGGAGGACATAAAGTCCAAGTATCCCCATCTATTTTCTGCTCCTGGGATTCGTGCGGGAGGTATGTTTCTTTAACACATTTTTATGTTCTAAGTTTGTTAAAGGAAAGATTAATATCTTTGCCTCTTTGTTTTCAAACTTTGTTAAAGATTGGAAATATATTTGATAATGCAAATGACTCGTGCATGTGGTTACCCCTACCTTGTTTATTATTTGGGTATGAATGTTCCTAGTGGGGGAGACTGAAACACCTTGGTTTCTGGACCTTAGAAAATTTCCTTGATTCTTATTTTCTGGGAAAGATATATCTTAGGGGAAGGAGTTGTACACATAGATAAGAGGGGTATGGTCCATTCATATGCTGACCAGCATTGGTTGGTGGAATGGATTTTCGTTACTAGAATGGGTATGACTTTGTGGTACGAGTTATATTGGTGGATACAAATCATTTGGTTCCTTCACTTAACCTTAGACTTGGTAAATTAACTTAGATCTGAGTATGAGTGGCTCACCATGAGTCGTAATCCAGGATACGAGTCATACCCAGGACTCATATGATGGTTAGTGTTCAAACTTTTTGGATTCTATTCTGCCCAGGGTATTGTTTATAGGTACTAGTCATACACTTGAATACAATTTGGGTTTAGGTGTGTCGTACCTTGGATAGTATTAGGTCTAATGGGGAAATCCTAGAGTAAAAGAGGAGGGTACCACTCATATAGGATGGGTATGACTCATAAGGGTTAGTTGTACCCTATAATGGGAGTTTAATGCAGTTTAAGTGAGGGACATCTGGACATTTTCCCACTTATACATGTAAGGTCCCATGACTTATATTCCTATTGGGAGGTTATTTGCCCTATTATTCTATTCTTAAAACACTTGGAAAACACTCTTAACTCCCCTATGGATTTCTTGGGAAAAGAAAGCTAGGGTTTCATCTTAAGGAGTAAATTGGGGCTTGTCTTGGTGATTCTTTCCATCATTATCTTGGTTTAAGGCATGTTCTCTTCTCTCATTGTTAGTTCCAACTAAAGGAATGGTTGTATACTATGTTTTTATGATTTTAATGTTGTAGGATTTTGGGTTTTCAAGTATGATTTGGGGATTTTGGTTATAAATTCTTGGTCATGGTTATCCCATGTTTTAAATGCTTTTATATGCATTAATGGTGGTTTAAGATAATTGGTTGCATGGGAATTTTTCTTTGGTAATGGACTTTGGTTTTGAAAATATTGTGCCCCAATGTATTTGATAAAATGCCTTTAGCAATGTTTACACTATAATATTTGTTTTTCAATGGAACTTATGCATGATTTAAATTTGGTAATGGAACCCTAAATGATATGAATGGTTTAAATAATTTTGAATGGATTGGAAAGACCTTGGTGGCCATGGTTTTAGTTAATTGGAAATCATGTGGGGTACATGGAAATTCCCTATGGATTGGCTAATGACAATACTTGCAAATTATTTTTGGTATGACGATACCACTACTAATAGCCTTGGTTAATAATAATAGAATAATGGTTTGGTTAAATAATGGGTTTAATTGGGCTTGAAGGAGGGATGTGTAGCAAAGCCGTGGAAGGTGGAGGTCCTAGGAAGATCTAAACTGGAAACTCATATTTGTCGATGTAAGGTTTAGTCCTAGTGACCATATACATGATGTCACACTTTATATTTTAGGGGATGTACTAGTCATTTCAGATTTTCTTCCCTGGTGATGTGGCTTCACGCATTGAGGTCCTTTAAGTAGGGGGAGATGAACCCATATACCCCTTTGGTAGTTTAGGAAAACAAAGCTACACATCCCAGGTAAAGGTTTTAATGGCATACTAAATCCGATCCCCTTTCCTAGCTGGATATATATATATGCATGGTAGTGTGTATATGGATGGTTTTTCTTAGTTTTATAAATGACATTATTTTATCCTTATCCTGAGTTCATGTTAGCGTTCACCCGCTAACCCATCTTCGAGCGCTGTATCCCTACACGATGCAGAAACCGACCATTCCACTCCTTCTGCTTAGCGATTTAGACTTTGGGGTCAACATTTGAATTGAATTGGTGAGCTTCTATCTATTCGAAAGGCTCCATTTCATAAATGTTTTTTCATACTTTGTATTATTTATGGCTATGGTTGGAGGTATGTCCTAACCAGATTTTAATATTCTTTTGGTTGTAGGCTTTGTGGTACTTCTATGGGTTGGAATGGGCAGGATCGGTATTGGTGTCAGCCTTAGTATTGGCATTGGTATTGGGGCTGACATCGTTGGACATAATTTTTCACTATTCTATCATATTTTTTTGTGGGATTAATCATATTATCTTTTGGAACTTATTTGGTTATGACTTGGTTTATGGACCTTGGTTTGATATTGGTTTGGCTTGGTGGTTGTGTTAGTAGGGTTTGGTGGAAGAGATGACTTGGTAGGGTTGGTCTAGGAATAGATCTATCCCAAAGCCAGTCCTTATCCAGCTACACTATCTTGTTATATGTTCGAAATTCAGCCAACTCAGGCAGACGATTGGAGGTTGGGATGGGAAACGGGGGCGGTATTCGATCCCGGTTGGACTTGGGACGCCCATTATGACAAGACCCCGGGTCGGGTCATGTCAGTCTATCTTCTACACAAACACTTAAAAGCCAAAAACTCAGTTAGATATAACAAAGTATTAGGAAAGACAAGGAAATAGCTAGAAGCAAGTGACTAAAACCAAACATTATCATTGATCATTCATAAGATGCATCAAAGATTTTTAACAAAATTAAAAATAATATTAAAGTATTTTTGATGAGAGTAGAAAAGGTTTGAATGAGTCTAACGATAAGAGATTTGGGCTCTTAAGTTGGAGCATGAAATATGTTGGGAAATCTTTCTTGAGTCAATTAGAGCCTTGTATTCTATAGAGTTTGTAGCTTTTTTTTTTCAGTTCAACTTTAAGGCATGAGCATTCCTCTCTAAGAGATAAGATCACACCTATTTTGAATTATTCTGCAAATAATTATGCCCTTTACCCAACTTTGTTCATTGGTATAGAAGAACCAGGTGCCTCAACCTGTTTCATATGTGCAAATATTTCATACCTAACCTTCAATTATCCATCCTTGTTCACCAATCCTAAATCTCTTTCAACAGTGAGGTTTTTAAACATTTCCCCCTAAATAGATGCATCAATAAAATTGAGCTCATTAGATAAATCTAGTTCAGCTATGAGGTCACCCAAATATTCCCCCTCATAAGATATATGATTTTTAACTCCCTCAATAATATTAACCATCTCATAAACATATTTTTCCTTATTCACAATCCAGATTATTCCTCCTCACTTGATACCTCAATTTTCTATCAATCATACATAGTAAGAGTACCTTTGTCAATAATAATTCTAATAGTAGCTACTCTCTTAGAATTACTATTCACGTGACCGACTTCTCAATCATCAATAAAGTTTGGCTTTGAGAACAGGTGTGTTGAGATGAGACGGACAATTTGAAAAAAAAGTTATCATTATGATGGACTTTTTATTTTCGAAAAAGTGATAGCTATAGACTTCTTTTCGGAGTCAATCTGTTTTGGGCATTTTGAAAGAAAGGGGTACAAGTGTTTTATAATCATTTTTAACATTTTAAAATAACTTTGTTTCATATACCTCGATCAATATTTCAATTGTTGATCTTGTTTCCATTTTCAAGATATTTTCCCCTGACATAGTCAAATATAATGTTATATTGCATGAGTTATTTGAACTTGAAAATGGTATAGAGACGTTAAAATAAATGCATAAGACTGACCTTAAAATTAAACTTAATGTGAATTTTGTACAATGTTCTTTAACCAATCATTAGGGGATACTATGTAATCTTACTCATCCCCAATTATATTCTTGCAATGGACCACGTTCATCCTTATGTTCCATTCATAGTTCCCTTCATCATAACATATTCAGTCTTCTTAATGTCCTTTCTTGTGAAGTACTAGGTTAGTCTTGTAAACATGCGATGATGTGCTTGGTGACCCTGTATAGTGATTTGATGTCTCCCCTATCAATGAGATTTTCTATTATTTATCTGATGAAACGGGTGACACAACCTGTTCCAGTGTACTCATGTTAGTGTCAACATCTTCATCCTACAATCTCCTTCACATGCTAACTTTTTCACTCCTATTTTCAGTAAGTGAGAGAAACTTTTATTTATCACAAGTCATATGTCTTGAGCAAGCTCTATCTATGTACCAGTTTTGCTTGCTTCATCCCACTTTTGCCTGCAACCGAATCAAACGTTAGTCTTAGGTACTCAGACAAGCTTTGTCCTTTCTTATGATCAAAAGGATGAATCAAATTTATTTTTGCCCATTTTGCCAGCAGGTTGGTGTACCTGTTTCTCTTATTAGTTCTAGCAATTTTCTTTTCATTCAATTTTATATTCTTATTCCTAATTCCAGTAGCTTTTGGACATTCAGTAGTGAGGTGCGCTAATTTTCAACAAATATAACATAAATCCTTATAGGAAACAGTTTATTTGTGGAAATCTATGCCAACCCTCTTATTTTGTGTCCTACTGCTTAGATGATTAACAATTCTAAATGAGTTGGTTCATCGGTTAGATCTTTCAAGATCAAGTTTTATCCTAGAGTTTTGTTGAGTTAGCTTTCTAACCTTTTCTCTTTGATGAAAGAATTCATCTTTACTTTATTTTTTTTTTTAAATTCAGACTCAATTCTTTGATGATTTTAACTTAGAGATCCTTTAATTTTATAGTAATTGACTACTTTAAGATTTTTGATTTTAGACCTAGGTTAGATGAACCAAGTTGACTGACCTGTTCATTTAGGTTGCAGTTTTTTTTGTATCAGTGACATTCTTGCAATTCTCAAGACCAATGTAATCAAACTTCAGACTTGCAAAATTACTAAATAACTGATCTCTTTCAGATGTGAGCTCATAAAAAATCAATCGATGCATTCATCAAGGAAATTAGTCTTTTCTTAGAACAAAAATACAATTTATCTTTAAGATCAAGTAGAATTACCTCAGATTTTACCTCTTTTTCTTCCACGTATGAATCACCTATAGCCAAAGTGCACTTTCATAAACTCCATCATCATCATATTCTTCTGAGCTTAATCCCTATGCAGCAATCGTAGCAAAAGATTTATTTCTTTTGGAGTTAGATTTCTCTTTTAACTTCAAATCTATTTAAGCTCTTTCCTTTTCCTGTTGAATTTCCCATAATGGACAATCCTTGATCATGTGATCTATGTTCTCATACTTGAAGCAACCAACTTGAGACTTATCATTGTAACATCACCTTCTACTTGTTCCTTTCTTGTCCTATCTCTTTTCTTTCTTAAAAAATCTTTTAAAGTTCTTGACAAGATTTTTATCATCCAGATCTGATACTTCTCTATCAGAATCCTTTAATTCTAGTGACTTATCATTAGTTCCCTCATTCTTTATAAAGTTCTGCATATTTTTGTCATACGTATCCACAAATGTATCCCAAATTTATTTTGCGGTGGTACAACTTGAGATCCCATTGTATTCATCTATTCAAAGTCCACAAATAAGAATATACTTAGCTTTTCCATTCTTTCCAAGCATTATAAAGTCAGCCTCATCATAATCATTCTTGTCTTCTAATACGTCCTTCTTTTTAGCATCCTTCTTCATGGAGTATTGAGGTTCTTCGATAGTTATATTCCAAAGTTCGTAGTCCACTACCTGAGGGAAAGCTTTTATACTTTCTTTTTATCCTGAGTAGTACTATCCATTGAACAACAGAGGCCTATTGATGTCTTGTCCTTCGCAGTATCCAGTAGGTAGTGTGGAATTCATATTTTGATCTTATCTTAAGGTGTTAGACTTCACAAGATGACCTGATTTGCTGCCAATTGATATTTCTACACGTCCTAATAACTCATGTGAGTTATGTCCCTATTTTTCCTACGGATGGACTGGGTTGTCTAACGTGTTCCGTTAGAAGCAGTAAGGATAGTAAATAATGGACATAATATTTTTATGTGGAAAACACCCCACTCATAAAAGGTGTAAAAAATCATGACCTGTGCCTCTATAGGATTTAACCCCAAGTTCACTTAAAACAATGAGCCTCTCAACAAAAGATTACAATCTTTGTAACCTAAGGAATTATAAACTCTAATTCCTAATATCCAACATTCTCCTCAGGCTTTTGAAACCTACCTTAAGTTCCCCCACTTGAAAATCAAATTACAAAACTATAGCAACCCTAGGAACTAACTTTAATTTCTAAAAACACACATATCTCCGAAGGTTTATGTTCCCAAGTTTTTAAGTTATCCCAACTCGAAGACTAAACTCCTAAACCAGTTTATAACATACTGATACTAAAAAAGCATAAAAATTACAACTCAATAAACTTCCTAATACATATTAACTAGAATAGAAAACTGTTCAACACAAGGATGAAACAGGTTTTACATTCTGGTTCTTCAATCTGGTTCACTTTATTAGGCTGCACTTCATTAGCTAGGAAGAACTCTCTCAAATTTTGTTCTTACTTATTTGCTCGTGTTATCCATTTTTTCTCTCAGTATTTGTGCATGAATTTCATGTTTAAAGTCCTTGAATATTTATGATTTCTATTGATCTTCACAACCAAGTAGACTTTTAACTCTACAAGGACTTTCATGCTTCTTGGACTGTCTTATTAAGGTTGTAGTTAAACACTAACTCTTATTTTTAGCACATGATAACCTCGTAATGATTATCTAAAGTAACAAACTTTCTTTCTTTTACTTTTAGTCATATGAATTTTTGCACAAAAAGTCCTCTTGCAAGTTGAACTCTTCTCAAGCAGATTTTTATAAACTAGCTACGCTTGTTCCATGGACTCTTGTCAATCATTAAAACTTCACAAGTTTTAACAGCTTCCTAATTATGCATAAGGTAAATTATAAAGGTTAAACTAATTTGAAATAATTATTGCCAAACACTTATTTTATCTCATGATTTCATATTACAGATATAAAATTGCATGTCCAAATTCCTGCTTAGTCAACCCCACAAGAGTGTCTGACCTTTTTTTTTCTATATGATAATTGTGTAAAATTTAAACTTAATGCACATTAGGCTATTGAACATGATAATCTTACAAAGACAAGTCACATAAAACATACCTGATGAGGAAGACATTAGCGCACAGAGAAGCGAAAGCGTTAGTAATGATTAATTTCTACCTCTTTACCCTAGCCTTATGTTACCACAAGCTTTAGTGATAGAAAGTACAGAGTATATGTGATAATCTTAATGGCCGGAGGGAGGATCAATTTGTAAAGGTTAAAACTTAATCCACGGTGTCCATTAAGTAACCGATCTATGAATAAGATTTATTTTTTAATTATGGTCATTAATTTGGTCACAAGTAAACTTGAACCACAAGTAAACTTGGAAAACAAGTAATATTGGGCCATAAGTAAGATAATATTCTTATATTCTCTTGCTTGGAGCAATGAACACATAACATAAACATTAATTGCACATGGAATAAATCTCTTCGATAATGTTCATCATACATACCAAACTACTAATACGAGGTATGGTGGTTATGCATAATTTTGTACTACATACTAAAATTCAAGAGGGGGAGGGGTGAATTGAAATCTTTTTTCGAGTCAATTGATTAGCCTAGTTAGTCGACTCTCCCACTTGTTAGTATAAGCAATAAACTTGAAATGAATTAAACACAGGAAATAATCTGTAAAGGGAGGCCAAGAGTTTTATACTAGTTTGGATCACCAGTGTGGTGGGGTTGCAAGGAATTCCTATATATCTTGATGAAAAATTTGAGTTACAACATAAACGGACAAGTTCTAGATCTAAAGTCAACATTGTTCAGTTCTCATGGCATAACCTCAACTAGTATAACTAAGGACCGTCTCTATCTTTTTCTATTTGTAACTATTGTAAACTAAAAGAATTACAAAGCTTTATGAGGAATTAAAAGATGAGATAGAAATGTAGTTTCAGTGAGTTGCGTATTGATTCTTCAATCTTCTATGCATTTATATAGTGTTTATCTTCTGCTGCTTCTTTGCTCTAAAACAAAAATCTAAGGGATTCTATTTCAATCAAGGATATGTATTGGTTCCTTGAATGAGGATTCAAAACATTAGCACATCTATATCAGATATGTCCGTGCGTGTAATATGATCTTCCCTTCTTGAATAATGGTTCATATCCATACATGTCCATATTAGATTTGTTTGTATGGAGAATATGATCTCTTTTATTGTTTTTTCTTCATGAGATCTTGCCTCTATAATCAATACTCAATTAGTATTGTTTGGTTGGTTGTCAAAATCTTTGATCGCTCTTCTTATGATGATCTTCTGTATCTTTAATTGAGTTCCTTTCAAATTTAGTTCGAGACCTCTACCAATTGCTCCTTTTGTAAATATCTTCCAATTCCAAATGTTGAGCTCCTTCGAGGTAGGTCATGCATGTTTATTTGTTAGTTTGTCATTTTTAAAATATATTAGGTAATTATTAGAGGCTAACGTATACCCCCTTCCATATACTCGACATTAGCAATTTATCATACGAGGTTCATAAGCTATAAAACATATAACATTATGGTCCACAATAATGTCTCATCGAGACTTATCCTGTAAAGTACTTTAATTTCATATGTTTGATAGCGTTGGAGCACTTATCGTTCTTGAAGAAGAATATTGCTGTAGAATTATCGCAATAAATTTTTAGCAGCTTGGTAATGATATCGGCAATATCAAGTCCAAAATAAAGTTCCGTAGCCATAATGCATGGATTGTGGCTTTACCATGCCACAAATTCTATTTTTACTGTGGATGTAGCAATAAAAGATTGCTTAGCACTTTTCTACGATATTGCTTCTTTGGCTAATAGAAATAAGTAACCAAAAGTGGACTTTCGAGTGTCGACACATTCAGTAAAATCTGAATATGAGTATCTAGCAACTTCCAAGTGAATGGATCTCCTATATGTAACTATGTAATCCATTGTTCCTTTTCGGTACCTTAAAGCTTTCTTGGCAGCTTTCTAGTGATCAATTTCAGAGTTACATTGTTATTTTTCAAACATTTCGGCCAAGAAGCTAATATCCGATCTTGTGCAAGTTTGAACATACATCAAACTTCCAAAAATAGAAGAATAAGGAATTGATTCCATTTATTTTCATCCTACATCATTTTTTGGTTATTCTAGGAGATTAAATTTTCCCCCTTTTTGAATAGGAACAATTTATGCAGAACAATTATTCTTGTTGAGTCTCTCTAGAACTCTTTCAATATATTCTTTCTAAGACATTCCCAACAATCCTTGTGATCTATCATGGAATATTTCATCCCTATCACATAGGATACCTCACTCATATAATTCATTTAAAAGTTGATGGAGAGAAAGTCTTTATTCTCATGCAATATGCCCAAATTATTAGTAGCATGTAAAATATCAACACATAGGACTAAAAATATGTCACGACCCAAAAAACCAAGGGTCATGATGGCACTTGTCTCAGTTAACCTTGACAAGTAATACCATTACACAAACTAATACAAAAGAGAAATAAACATTCAAAACCCAAGGCAAGGATCCTAGAACGAAGCCGAACCATAATCAAAATAATGAAAGCAAAAGAAGCATAAACAATAATATCATAACTCCTAAAAACTGGTGTCACAGTGTAAAAACTACTAAAACAACTCAAGAAAACACAATACATAGGAATAACTCTATATCTGAATAGTAATAAAGACATAGTCTAATGAGAACAGGTAGTAGCAGACTCCGAACATATGAAATCCATCACTACCTCATAAAGGTCCAAATATCACCTGAATCAACCAACCGTGGGGTGTACCCAAACTAGGATTTGCATCGAAAAGGAAAAGTATGTGTAAGTACGGTCCACTTGTACTTAGTAGATATCATAGGCTAACTGAGCAAAGTAGATAATAAAACATTCAAAATACACACTAAGGGCATGTCTTCTACGATCAGAAAATATCCCACAACGGTAGCCCATATCGCTTGCACTAACTGTCCTATAATACTCACATATATTACAACAAATACTAGAAAGGATCATAAGTCAACGTTCTACAACATACAAGTAGAGCACATAAGGACAACATATACAAGAATATCAAGTACACGTAAAATCTCTAAAATCTCTGTCTCGAGAAGTGTAACCTCTAAGCTTACCAAAATGGCATACCTTATTGGCTCCCACTTGAGGTACTCGAAGAATACCCCCAGTCATCTTATCATGATCCACTATACTCTGAAAAGATGCTCTAAATAAAACCATTTATGATGTGGCTAGCTCAAGAGAAACATCCAACCCCTTCACAACTTTCAAATATTCTCAGACTCAGTGGCAATGCTGGCATAAGAATATCTAGATAAGGCATGGAAGTGTACCTTATACTCTGCAATAGTTATAGATCCCTAATCCAGGTGATCAAACTCATCTCTCACCCGATCCCTCAGACTTTAAGGTGCAAATCTCTCTAAAAAGGCCTCAACAAATTAATATCAAGTCATCTCAGGAGAATTAAGAGGTTTGCAGCTAACAAGTAATCTCCACTAATCTATAGCAACATCTCTCAACTGATAAGTAGATAAGCAACCCCATTCAACTTAAGAAAACCCAAATCCTGCAACTTCTCTCAACAGTCAATCAAGAACTCATAGGTATCCTTACCCACAACACCACTAAACCTAGGAGGACCCAAATGATTAAATCTCTCAAACCTCTTCTGATCCTCAGAAGACATAACTATATGTGCAACAAAAGGAGGCATGGTGAATCTGGAAAACTAAGATCCCACTTGAGGAGGTAACATAAATGAAGGTTGAAATCTAATCTCAAAAAACATTACTCAGGTGCCGACGCAAAAGGAGGAGTAACACTAGAGTTTGAGGAGTACCAAGAGTAGAAATAGGTCCAACTAGTAGAAATAGGTCCAACTGGTGGATCCACACTCAAGGTCAGAGGAACCCCAAGCGCACTCAAAGGAGTACCCTCCAAATGTGTCAACAAGAAAACTGACAATCTTTTAAGAACTGGGGTAGAAGAACTTGGTAGAAATGAAGTAGGACCTATACCTCCAACAAGCTCAACTAAAGGCTCATGAGAAAGTACCCTAGCACTACTCTTAGATAGGGAGATCCATGTGCCCTTCTACTACCTCGAGTCTGTCTATGACTCGCAACTCGCTCTATAGATCCTTTCCCCGGATGAAGGATCCACATCTTTAACCTTATGAGATCTAGTCATCATGATCTCTATAGAAAAGAGTGAAATATGAATTAGAACATAAGGAAGGAAATAAATCCATATGATAAGGAGCAAAACAAGGGAAATTTTCTAAAGACATCCTATAGCCTCTTGAAGATAGATACAAATGCTATGTATTGATCTGCGAGACTCTATTAATCATCTAGTTCTTGCATGATTGAGAGTAATGAACCTGACTACTCTGATACCAATTTATCACAATTAAAAAATTCAAGGGTCGTGATTATACTTGTCGTGACAAACCTTGATAAGTAAGCTCATCACACAAACTAATACAAAAGAGAAATTAACATTCAAAACCCAAGGAAAGTCTCTTAGAATGAAGCCTAACTATAATTAATATAATGCAAGCAGAAAGAAGCATAAACAATAATGTTTTAACTCCCAAAACCTGGTTTCACAGTGTAAGAACTAATACAACAAAACACAATACATCAGAATAACTCTATCTCTAAATAGTAATAAAGGCATACTCTAATAAGAAGAGGTACTAGTAGACTCCGAACATATGAAATCCATTGCTACCTCATAAATCTTCAAATATTGCCTGAATCAACCAATATGGGTCATACCTGAACTAGGTTATACACTAAAAGGACTAATAGGAGTGAGTACGGTCCACTTATACTTAGTACATACAGGACAATTGAGCAAAGTAGAAAATAAAAAATCCAAAATAAACACTAAGGGCACATCACCTATAGTTAGAAAATGTCCCACAATGGTAGCCCACACGGATTGGACTAACTATTCTATAATACTAGCATATATTGCAATAAACACCAGTAAGGACCACACGTCTACATCATACCACATACAAGTAGAGCAAAAAAGGACAACATATACAAGAACATCAAGTAAAAGTAAAGTAAGATATAAAACATTGAAAGGTAACAAGTCAAGAAAGAAATACAATCACATCACAAGCATAATAAAGTAAATGCAATTAGAATAATAAGAATGATGATGATGCGGATGATGAAATGCACAAGGTCATCGTATAACCTCTTAGACTTCCAAACATCCTCTATAAATACTATGGAGATAAAGCTACCCAACATAGAACCCATGAGGGGGGAAGGGAGGGTTTCAACCCGTATGCAAACCATATCAGTATCTCTTCCGCAACATATCTCCAGGGGAAGGTATTTATAAGATGTCATATTTTTTGTCAGAAAAAGCCTGTGTTTCTCGATGTTTTTAGTATTTCCACGATGGTACCAATGTTTTATGAATATCCATGATATAAGAATGTAACGCTCACAACCAACCACAATGAGTATTACTATATCCAACCAATATACCAACCAAGTGAGTTAAATATCCACTCTACATTTTCAAGCATCCATGGAAACCAACTTGATTCATATGCCAGTAGAGAATGGATACATCACATTATATAATTGGTACCACATTAGGCTTTTCATCTAATAAGATACAATTATTTTTATATAAATAGGCTATCAACATCACATAGGCTCTCATACGGGCACAACATAATAAGATAGTCATTTTTCATGATTAGTTCCCACACCCTTAACATGCTTTTGTATAAAAATTAACTACCCATCCAAGACTGAAAGAAGTTAAGCCATAACCTACCTCGAATACAAAAAATTAAAACAAATGACTTCAATCTCAACTCACTCCTCATGAATGGTCTCAAATTCAAATAAAATATTGAAATATAGAATCTATACATTAATAGAAAGCCAACGATACCTATATTGCCTAGTTTTAAGTCAGGGTCAAAATAGACTCCCGAAATGAGTTTTTTAAAAAAAGGACAAAATCATAATTTTGTTTCAAAAATATTTTTTCCATATTTTTAGGAGTCTACATCTGAAAATTCAATTGAAAATGAGTTAAAAAAATGAGGTTCAAATTGAAGAAAAACAATTTTTAAGCTTTACTAGGTAGAAATCTCTAAAATCTATTTTAAAATTAAGAATAGAAGTTGTTTTGAATATGAAATTGAGGGAAATGAATAATTATGGGATTAGAAACTCATCCAAGTGAAAAAGGTTTAAAATTGAAGTTAAATTTTGAAAAATATAATTTTTAGGCCTAACGAGCCAAAATCCCCAAATTCTATACTTTCATTCAAGTTTAAAACAAGAAATAGATGATAGAGATTGATGGAAATAATTGAAATAGGTGTTATTGATCTTACCCAAGCATAAAATTGGAGAAAGTAACTCAAAATTATGAAACCTGAAGCTCCAAGTCTCAAAGATGGTGAAAAATAGTAAAACATGGTATTTATATACCCAGGTATCGTAATTGCGAACCAAGTGTCATGATTGCGGTCCCTGGATAATAGGGTATCCTGATTGTAAAATTTTTTTTATGATTGCGATACTCTATCTGCAGTCCCAATCACGATCGCGAAAGGAGCATCGCAATTGCGGGTGCACAAGCTGGGGACTTGGTGCATTTCAAGTCTCTGTGGCCCCTCGATCTTCGTCAAAAATTTCATGAACGCAAGCAAACTATGCTAACACATAAAATTTGATGCTCCAGACCTAATAACGATATCATAATTTAAAAAAACATTATTTTTACAAAGTTAATTTTTGAAACCCAAAATAACAACTTTTCGAATTGAGGTTCGAAATGAGATTTAAAAGCCATAAAGCCACACAAATTATGTCACAACCCTAAAATCAATATTTTGGATGTGCTAGCATAGTTCATTTTTCCATCTGACGCACATATCAAAAGATATTGAAGAAGTCAACTATAAGGCTCTCGAAGCCAGCAAAAACTATAATATCATATAAAGCACACCACAATGCATCAGAAATCATGTTGATCATCCTATGCCCCATAAACACCCCAACAAAACCATGGGTAGGGGTAAAATGATTAAATCAATAGAAACACACATTTCACATAATTCCTCAAATTTTACATTGTTACATAATGTAAATTTGCTTCCACTGATCCTTTGGTACATACACTGAATGGTGATCTCCTTAATCCAAAAGATCTTATGGTATCATTAAACTTTATATATCATTGTCATGAGTCTTGTTTGAGTCAATATATTGACTTCTTCAGCTTGCACACAATTTAAACTTTTTCTTTAATTTTGAAACCCTCTGATTGGTCAATATAAACTTCCTCCTCGAGTTTTCTATTAAGAAAGATGATTTTTATATCCATAAAGTGTAACTCTAAATCATAATGAGCTACCAAGGAGAGAATGATTCTCAATAAGTCTTTCTTCAATGCCGATGAAAATGTCTCTTTATAATCAAAGCCTCCTTTCTGAGTATAATCCTTGGCAACAAATTTGGTCTTATATTGTTAAATATTGCTATTTGAATCACATTTGGTCTTAAAGATCCATCTACACCTAATTTTTTTAGAATTTTATAAAAATTCAATAAGATCCTAGATTCGTTATATTTTGTACAATCTTCTTTCATAGCATTGATCCATTTATTAGACTCAGTGTTTTCTATGACCTATTAAAATGAGATCAAATTTTTATTAAGTTCAATTTCAAAATTTGTCTCTTGTAAATAAATTAAATAATCATCTAAAATGACCCATTTTCTTTCTCTTTGGTATCTTCTTAACGCCACTACTATTTATTGTTTGTTTGTGTCAAATGTCTGTGAGTTAGCTCCTTCCTAAAGTGTTATTAGTATGAAATTAGGCACATTCATGGGAAATGGAATATTTCTTCTTACCTCATTTATTTTTATACTTTTTCATTCAACACCCCCACTAACTTTACTATTCTTAATGAATTTACATTACCAATCACCAATTCTTGAACTATGATTTGGACAGTAAAACCTATACCTTTTAGATTTCTCTAGATAACCAATGTGGCAAGCACTTATTGTTTGAAAATCTAATTTTTTTTCATGTGGAAGATAAAGTATAGCTTTCGCTGCGCAACCCCAAATATGCAGGTGCCTTAAATTAGGCTTCCTTTCATTCACAGTTCAAAAGGGGTCATTGAAACTACCTTACTAGAAATATTATTTAATAAATATGAAGCAATTTTAATATCACACATCCACAATGATTTGGGTAATGAAGAATTACATATCATACTCCAAAATATATCCATAAGTGTTCAATTACGTCTTTCTGTAATACCATTTTGTTGAGGTGCTCCTGCCATAGTATACTGTGCACATATGCCATTTTTCTTTAGGAACTTTGCAAATGAACTTGGACATTGTCTCGATTCATATATTTTTTTATAATATTCACTACCTCTAATTGACCTAATGATTTTTACTTTTCCACTAATTGTCTTTCAAACTTATTACTATATGTAGTTATGATGATGTGCAGCTAAACTATAAGGGACCAGGTCCCTCGATATGCAAGGTATAGTACAACTGGTACGTACCTTCTGCATAGTTTTGTCAGCTTATGTAACAAACTTGCAGGTGCTATTTTGTACTAACTTAGACAATTGGTCCAATGATCTTTCATGTCTTAATTATCACCCAGCTATTTAAGGAAAGATGTACCTCTTCAACAATTGATTTTCGTACAAATTACAAAGAATAAAAAGCGGCAGAAAAACCCCATTTCAATACTGCTCAAGTTCTTAGCTTTATGTGTGCTTAAATTGAAATAGTTCTTGAGTCAGTAATGATTTATAACTAAACTACTCATCTTATAAGAGTAGTGCTTTCTTTTGAGAGAGTTACTTAGGTAAAATTACCCGAGCTTGTAACTGGTTAGAGTTAAGCAGTTTTGATGTGAAACTTGGTAGAGGTGTCAAGGTGTGCTTATAATTGAGGTATTTAAAGTAGGAGGAACCTAGAGTTAGGTTCAAAGTCGAGTCTATAATTAAGAGGTTGGTTATAGTGGACTCTTTTGGTACTTGTGAGGGCAATCCCTAGTTTTTCCCATGTTGGGTTTCAACATAAAAATCTTGTGTTATTCTTTCCTACATTGCCTTTGTTTTTCCAGCACCTTGTAATTACTCTACCATTCTAATACTTGAGAATGACTCTGAGGGACCTGGTCCCTCACTTGTGGTACAACCCCTAAGGGTTCAATAATTGATATCAGATAGGGTTCACTCTAAAAGGTTTACACCTAGAGTGTTCTAATTATAATGGACACTTTAACTGAACTAGAGGAGGAAATAAAGGAAGCAAAAGGGAAAGATTTTTAAACCTGAAGGCTCTGGAGTCTAAGACATGTGTTGAGGACACTGATGTTGCACTCTTTGCAAGAAAAAATATTAGAAATACAAAAAAGAAGTAGTTAGCTTTGAAAAAAAGGGTAAGATTCAATGTAGTCACAAAGATAGTTTCTTTGAAGCTTTCATAAAAAAGTGCCAGAAACAAAAGTGTAATAAAAATACTAAGAAATCAAGGAGGAAAGCAGTAGCTGAGAATACTATAAAGAAGGTCTAGTAGTATGGGAAGACTCTTTTAATAGTCTAGATGAAGATGAAAAGACTGGAGGTAAATCTATGCTAGAAGTGGAAGGTAGTCCTATTATCTATGATTCCCTCTTTGCCTTCTTGGAAAATGCAAAAGGTGAAAAAGAAAAGGAGAGGATTAAACTGAAGATCAAGAATACAAATTGATTGTCTTAACCCTCAAGATATCTGAAGCTGAAAATATGGTCATTAAATTGAAATCTGAAAATCTATATTGTATGAGACAACTGGAGAAGGTGAGGAACTCAAACTCAAGTGGGTCCCCAAATCCAACAAGTGATCATGGTTTCTAGTTTGAGAAAGAGGAGTAAATAATGTTCTTAATGGGCAGTGATCAAAGCCTAAGCTTGAAAAGTCCAAAGTCAGTCTCTCTCTCTCTTTTAAGATATTTCAAATGAAGATGTCATATTTTCAAGTAGTCAATTTCAAAGGACCTGGTCTGACAAATGATGAGTAAAAATATAAAAAAAGGAAGGTGTGTAGTGGCTGAAGCATAATTTGTTGAAGACAACCTGACCTATCATATGAATTAGTGTCTTCTTTCAATTAGATTATTAAAAGAAGAAAAGTATCCATTATAAATTAGGTACATGATTAATCTAACTCAGCATCATACTGTTTCAGGTATACACCTAAGGGGACAACTGTTGAAGGAAACAATTGAAGAAATCACAAATTAAAAAAAATAGGAAGGACCTGGTCATGTGTCTCAGGTGAGTACCAAAATAATGTGCCTTGAATCTATTACTATGTTTTTCTTTGACAAGGCCACTTATCCAACCCTTTATGAATAAAAGTTGTCTGAAATTAAGTTCAAATATGAAGAGTCTCAACCGTTGTAATCAAATGTGTTTATTAAAAAAGGGGGTGTCTTTTAAAGCTAAACATTTATTTTTTATTTATAAATTCAAATTATCCTTCCACAAGCAACTCAACACATTATTTCTCCTAGTAAAAATTAGCCCTTTTTTTTTTTTTTTCAAAAATCCAAAATGTCTGGAATACCCTTATTTTTATATCTCATAAAAAATTCATCTTCAGTGGCCAGCTCAACACATCAAATGTGTTTATTCAAAAATTCAAAAAATTCTCTTGAGTCAGTAATGATTTGTAATTGAACTACTCATCTTATAAGAGTAGTGCTTTCTTTTGAGAGAGTTACTTAGGAAGAATTACCTGAGCTTGTAACTGGTTAGAGCTAACCAGTTTTGAAGGAAAACTTGGTAGAGGTGTCAAGGTGTGCTTATAATTGAGGTATTTAAAGTATGAGGAACCTAGAGCTTGGTTCAAAGTCGAGTCTGTAATCAAAAGGTTGGTTATAGTGGACTCTTTTGGTACTTATGAGGGCAAGCCCTGATTTTTCTCATGTTGGGTTTCCACATAAATATCCTGTGTTATTCTTTCCTAAATTGCCTTTGTTTTTCCAGCATCTCGTAATTACTCTTCCATTCTAACACTTGAGAATGACTCTGAGGGATCTGGTCTCTCACTTATGGTACAACCCCCAAGGGTTTAACAATTGGTATTAGATAGGGTACACTCTAAAAGGTTTACACCTAGAGTGTTCTAATCATAATGGCCACTTTAACTGAACTAGAGGAGGAAATAAAGGAAGAAAAAATGGAAATATTTCTGAACTTGAAGGCTCTGGAGTCTGAGACATATGTTGAGGACACTGATGTTGCACTCTTTGCAACAAAAAAATATTAGAACTACAAAAAAGAAGTAGTTAGCTTGGAAAAGGAAATGGTAAGATTCAAGGTAGTCACAAAGATGGTTTCTTTGAAGCATTCATGAAAAAGTTCCAAAGACAAAAGAGTAATAAAAATCCTAAGAAATCAAGGAGGAAAGTAGCAGTTGAGAATACTATAAAGAAGGTCTAGTAGTACGGGAAACTTCTTCAATAGTCTAGATGAAGATGAGAAGACTGGAGGTGAATCAGTTAGAAGTGGAAGGTAGTCCTATTATTTATGATTCTCTCTTTTCCTTCTTGGAAAATACAGAAGGTGAAAAAGAAAAGGAGAGGAGAAAACTAAAGATCAAGAACAGAAATTGATTGGCTTAACCCTTAAGATATTTGAAGCTGAAAATATGGTCATTAAATTGAAATTTGAAAATCTATATTGTATGAGACAAATGGAGAAGGGGGGAACTAAAACTCAAGTGGGTTCCCAAACCCACCAAGTGATCATGGTTTCTGGTGTGAGAAATCCAACAAGTGATCATGGTTTCTGGTGCGAGAAAGAGGAGTAAATAATGTTCTCAAAGGGTAGTGATCCAAGCCTAAGCTTGAAAATCCAAAGTCAGTCTTTCTCTCTCTTAAGATATTTCAAATGAATATGTCATACTTTGAAATATTCGATTTTAAAGGACCTAGTCCTTGACAAAAGTGAGTAAAAATATCAAAAAAGGGAGGTATGTAGAGGCTGAAGCATGATTTGTTGAAGGCAACCTGACCTATCATATGAATTAGTGTCTTCTTTCAATTTTGATTATGAAAAAAAGACAAGTATCCATGATAAAGTAGGTACATTATTAATCTAACTCAGAATCATACTATTTTAGGTATACACCCAAGGGCACAACTATGGAAGAAAACAATTGAAGCAATCACAAATTAGAAAAAAAAGGAAGGGACCTGGTCATGTCTCTCAGGTGAGTAGCAAAATAATGTGCTTTGAATATTTTATAATTTTTCTTTGACAAGGACACTTATCCAACCCCTTATGAACAAAAATGTCTGAAATTAAGTTCAGATATGAAGAGTCTCAACCGTTGTCATCAAATGTGTTTATTAAAAAAAGGGGGTGTCTTTTAAAGCCAAACATTTATTTTTTATTTATAAATTCAAATTATCCTTCCATAATCAACTCAACACATTATTTATCCTAGTCAAAATTGGTCCTTCTTCTTTTCTTTTCAAAAATTCAAAATGTCCAGAATCCCCTCTTTTTTAAATCTCATAAAATTCATCTTCAGATCAGTCTCAAGAACCACAATCAGCACTATCAGTCCTTCTCATGAGACCCTTGAAACCCTAATTGAAATAAGTTTAGTTGAAAATTTAAACCTAAGTGAGTGCTTTATCCCAGTAGATGGCCTAAATATTGGTTTTGGATCACCAATTGAGTAGGAGATTCCTCAGATTGAAGTACCTTACTCTTCATAAAAAATAGAGTCCTCCAATACTCCTTAAATTTAGATTTCCTCTGAAAAGTAGAAGGCATTAAAATTTCTAAAAATTTTCAAAAACTTGGTGCTGCCCCTCTCTCTAAGTCAAACTCTATATTTTCTACTCTAGATAATGTAATATTTCCTATAAAGAAATTTGATCCTCTTAGTAGCATAAATTGGGTGGCTGAAAATCTACTCTTGCTTACTTATGAGCCTATGGAAAGTTCTGCCTGTGTAGAAGATCAATTTATAATGGAGGAGAATAACTTAAAAAGGTTGGAGATTCCTATTACCTCTAAATGAGAAAGATGAAGATGATGAGAATGAATAACCTCTGATTTGGAAAATGAGGAAACTAAGAGAAAGTAAAGTACAAAGAAAAATAACAGACTCTATTGTACAGGTTACAAGATCATATTCCATTAGAGGATCATAACAAAACTTGCTAGCATATGCCATGAAGAAAAGTAAGTCTTCTACCACCTAAAAAAAAAGACTGAAGAAAGTTGTCATAGTAGAGAAGGCAAGTATTGAAGTAGTGGAAGTTTGAGAAGATGAGGATTTTGATACTAATATCATTATGACATCTAAGAAGAAGCAACTATAAAATCATGATGATGAAAATACCAAGTACTCTGATCCAAAGTATGGAGTCATAGTGTAAGCAAAAAGAAACATATAACTGTGAAAAGAAAGAAATCCTCTAAGGGACCTAGTCCCTCAAAGAGAAAAACTGATTAAAAGAAAGAAATAACTAGTGAACCAAAAAGAAGATGAAAAGAGAATGAAAAGAAAATAGCCCTTAGAAAAGCAAGAAATATTATCTTAGATACTCAGAAAGTACTGACTAGGAGAGTTTTTGATACAAAAATCTATAAAAAAATAGGGATGGTAGAATTAGTGGAGTATGTGAGCCATCAAGGTTGTCTTCATCCACTTGAAGAATAAACTCCTATAGTATTTGAGAATAAGGTTAGAGAATTTTACTACACAATAGAATTATCTATAAATAGGCTAAGGTTAACTTCCCAGATGCAAGAAAAGTCTATCCATCTAGATGAAAAAGCACTGGCAAGGATTCTCGATGCACTTGTTTTGGGAGTAAAATATGTAGTGAAGGGGCAGCCTACCACTAAACTTATGATTAAATCCTCAAAAGTAGGTGGAAAATCAATAGCTTCTGTGAAGAAGAAGTTTTTAAATGGTGAGTTTTATCTAGTATTTAAGTTTATCAATAAAGTTCTGCTACCAAGATTAGAGAAAAGAATAATTGCCTCGGGAGTGGACTTGTTCTTGATAGAATGTCTGAGTAAGTTTGAGTTGATCAACTTACCTGCTCTTATAATTGAGCACATAAAGAAAGTTGTCAATGAGAAATAAGGAAAGCATGGGATGCCTTATGGGTACTTCTTCAACGAAGTGTTTGATCATTATGGAGTAATTGGGACAAAGGGAACCCTTGGAACAGTCAAACAGAAGATTAGTTTGACAGCCTTGGAGGAAAATAAATGCATTGAAGGAAAGGTTGGAATTATATACTAAGTATCAGAACTTTTAAATGCTTAAGAAAACTGGAACAGAGAAATGGGAGAGTTGAGGATGCAACTACCTGCAAAAGATACTAAAATAGTTCATCTAAAACTGTAAAATCAAGAGATATCCTCAGAGTGACCAGGCGCCATAGAAAACTTACTGCAATAAATGCGAAGTTCAAAGAAAAGATTATAGAATTAATGGGTGAAGTACAAAGACTGAATGATGAAGTAAAGACTCTCACCAGACAATTACTGGATGATCATATTGCTACAGCTGATAGACTAGACTTGGTTTTAAAGAAATTCTCTCCCAGACCCCCTTTTACCTAAGTCCTAGTATGTCAGTTTTCTTTGTAAGTTTCTAGTCCTTGGCTCTATTGTGGCCTTTGCAAACAATAGTTTTATGATCTATTTTTTATATTTTGTATTGGTACTCTACTGCTCAACAATGAATAAATTCTAATTTATATGCTTGAACTATTCCTTCTTTAAAGCTGTTCTTCATGGTAGTGTTGCCCCAGTGTCCATGAGTTAATTAACTTACACTTATATTTACTTATGGTTTGTTGCTAATCCTATTCAATGATTCCAAAAGGGGAAATACTGACTTTATATGTAAGGACCAGGAGTATATGTATTGAACTGATGAACTAATGTGCTAAACTGTAAAATTGGGAATCATACGTGTATGTGCCAAACTTATGTGCTAAACTACAAAATTAGGAATCTTGTTGATAGGGGGAAGTATGCTAATGCATTAAATTTTTATGGTGCATGATGATGGGAGAAGAAATCAAGGGTCTTCCTATAAATGGCAACAAAGGACCAGGTCCCTATGTTACTTGCTGAAAGAAGAAGAATGATGGTAGGGACAACATTCATCTTCAGGTGGTAATCACTCTGATTAAATATGATAAATATGCAATAATGCTCATATTATTTGGTTTGGTATGTCATTATAAAAAAGGTAGAAATTACTATAGGTAGTTTTGATGATGAGCAGCTGAAATCACGAGGGACCAGGTCCCTGGATGTGCAAGGTATAGTATAGTTGGCACATGCCTTTTGCATAATTTCCTATATTTCAAGACCAATCATCACCAATCTATAAAAGGAAAATGACTATAACACCCCAGGAATTTGACCCTTGCAAAATTTCCTATGTTTTAGACTTATTAGACTTAGTACAACTCAAGGGTACCATTCGTACCCTTGGATACAAGTAAGGGGAAGGCTTGGTGGTTCACTCATACCCTAGGAAGTATATTTGTCTTAGTTACTACCCAAGATATATCTCACTAGGTTATGAATCATATAGGAACATACGAGTATTGTAAGGCAAGTTGTATGGTGCTTGTTTGAGTTGTCTTATGGAATCTGCCCTAGGTACAGTTGGCGGGTATGATTGAGTGTACCACTCGTACTTATAAGTATGAGTTAGGGAGGTGTGAATCATATCGAAACCAGTAGGTAGTGTCTTGGCATAGTCTTGGGTACGAGTTGGGGTACTACTCATACCCTAGGATACAAATGGTAAGGGTGAGTCATACCCAACTTTGTGGCTTGTTTTAATTTTAAGTCAAGGGTATTCTGAATATTTCCTAATTCCATACACTTATGTCCTCACATTATATAACCTTTGTTGTCCTTCCATAACACTTGTTACAAGATTAAGACATTTCAAATACTCTCTCAAACACTTTCTTGAAGATTGGAGGCTAGGGTTTCTTTATGTGTTCTTCAAAGGGCTCAAAGGTCGAGATTTATTCCATGAATCTTCTTGTATAAGGCATTTAATCCTTCCGTCATTGTTAGTTCCAAATAAAGATATGTGTATTGTGTTTTAAACATTGATTTGTGAATCTTGAATGGTGGTTTTTGAAATATATGTTGAGGGTCTTGATGCATATTGTTTGGTATTAGTTTAAACTATGTTTTTACATAATTTTGATAATGTTTTGCATATGTAGTTATTGGTTGGTTATGGTTTAACAAATGGGTTTTGAGCAACCCTAATTATGGTGGTTTATACATTTGTTTTGGTCTTGGTAAAGGTATGCCCTCAACATGTTTGATAAAATACCTCAAAGAATGTTTTCACTCTATTGTTGAACTTTCATTGGATCTATTGCATGGTTTGGTAACGGAACCTTAAATGGATTAATGGTTTTGCATGGTTTATATGGTTTAAATGATATAAATACTTTAAATATTTGGCATGGTCTAAAATGATTTGAAAATGGTTTTAAATGGTATAAATAGTATACATGGTATGGAAGGATTGAATGGTAAAGCCTTGGTGGCTATGAAATTGGTTATGCTTGTGGGGTACATAAAATCCCCCAAGTGGTTTACTATAGTAAATGGAAGGGCCCTTGAAAGTCCTCTTAAACCTATATATAGTTGGCTATGGATAGTTATTCCAAGTATGGTCAGTATACGATACCACCACAAAATAGAATTGTTTAATAAATTGTAAATGGATTGGTCAGTTGTTTGGTAATGGTTTTAATTGGGCAATAATAGCGGGATGTATAGCAAAGCCGTAGAAGGTGGAGGTCCCATGGGGGCCAAAACTGAAAACTCATATTTGCAGATGCGAGGTTTGGTCTTGGTGAATGTGTGCATGGTGTCACACTATATTTTGGTAGATGTAATAGTCATCCCAAGTTTTCTTCCCTAGTCGTGCGACTTCACACACTGGGGCCCTTTTAATAGGGGAAGCTGAACCCATATAATCCGTGGGTGGTTTAGGACTACAAAGCTACACAACCCAGGTAAAGGTTTTAATTACATGCTAAACCCGATTCCCTTACCCAACATAGTTATATATATGTGTGTATGATTGTATGCATTATGGATAGTTTTACTTAGATTTTTAAATGGCATTATTTTATCCTTATCTAGAGTGCATGCTAGTGTTCACCCACTAACTCGTTTTTGAGCGGCTGTATACCCACGTTATGCAGGGTTTGACCATTCTATTTTTCCTATCCAGTTGTTGGATTTGGGGACAGTAATGATTTATCAAAGTGGTGATCTTTCATAGTTTTGAAGGCATCTATTTTATGTCATGGGTTACTTTATATATCTCTTGTCTTTTATAGACTTTGGTTTTTAGCTATGGTCGGGTGCATGTCCTGACTAAGTACTCTTTGGTTGGTCTAAAGGCTTTGTATGGACAACTGTGGGCTTGGGTATAGTATGGATTAGTTATGTTTCATATATATATATACAATGGCTTATTATGATGATATTGGCTTATGGTTTCTATATTAGTTTTGGTTAGTTATTGGGTGGTTGGACTTGGTTGGCTTGGTCTCGAATATACAATTATCCCAGAGTCACCACAATGGTGAATACGCTATCTTGCTATATCTTCAGACATCAGCCGACTCAAGGTATGTGTTTGGTGGTCGGGTTGGTTAACAGTGGCAGTTCCTCGTTCTATTTGGGCTTGGGATTGCCCATTACGACAAGGCACTATTTTGGGTGATGTCAAGTTGGTATCAGAGATTTAGGTTTTGGTGTCATGAGGTATCTACAAAGCCATGTCGAGTAAAGTCTTGCTTATGGGTGTGTCATGCACCAAACTTATAAATAAGAGACTATGAGGCATTTAGGAATGTTTCACTTTCTTGATTATTCTACTTTCGGTCTTTAGAGTCTAAGGTCTATAATTCTTATCTGAATCTTCTTTGGTTCACTCTTCGGATCAGGCCTTCTCAGTGATCCAAAAGTTTATGGAAACTCCCTTGTCCCACTCAAGGACAACATGGATGGATCTAGTCCAACTCATAGGGCACAAGACCGTCCAAGTATCACAGCTTCTTGTTTTTCCCGTGGAGTCCCACCGGTCTCCACTAACCCTATCTCAAAAAGTGATACTCATACTCGATTACCTTGAGGATAGTTTACAAATGCTGAGTTTTCTCATCCTAATAATCTATTGACCTAACTAGTGACAAGTTTATCTTGCCAGTGATATCCTATTGGTACGGGATAAATGAGGTAAGGTTGGTAAATAGGTAAGGTAAAGGGGTCTCAATTTTTTGAACAAAAAGGAAGGCCAATAGTATGACGGTAAATGGTCCAAAAAGGAAGAGTTGGGTGATTCCTAACTTCTATTATATATTTTGTGTTTCTTACCCAAATTCAGTTGGGAGGTAGGTGTTTTCAGATTAGTAAATACTTCTAGGGAACAAGGTGTCCAATCTCGGGCCAATGTGGCCTATTTTATATCATCTTATTTTCTTTATAATTTTTTTGGTTGGTCGCACCGTAGTTGTTGTGAAGGAGAAAGGAATTAGTATTTTGGTTGTGGTTTTTTGGGACTTGTATGACATGGATTTCCCATAAGGGTTGCCGCTTGGGCAAATAGAGTATTTGTTACTGCCTCTGGCTCTGACAGTGTTCAGTATTGTCTTAATGTTCTTACTATTCCTCAAGAGTCCGAGGTATCTTTTGATGCCAATGCTAGTACGTCGAAAACTTCTTTCCTTATGGTGTGTATGGTTTACTTGGTTTTGGGTTCCCTTTCTTTTGTGAACTCATTTGTGGTTGTGTATTTTGGTTTTCATCCCAAGGTTATTTTGTTTTTTTTTTCTTTTGTTTCTTCCTTGGTAGGTGACTCTGCAATCGCCAAAAGAGTCTATGGGGGTGTGTGGCATTTGTTGGTAATAAGGAGTTTTGGTGGATTTATTTGGCTCGGATGTGGTGGATTTTGATGTCATTCCGGGGATGGGTTGGTTGCACTTGTGCTTTTCATTATTAGATGGCCAAACTTGTTAGGCTCTATGGTGAGTCAATTGCTGAATGGGATAATGGTTTCATTCCCTAGCGAATAAGGGAAAGATTATATTATATATTAGACTTAGAGGTGATCTCCAGCGGGTGTCTTTATTATTTGGTTCAAGTTAAATATTCTAACCCGGAAGGTCTTTCCTTACATTTGGTTTTGGTGGTGCATGAATTTCCTGGGTTTCTAATGGGGAGGTCGGTTAAGGGTTGGTCTTGTTTCGAAAATTTGTCAAAATTTATATTCCTTCTTTATAGAATGGTTTCAGTGGAGTTAAAGGATCTTAAGGATAAATTAAGAGATCTCTTAGATGAAGTACTCATCAGTCTTAATGTTTCCCTGTGGAGTGTTTTCGCTCTTGCATACATAAGGGGAATGGTTTTTCCTGGGAATGAATAGGTTGTCGATGGGTGACTAAGGAAGCGTCCTCCTTGTGGGGTGGACCTTATATGTATATTCCATTCTATATGGGGTATTTTGATAGTATTGAATGGTGGTTGGTAAATCCTAGGCTTGAACCTAGATGTTTAATTTTGATTTTGTTCCCCTTTTCAATTTCGAAGGGTTTGGAAAACATTATTTTCGACCTTTTAATCTATTCCAAAACATTGAAGAAATTTTTTGAAATAATTTAAGAAATTATAGAGTCACCACTTGATTTTTTGAGAAAATATCAAGAAAAACTAAAAATATTACTTAAAAGATTCAAAACAAAAAAAATCTTTTAAGTTTAGAAATTCTGAGTAAGCGGTTCCTATTAATACTCTTGGAAGGTTGTTAAGGCACCAAGAATATCCGCTAACTTGCAGTTATCCGGAATATTTGAAAATAACTTTTTGACTAACTTTAAAAAGAAAAATTGATTTTTGAAAAGAAAATGATTAAGGAAAATTGTCTTCCAGATTTGTTCAAAAGAACTTTTGACGACTTAACAAGGATTTTAACTAAGTCTAAGAAAATGAAGAATAATTAGCATACAAAGGGGAACGGGGGAGACTAAAGGACTTAGGCCATTAGGCCCAAATCATAAACCCTGTCCTAAGCTAATTTGGACTTTTGAACCATCTTCACTTGTCCTAATCTAAATATTTGGGCTTTTGGCCCATAACATGTCCTAAGTTAGTTTTCAGACCTTGAAGGCCCACAAATCCACTTCACCTGTATGAAAATTACAACTTTGGATTCTAGGCCCATTTGAATGAACAAATAGATAAATAAATAAATAATTAAAGAATAAGACAATAATAAAAATCGAGCCTTTTCAAGTATCTTAGCGACCTCATTAATGGGTTTTGAACTATTTTTCCTACTTCTATCATCTTCTTGTACCCGCACGCCATATAATCAACTTGGGTTTAAAACTCCGGACTAGACTCAGAGACATGAGCCTCATGAGCCCATTACGAAATGCAAGAGGAAAGGAGTATATTTTGACTAAAAAATAGACTCATGCAATGGAAAAGATAAAAGAAAAAGAATTCATATGTGTTCGAGAACTCTAAATTGAATTGATAAATGATGAGATGGAAAAACTAGCATTTTAGAGCACAAAGAAATAGTAAGCTATGATATCAAAGCAAGCCAAATTATCCAACAAAAAGCAAACTAACCTATCTCCTAAATAATTTTACAAAAAATTGAATCTAGCACAATATCATTAACTAGCCCTTGGAAAGAAGACATGAATCCACAAGCATAGTTGCTTAAAATTTGGACAAATAGATTAACCCATATTTGCTCCAAATACTATGATATGATAAAGTATAAGACATGTTTTCATTAAGCAAAGAAAAGGAGAATGAGTAAGAGATGAGGAAATCTTTCATAGCACCTCAAATATGAAATACAAGACATACTAATGCAACAACATTTTTTAATACAAAGTGGATCAATCAACATATCGATAACTTAGTAGAAAAAAATCACAATAGCATGTTAATAACAATGGGACGCCTAAATGAATAAAACCATTTTAAGAAGTAAACTAATAAGAGAAGTGAAATAAATAGAATATATTAAGTATACTTGAGAAATGATATTCGACGACAAGATAGGAGAAATAGTAGAAGATTAATTCTAAGAAAAAGTGTCCAATTATGCCAACTCCTATTTTAGTTCTACACCATTTTAACAAAACCTATAACCCTAACAACTTTTCAATATAAACAAGAGAAAATCAATGACAACTTTGACCATGAAAACGAGTAACTCACTATTTACAGACCCTTAACATTATTAACCATTCCTTTTCGATATAAAAGAAACAACTTTACATACTAAAAGCAAACATATCCCCCAATAACGAATTTAAACAAATCATGAGCATAATAAAAGATAAAAACTTTACACAGAATAATCAAAGAATAAAGAAAAACTGCGAAACAATCAATATTAACTATACTTTTCAATGTAAAAAAATAACTTTACTTGCTAAAAACAAAAATATCCGCCAATAATGAATTTAAACAAAGCATGAGTATATATTTTTAAGCAAAGTTCAGAACATTATCCATAATAATCAAAGAATAAAGCTGAAAGGCAAAACATTCAATATTAACTATTCATTTCAAACATAAAATAAACAACTTAACATGCAAAAAATAAATATATATGCCAACGATGAATTTAAACAAAACATGAGTACAGATTTTAAGCAATGATCAAACGCTATTCATAATAATCAAAGAATAAAGCCAAAAAATGAAATAATCAATATTAACAATGCTTTTCAAACATAAAGAAAATAACTTTAAATGCTAAAACCAAACATATACACCAACAATGAATTTAAGTAATTTATAAGTACATATTTGAGCAAAGATCAAAACTTTATCCATAATGATCAAAGAATAAAACCAAAAGAATGTTCAACTATTGCTAGTTCATATTTTATACCATAAATATTAAAATAGCCATAATATCTATACCATAATATCCAATGGCCTTCAAGGCTATCTACAGCAAACAATCCCATTAAAAAAATTATAACTACGAACTACGAAGAAGAAGACGATAATGAAGAAAATGATATTAAAAATAAAAAAGGGAAAAGGTGTTTTTACCTTTTTGGGGCAGCTAAACATCACTACAAGCTTTCTTCAGAGTCTTGATCACCATTAAAAAACGTTCAACTTGAGAACATCAATTAGCCCATGAATTCCACGAAAAAGGAAATTTTTTACTAAAATAAAAAAAAAAACTCTTCATTGCTCAAAGCACTTTTTTTTAACCTTGAGATTTTTTTTTTTTTTACTTTTAGACTAGCTTTCTACCAAAATAATGATAGTATTTATAAAAAAGATGGGGATCCAATTTTATTAATCCACTAATGTGGGAGAAAGAATTTAGGGGTGTTTTTGAAAATTTTAAAATTGAAGATAAGGTGAGGCGGAAGATAAGCTGGGGAAAAATTATACAATGTAGTATAATTTTTGAATTTCAAAATTGAAAAAAGAAAAACGTTGAGGGGAAATTGTACAAAATAGTACTATTTTTGAATTTCAAAATTGGAAAAATGAAAAGGTTGAAGGAGAATTATACAATGTATTATAATCTTTGAATTTCAAAATTTGAATTTTGGGATTTGAATTTGTTTTTTGTGGGAATTAGGTAGAAATTATGAGAGTTTCTACAAATTTAGGGTAATTTAAAATATAACCCAATTGAAATTGAAAATTTATATATATATATATATATATATATATATATATAATTTTGGCTATATTAAAAATCAATTAGCCGATTGCATTACAATTATGGCCAATTTGATTTCAATTATGGCAAAATATAATAGATTGACTAAATTGAATTAAAAATTTAATATGAATTAATACTTTTTTTAATCCTGAGCTTCTTGATTCAATAAAATCAAATAAATATTTCTTCAAATAAATTAATTTTGAGAACAAATTTTATTTGAATGAAGACTTTATTCGTATAGATTAATTTTCAAGCATAATCAGTAAAAGTTCAATTTTGATAAAAGTGTTCATTTAAGTAACAAAATTTATACAATTTCACATATGTAAATACGAAATGTATATTCATCAATTAAATGACAAAATTAACCCAAATAAATATTTTAGAGCACATTTATCTGGATGAAATAAATATTTTAAATTTATTAAACATTGAAGAAACCCAGGGTTAAATTTAGTCATGGAGGGGAAAAACTAGGAGTCAACAAATGCCTCCTCCCTTTGGTTAGGGTGGATGCAAGTAACCCTGGGCAAAGGGAGTTTGACATTCTTAATTTTTATTCGACCACGAATTTGTTTCTAAAAGATTGGTTTTCGCATAAGCTTCATGGAGTTATAGCCGGACCCCAGTATCAGGTTTTCTATATATCTCAGGTTACATGAGAGTTTAGGCCACTTGTAGTTCATAAAGCTTGATTTAAAGCACGATTTCAAAGAAATCACAAGCTATGTTGATTTTGAGTTTTAGGGAAATCAGAAAAATGAGGAGTAAGTGGATTGAAGGGGGGAGAGAGGTTGGAATGCAGTCAAGTTTTAAACAAAGAGTCTAGATTACATATCCCTGAGACTCAGGGAATCATACTTGTAACACCCCAATTTTATGAACTGAAATTCTACACGGTGCTTATGACCCCGAAGGACCACAAATTAACCTATGACTGATATCTGCACCTGAATACTGCAATATATGTCGTAACAATTTAGAAAACATAAATAATATGCCATAAGGTTCAATTAAATAAAATATCTTACAAATCATAACATCCATATGGGGTAAAAAACACCTAAAACAACTGAGGTCTGAATCAAATCTGAACTAAATCCGAAAGCCTCTAAATACTGTCTGAATAAGGAGTTGAAGGAACATGTCCCCAACTAACTCCATCTAGCAACACTGAACTGAAATAATAGATGTAATAAAATAATATCATCCTTGAATGGATGAGGACTGACTGCTAACTCTGTGACTGGAATGCTACTGCTGATCTAGAACTCATGTCTCTAAACCTATAGTGTAACATGAAAGAAAGCACCATAGCGCAAACGCATCAGTAGAACTGAAAGTACTGAGTATACGAGTGAGGTAGTCTAAATGCAAAAGGGTTTACATACATGAACAATGCTAACTGACTGACTGATATAAACGTAAGAGTGCAAACATACATACATAGTAACTGAGATCGTGATTACATGATATCTAGATCTGTACATTAATACATGGTTTACTGATAACTGACATGACTGATACTGTAGTTCTGATAACATGGACAACTGTGTCTGACAGTCGTGAATCTGATGGAACTATCTGAGTTCCATACCACAACTGAATTTGACTATATCTGACAGTCCTGGTATACTGATATCTGAAGAACTATCTGAGTTTTTTTACTGAGACTGAGTCTAAAACTGTGGGAGGTAGTTGTTGAACCGAAAAGCCCTATGTATGCTATAATAGCACGCCACTGGTAAAGACAAACCATGGGTGACCCTCATCTGATAGTGTCCTCAAAAGAGAATGGTAGGGCCCTCATCTGACAGTGTTTATCCACCTTATCAACCCTCATCTAACAGTGTTGATATCTAAACCTATGTTGGTTACATAGTTCTGAAATGCAAGAATGACTTCTAAGAATCACACCCTAATCTGACAGTGTGTGTTCCCATCCTTGGGTTCATTCAGTGCTAACTCCTACTCCCATCTGAAGAGACTGAACATGATTAACTGACTAGACATAGACTGAGTCTACTGAATTCCATTGACTGACAAAATACTACTGATATCTGATAACTGACTAAGATTATGAGGTTTCCTGAGTCACATGAATGACTGATTTCTATTGAATCATGACTTGATTTCGGGTTTCATGAAACATAACATGGCTCTAGTCACACAACTATATTTTCAGGTACAAGTACCCCCATGACTCAATGGAATAAAATTGACACACATGACTAACTTGATCATAAGAGTAGAGTCCACAATTTACAATATCATAAGTAGGGGATTTCACACTAAGCATAGTTCTCAGCATCTTCTATAAGGAAGGGAAATTCACACAACATGTATATACTTGCATAGCTTCAATGTCATGCTCAATCCATACCACAACAACAAGACATATCAATAACATGGACTTCATGTGGAGACATAAAACATAGAGCATAGACTTGTCATTTAAGCACTATTAAATCATGGGACATGAATGTTATCACCTTAGGCATTTTATCAAACACTTTGCATGCATTCGTTTATCTTAGGTGTATTTCATGAATTTCATCATGTTAAACCACATAAGTTCATGGTTTTCAACTAATAAACACGTATACTTCATAAAGACACCTTTAGATATCATCTTAAAACTTAAACAACAATCATCAACATGTACATGCTTATATCATAACAAGACAATCACAAAATAATATTTAAAACATGGTTTTTGAGCTCTATTAACGAAATGGATCCATAGATTAAGAATTCATGAAATTAGTAGTAAAATCGGCTTGAATCTTGGAACCCCCAATTGAACCCTAGACTTGTTCTTGATGGTTATTGAGAGAATTTCAGCAAAAGTAATATATTTTGGTGTTTTGGAGCCCAAATCCCGTGTTATGAAGCTTATATATGGGTGGAAAAGGACCAAAATGCCCTTAAAAACACGGAGGTGGAATGCTGAAAAACTGGGTACCCACCGTAGTTGCCAGGCGGCGCCCACTAAGTCCGCCTGACTAGATCAGGCGATGCCTTCCTTAGAGCACTGCTCTAGCTAGGGTGACGCGGTCCTATCCCCCGAAGCTACTATTTTGGAAACCCAAACATGCCCTTACGCTATTCGAAAAATTCCAAAATTCACCCAGGATGTACTACGACCTTGCCCCATCGCAACACAACTTGAAAATCCTAAAAACGAAGGTTGGAAAGGTTGTCAAATAAATCCCTGAAGTTTGGAGGTCTAAAATGAGACTAAGTTTTGAAGAATTCACTTAAATTTTCTAAGTCTTGAGGCTTGTAAAGCCAGATGAGTTGAATTTTGGACTTAAGATTTTATGGGGTATTACAATATCTCTCCCTTGGGAACATTCATCCTCGAATGAGAATCAACTGAGAGGGGATTAAAATAAAAGCTAAACATGAACTAAATATGAATGACTGAGATATGAATTCATGACTAACATGCTAAATATATTGAACTCATGCATATTTGATGCATGGATAACTGATACATGAATGCGTGACTGTGTATTCTAATAAACTGAGTGTCTCATGATAAGAATGCATAGATGATGCATGATTTTATAACTGAACTGATACATGAATGCATGACTGAGTATGCAATTGTAGTAGATACCAAGTTTATACTGGGAGTATGAACATGAAACTGAATAAGCTTAAGGAGAACTATTACCTTGAGCTTGATTTGAATTGGCGGAGAAAAGGTGAGGATACTTGGTACATATATCTGCTTCTGCTTTCCAAGTATCTCCCTCAATGGATTAATTTTTCCAAAGAACTTTAACTAGAGGGACTTCTTTGTTCCTCAATCGATGAGTTTGATAGTCTAAGATTTCGACTAAAATCTCTTCATAAGAGAGGCTGTTCTAAACGTCAATGCTCTGAATAGGGACTACGACTGCTAGGTCACCTGTGTACTTCTTGAGCAAGGAGACATAGAAAACTGGATAAACTAAGGCTAGATCTGAAGGCAACTTGAGCTCATAAGCTACATTGCTGAAGCGACTGAGAATCCTGAAGGGACTGACATAGCGGGGACTGAGTTTCCCTTTCTTGCCAAACCTCTTCCCTCCCTTCATGGGAGAGATCTTGAGATAGACATAGTCATCAACATCAAACTCGAGATCCGTTCTATGAACATCATCATAAAACTTCTATGGCTCTGAGCAGCTTGGAGTCTCTCTCTGATAAACTGAACTTTCTCTAAGGCGTCGAATACCAAGTCAGGACCTATGACTGAGGCCTCACTAACTTCAAAACAACCGATTGGAGATCTACACCTCCTACCATAGAGAGCTTCGAATAGAGCCATATGAATACTAGAATGATAGCTATTATTGCATGCAAATTCAATCAAAGGCAAGTGGTCATCCCAACTTCCCTTAAAATCAATTGCATACACCCTTAGCATATTTTCTAGAGTTTGAATGGTCTTTTCTACTTGACCATCTGTTTGAGGATGAAAGGGTGTACTGAGATGGACTTGGGTACCAAGACCTTTTTGAAACGCCTTTCAGAAGTAAGAATTAAATTGGGTACCTCTATCTGAGATGTTAGATAATAGAATACTATGTAATCTGACCAACTCCCTGATATAGAGTTTGGTGTAATCGTCGGCTGAATAAGAGGTATGAACTGGAAGGAAATAAGCTGACTTGGTCATTCTATCTACAATGAGCCAAACTGAATCATGCTAATGACAAGTTCGACGCAAACCCATCACGAAATCCATGTTTACTTCTTCCCACTACTAAGTAGGAAGGGTGAACTCCTGCATGTAACCACTAGGTTTTTCATGCTCTATCTTAACTTGCTGATATGTAGAGCACTTAGCCACAAACTTTGTAATATCTCTCTTCATCCCACTCCACCAATAGATCTCCCACAAGTCGCAGTATATCTTAGTGGCCCCTGGATGAATAGAGTATCGCGCACCATGCGCTTCTGCAAGAATTTGCTGCCTCAAGTCATCTACACCCGAAACACAGAGATGACCCTGACATCGAAGAACACTATCTTTCCCTTGGGAGAAAAGCTCAACCTTCTGATCCTGAACTGACTCTTTTATCTTGATAAGGCAAGGATCCCTGTTTTGCTTTTATTTCACCTTGGAAGCTAGAGATGACTCTGAACTAATCTGAACACATACACCACCCTCTGAAGAGTCGACTAAGGGAACGCCTAGTCTGGCAAGTTGATGGATTTCTTGAGCTATCTTCTTATTGGTTTCCTCAATGTGAGAAACACTATCGGTGGAGAGTCTACTGAGAGCGTCGGCCATAACATTGGACTTGCCTGGATGGTAAAGGACACTCATGTCATAATCTTTCAAGAGCTCTAACCACCTTCTCTGAAGAAGATTGAGATCTTTCTTAGAAAAGACATACTGGAGATTTTATGATCTGTGAAGACATCTACATGAACTCCGTATAGATAATGCCTCCAAATTGTTAAGGCAAATACTACAGCTGCTAACTCAAGATCATGAGTAGGATAATTCTTCTCATGGGGCTTTAACTTTCTGGAGATGTAGGCTATGACCTTACCATGCTACATGAAGATACAACCTAAACCTACTCTGGATGCATCAGAATATACTATGAACCCATCTGAACCATATGGAAGAGCTAGTGCTGAAGCTGAAGTGAGTCGAGTCTTCAACTTTTGAGAACTTTTCTCGCAAGAATCTGACCACTGAAACTTGACCTTATTCTAAGTCAATCTAGACATAGGAGATGCAATAGAAGAAAATCCCTTGAAAAACTGTCTTTAATAACCAGCCAAACCCAAGAAATTCTTGATATCTGAAACAGATACAGGGCGAGGCCAGTTTTTTTACCACTTTGGTCTTTTGAGGATCTACTCTAATTCCATTACCAGAAATAATATGGCCAAGGAATACTAATGATCTTAGCCAAAATTCACACTTACTAAACTTAGCGAACAACTGATGATCTCTGAAAGTCTGAAGAACAATTCTAAGATGGTCTGAATGATCATGGTCAGTGCAGGAATAGACTAGAATATCATCTATGAAGACTATGATGAACATGTCCAAGTACTGCTTGAACACACGGTTCATAAAGTCCATAAAGGATGAAGGGGCATGGTAAGACCAAAGGACATGACTAGAAATTCAAAGTGACTATACCGAGTATGGAAAACTGTCTTCGGGATGTCACATTCTCTAACTCGGAGCTGATGGTAGCCTGATCTGAGGTCTATCTTAGAGAAATAACTGACACCCTAAAGTTGATCAAACAAGTCATCTATTATAGGAAGTGGATACCTGTTCCTGACCGTAACTTTGTTGAGCTGACGGTAATTGATACACATCCTAAGAGAATCGTCTTTCTAGCGCACGAATAAGATTGGTGCACCCCATGGGGATACACGGGGCCTTATGAATCCCTTATCTAAGAGATCTTTCAATTGATCTTTTAGTTTCTTAAGTTCTACTGGTGCCATTCTGTATGGCAGAATAGAAATAGGCTGAGTATCTGGGAGAATGTCTATGCCGAAGTCTATTTCCCTTTCGAGAGGAATACCTGGAAGATATTTGGGAAAGATATCCAAATATTTATTAACCACTGGGACTGATTCAAAGCTAGGAGATTCAGAACTGGAATCTTTAACATGCACGAGATGATACACACACCCCTTAGAAATCATTTTCCTTTCCCGAAAGTAGGAAACAAGATGGCCCCTGAAAGATAAAGTACTACTATTCCACTCTAGGATGGTTTCATTTGGGTATTAAAACTGAACTATCTTATTTCTGCAGTCGACTGTGGAATAGCAGGAAGAAAGCCAATCCATGTCGAGAATGACATCAAAATCGGTCATCTCTAACTCGACTAAATCTGCTGAAGTGGCTTTTTAAAATATCATAACTGGGAAGTTCCTGTACACCCTCCAAGCTATGATCGTTTTACCCACTAGGGTAGAGACTGAAAAGGTCTTTGCTAAAATTTTGGGACTAATTCCAAAATCGCCTGCTATGTAAGGAGTAACAAAAGACAAGGATGCACCTAGGTCTAGAAAAGCATAAACATGAACATGGAAAATCTGTAACATACTAGTAACGATATCAGGAGAATTTTCCTGATCTTGTCGGGTCTGAAGAACATAGAGTCTGTTTAGGCGTTGCCCACTAGTAGCACTAGAATTGGCACCCTACTGGTTTGGGCTATCGGACTGAGCTGAGGAACGATTTTGTTGACCCTGATAAATGGACTGAGGACAATCTCTGGCTATGTGGCCTGGCTTTCCACAACCAAAACAAATATCACTACCAGCTCTGCAAGCATCCTTATGGTTTTTACCATAAGTCTGACATAGGGGATTAGTTCAGGCATTGCTGACACGACCCTGAGACTTTGAGCCTAGTGCTCTATCTCTGTTTCTGTCTCTAAATTTTGGCACTGGGGCACTGGCGAAGGAATGAGATAGAGCTGATGACTTGGGATGAAACTGCGAATGATTTTCTCTCTCTGATTTGGGTTGAGCAAAACTGAAACTGCCTGACCTTGCTCTCTTCTTCTGCCTCTCCTTAGTCCTAATCTTCTGCTCCTCTATTTGCTGATCATGGTCATGAGCCTGGATAAATTCATATCACTATTCAGCATCGTAGAACTACACTCATTTACCATGCTATCATTCACCCTTGACACGAACTTGCTCATCTTAGCCCTATTGTTTGCAACCACATGAGGGGCATATCTGTCTAGCTGAGTAAATCTGAGAGGATACTCTTTAATCATCATATTTCCCTGTATGAGGTTGATGAACTCTAGAAATTTTGCCTCCTTTAACTCTTGGGGAAAGAATATATCTAAGAAAGCTGTGACAAATTTCTTCCACTCTATAGGACCTACATCATCTAACCTCTTAGACTTCCATGTTTTGTACCAAGTATGAGCCACATCTTGCAACTGATATGTGGCTAACTCAACACTCTCAACAGAAGGAACTCCTATGATGTCTATGACCTTTTGAACTTGGTCAATGAATTCCTAAGGGTCTTTATCAGACTTAGACCCAAAGAAAGATCGAGGGTTCATTTGGGTGAAGTCTCGAATCCTAGTTGTGGCTGAGTTGACCACTGGATTGGCTGAAATAACTGGTGACCATTCATTTTGGGCATCCACAGACTGAGGAAGTATGGTAAATACAGTTCTAAACTCCGCATGAGAAACAGGTTCGCCTAAAGGATCTTCGGGCTGAGGAGCTGGCTGGTTTTTTTATTTGGAGCCATATTCTAAAATAAGAGAAGAACGAATTAGACTGAGAGTTTAACTTGAGATTTTTCTAGCTAGCACGATATGAATACTGAAATAAGGGAAACTATTCCTAAAATATCTTATAGCCTCCTATACATAAATGTGGTTCACAACACACCCATGTACAAGACTCTACTAGATGCGGCTTTTAGACTTCCTAGGACTCTATTGAACCTTAGACTTTGATACCAAGTTTGTAACACCCCAATTTTCTTAACTGAAATGATACACGGTGCTTATAACCCCGAAGGACCACAAACTAACCCATGACTGATATTTGTACGTGAATACTGAAATATATGATGTAATAATGCGGAAAACATGAACAATATGACATAAGGTTTAACTAAATAAAATATTTGACAAATCATAACATCCATATGGGGAAACAAATACCCAAAACAACTAAAGTCTGAATCAAATCTGAACTAAATTTGAAAGCCTCTAAATATTATTTGAAGAAGGAGTTGAAGAAATATGTCTCCTAGTAACTCCATCTTGCAAAACTGAACTGAAATAATAAATATAATAAAATAATATCGTCCTCGAATGGATGAAGACTTACTGCAACTCTGTGACTAGAATACTACTGATGATCTAGAACTCGTGTCTCTGAACCTATGGTGTAACATAGAAGAAAGCACCATAGCGTAAATGTGTCAGTACAACTGAAAGTATAGAGTATATGAGTGAGGTAGGCTAAATGCAAAAGGGTTTACATGCATGAACAATGCTAACTGACTGACTGATATAAACGTAAGAGTGCAAACATACATACATAGTAACTGAGATCGTGATTATATGATATCTAGATCTGTATGCTAATACATGGTTTACTCATAACTGACATGACTGATACTGTAGTTCTAATAACATGTGCGACTGTGTCTGACAGTCCCAAATCTAATGGAACTATCTGAGTTCTATACCATAACTGAGTTTGACTGTATCTGACAGTCATGGTATACTGATATCATAAAAACTATCTGAGTTCTCTTACTAAGACTGATTTTGAGACTGTGGGAGGTAGTTGTTTAACCAACAAGACCCATGTATGCTATAGTAGCTGCATTGAGGTCTAATATTTGCCCTGACTGGAAAGGTGTCAATACTGCGACACTGGTAAAGACAAACCATGGGTGACCCTCATCTGACAGTGTCCCCAAAAGAGAATGGTAGGCCCCTCATCTGACAGTGCTAATCCATCTCATCAACCATCATTTGACAGTGTTGATGTTTCAACCTATGCTGGCTACATAGTTCTGGAATGCAAGGATGACTGCTATGAATCACACCCTCATCTGACTGTGTGTGTTCCCATCCTTGGATTCACTCGGTGCTAACTCCTAATCCCATCTAAAGATACTGAACATGATTAACTGACTAGACATAACAGAGTCTACTAAATTCCATTGACTGACGGAATACTACTAGTGTTTGATAACTGACTGAGATTATGAGGTTTACTGAGTCACATGACTGATTGATTTCTACTGAATCATGGCTTGATTTTGGATTTTGTGAAACATGACATGGCTCTAGGCACACAACTATATTTTTGGGTACAAGTACCCCCAGGAATCGATGGAAAAAAACTGACACACATGACTAACTTGATCATAAGAGTAGAGTCCACAATTTACAATATCATAAGTAGAGGATTTCATACAAAGCATAGTTCTCAGCATCTTCAATAAGGAAGGGAAATTCATAAAACATGTATATACTTGCAAAGCTTCAATATCGTGCTCATTCCATACCACAACAACAACACATATCAATAACATGAACTTCATGTAGAAATATAAAGCATAAAGCATGGACTTGTCATTTAAGCACTATTAAATCATGGGACATGAATCTTATCACCTTAGGCATTTTATCAAACACTTTGCATGCATTATTTTAGATTAGGTGTATTTCATGAATTTCACCATGTTAAACCATATAAAGTTCATGGGTTTCAACTAACAAAAACATATACTTCATGAAAACACCTTTAGATATCATCTTGAAACTTAAACAACAATCATCAACATGTACATGCTCATATCACAACAAGAAAATCACAAAATAATATTTCAAACATGGTTCTTGAGATCTATGAACGAAATGGATCCATAGATGAACACTACGCATACCTTAGATTAAGAATTCGTGAAATTAGTAGTGAAATCGGCTAGAATCTTAAAACCCCCAATTGAACCCTAGACTTGTTCTTGAGAGAGTTTTAGCAAAAGTAATATATCTTAGCTACACTGTCAGGAAGGTCGTCAAATAAATCCCTGAAGTTTGGAGGTCTAAAATGAGACTATTTGTTGAACACTTAGCTAAAATTTTCTAAGTCATAGGCTTGTAAAGCCAGATGAGCTTAATTTAGGACTTAGGATTTTACGAGATATTACAATACTGCTTGTACTTCAACTTAATCGGTAAAAAAAGATAGTCTTTTATTTTACTCAATCTTTAGCTCTGAATAAGTGATAAGTTATTTGAGTTATGAAAAAGAGGCTTGTAACCTCTTATCCATGAATGTGGGATCCTTCACATCCATCGATAAGTAGTTACTCGGACATAATTTCCATAGCTCTAGGTGTCCTATTACTCGATTTAAAGAAAGAGAATGTTACCCTCAGTAAGAGTGTAGAAATATCCCAAAGGTGAAGCTAAAATTACAACATCCCAAGGTACCCATATGCCTTCTAACAGGGATGTAGTTTGAGGGTGGTGACAATCAGTCTTTAGCTCGCGTCTATAGAGTTTGACATCCCTCTCTAGACTACGTCCCACTTTGCTGCTAAGAATAAGCTCCACGTTGTGATACATCCTTTTTGGAGTCGGAAACACCTGTGGATTTGATTTAAGAATTTCATCCTTTTGGATGCTCTCGACAATAAATCAAATAAAAGATTAGTTGTAAATATAGCATTACACAAATGTAAATTAGCACAAATCTATTTGAACATGCTTTGCTGAGATAGTTGATGAACCAAGTTTCACAACCTATTCTAAGAATATTGTGCCACTTTGAATAGAGTGACGGTCCAACATGTCTCACTAAAGGGCGGACGACCCAATTTAAATGTACCATGCAACTTGGAACAGAGTGATAATCCAACATATCTCATTAAAGGATGGGTGACCCAATTTAAATGTAATGTGCCACTATTAATGAAGTGACTGTCCAACATGTCCCATTGAAGGAAGGATGACCCAATTTAAATATAATGTGCCACTTTGAACGGAGAGATGGCCCAACATGTCTCATTGAAGGGCAAAAAACCCAATTTAACTCCGACATACCACTTTAAACAAAGTGACTATCTAACATGTCTCATTGAAGGATGAACGACCCAATTTAAATATAACATTCCACTTTGAATAGAGTGACTATCCAACGTGTCTCATTGATGGGCAGACGATCCAATTTAAATATATTATGCCACTTTCAATAGAGTGATGGTGTAACGTGTCTCATTGAAGGGTGAACGACCCAATGAAATGTAACATACCACTTTGAATGGAGTGACGACCTAATGTGTCTCATTGAAGCGCGAACATTCAATTTAAATGTAACATGCCAATTTGAATATATTGACGGTCCAACGAGTCTCAATAAATGGCAGACGACCTAATTTAAATATAATATGCCACTTTGAACGGAGTGACGATCCAACGTGTCTCATTGAAGGGCCGATGACCTAATTTAAATATAACATCCCACTTTGAACTGAGTTATGGTCCAACCTGTCTATTAATCACCTGCACTAAACTTATTAGTATCAGATGCAATGTAAAGGAAATCCTGCATACCTTGCTTTAGTCTTCCACACTGAAGGTGGTGAAAATTCATAATGTAGTAACATATTATATTGAAGGAGATGCCAATCCATATAATAACGTGTAACTCTAAAGAAAGTGACAGTCTAATAACATAATAACATGTCACTCTAAAGGAGGTGATGATCCATAACATAATAATATGTCACTCTAAAGGAGGTGAAAGTTCATAACATAATAATATGTCACTCCGAAGGAGGTGACAATCCATAACATGATAACATGTCACACTGAGGAAGGTGACAGTCTATATAATAACATGTCACTTTGAAGAAGATGATGATCCATAACATAATAACATGCCAATCTGAAGGAGGTGATGGTCCATAATACAATAATATGCCACTCTGAAGGAGGTAACAATCAATAATACAATGATATGTTATCTCAAATAAAGAGATGATCTGATTGAACCCTCTTAAAGGGTGGAAAATCCAAATATGGTAAGATGTGTCCTTTCAAAAGGGGGACGTTCCAAATATAATAAGATGTGTCACCTCAATAAAGTGATGATTGGGTATGCCCTCTTGAAATGGTGGATGACCCAAATATAATAAGATAGGGTGACAATCTGGTATGTCTTCTTGAAAGGTTGGATGACCCAAATATAATAAAATAGATCACCTCAAATGAGTTGACAATCTGTGGAGGTCTTGCATAACATCACCTGCATAACTTAAACAACACTCATTAATAGAACAATAATTTGTTATAACTAAGCGAGAAGTGTAACAAGAGATAGAGTTTAAAGAAAAAGGTTTTTGACTCATGATGATTTGTAGATAGTCTTTTGAATGATATCCTCATATCTTAATCGTTATTCCCGATCATTTCCCTAAAAAATTAAAGAAAGCAATAGAGATCATAATGAAGTAATAAAAACATAAATCAAAAGGAAAAGGAAGAAAAAAAGTTGTCTATATTATTTTGAATGGTAGATCTGGTAATGCTCTTTGTCATGCTTAACATTGTAAACATTATGAATTTACCATTCCTGTAACCAAAGAAAAATTCTTAGTTTTGAGAGATTGACTATGCTGATTTTTCCTTGCTTTCCTGGTGCTCCTTGTTAATCAACGATTCACAAGGTCAAAGTGCAGTATTTGTGGAATTTTCGAGGATCTCCCCCAAAAATTCTGCCCCACTTTAGAAACTTTCAAATATCTTTGTAACTTATGACATCATTTAGTTAGAATTTTTGAGATCTTCTCAAAATTCTACCCAAGTCTTCAATGCAAAATACTCGAGTCCTTTCTGGCGTAGCATAACTTAAAATTTTAGAACTTCTCAAAATTATGCACTGATTCAGTTTCAGCAACGTCTATGTTTAACTTTGTAGCAAACATCAAGTTCTTGTGAAATTTTTAAGACTTTTTAAAAAATTTATGCCCCAGTTACACACTTCAATGTCATCTCCATGTAACTTGAAAAATATCCTCTTAAATAAAATCTTATGGAGAATATCATCGAGCTAGTATGGTGCTCACATATTCCATTGAGGTAGGAACCATACCAAACGTAGTTCCACCATAAGATGAAAAATTAATTTTTTAAAGGATTGATCGAATCCGACATAGGCCGCCCACGTATTCCATTCTTGGAAATTCAGGTCAAACATAATTCTAGCCTAAAATGAGAGATTACAAGAAAATCAAACTATAAAGTACGATTACAAAGAAAGTATGATTACAAGAAAAGAAAACAATAACTTCAGTATGCAAGATATAAGGATCTCAAAAGTGTGCCTTTGAGAAAAGTTCATTCTTCTCCTTGACTAATAATGCCAATGAGTACTATGGTTTTAGTCTTTGTGAAGAAAGCAAGTTTGAATGCTAACACAAATCAGCCTCTCTCTAAAAGGAAAGAAAAAAACATTCAAAAAGTAAAATGTTAGTTCATAAATTGCAATAATTGACCAAAATAATATATAAGACTAATCAAGCAAACATATTCAAAAGAAAAATACTGAAGCACCTTAAAACATAAATAATTTTTAATGCATCCTAACATACTTGGACCTTTCAAGCCAAAGGTAAGCCTAGCGTTTAAAGGATATACATGTTGTTTGTAAGGTGTTCCATTTCCCCTAAAATATTATACAAACTTCATTAATAAATTAAATGGAGATACAAAATGAGGGAAAAAGAAAATACATAATATCAATATAACGCAGGCGAGCAATCTAAACTAAGCCTCTTTGGAAGCCCTTCGATCTTTGAAACATTTGCATATTCTTCTGACAGAGACTTTCTTTTGATTAAATGAAAATATCGAAATAAAACCCTCAAACCCAAGGGACAATGCTCCATACAATCTTCCATTATATCCTTCAATTTAACATATAAAGTATGATCATCTATTATGACTCATGGTAAAATAGACATAAGGAAGGTTTTCTAATAGGCCCAATACTTCCTTAGGTATTGGGTGTCCTAGGCTCATACCAAAATAATATTTTGATTTAGCTCTATCCTGGGTGTCTAGAGTGGGTTTGGACACAGTGTAATGCCTTAAAAATGTATCCCAAGATGTCACACGATGCTCAGGACTACTAGTAGCCTCAACCTATCCCTTTGAGCCTTTAACAAATTTTGAATCTCATAATAAAGGTAATGTAGGTATGTGAAACTACTGAAATATTAAAATACTGTATTTACTATTATAACTGATCTGAGTTTTGATGAATATAAAGTTTGAAAGTTCTTAACATAAAAGTCTGGACAACCAATATTAGAAATATGAATATTACTAATAGTTTGACAAGCTTCTACTTCTAATAACTAGAGAGTAGCAGGGATAGACCCCCAACTAACTCAAACTGAACTAAAAATAACTAATCAAATACTATGAAAGCTAAAAATCTGAATAAATGGGTCCTTGAACCATGTGGACTCACCAACTATTGGGAAATAGATTGAGAAGCCCACGGTCAATTATGCTCCTGGAACTGTTCACTTGAACCTATATTATTAAAAAATGTAGCACATAGACGTATATGTGAAACAGTATTTTTGGAATATACTGAGCATGTAGGGGTGAATGCATAAGTAAAAAATAGATGCAATAATTCAAATAAACTTTCAAAATAGTATGCTAAATGTGAGTGACTCACCTTGGCTTGAATAATAAAAACTGAAAAATCATAAGTCATGAGTAATAGGGCGTAAAGAAATTATTGTGAGCCACCACATTAAGTTTTAATAAAATGTACTCTTGTCCTTCTCTTCAAATCATGCAAGCTAAGAGAAAAGGACTCACTTTTATCAATCTTAAAACTTAAAGCTGAAATCTGATAACTGTATCTTAAGTGGAATAATGTCTGAGTAAATTTATGAGCCTTTGCACTTAGTTTCTAAAAGTTGTTCTATTATTCTTTTTAATTAGGGAGGTTATTATAACTAACATAAATCATGTGAGCTATCATGGATTCCAACGTCTTTTTCCCCTAATAGAAAAACCTCATGTTGGGGAGAGTTGTCATACTCTTACCAAGGAGTATAACCTAAGCTATGTGATCACAATTTGTATCTACATCCCCATAAATAGGAATAATCTGAATCTGTACCTATGTTGGCTCGTAGTTCTGGGGAAATAGGATATTCTAAACCCATACTTCCTACTCGATGCCAAATTTTACTCCCTTACTTATATGTTTATTCTATAGGAAATTCACTTAAAAATAGTATAAGTACTTGTAATGAAAACCAATTATGCTTCTATTTACTTTAAATCATAAACAATCTGAATAATATGGATTTCATAAGCTTAGCTTGGGATTAAAAGATCCACCTTTGCTTTTAAAGCACTTTTCAAAACTTATCAATAGAACTTGAGATCATAATCTCCTTATAAACTCATCACTTGTACTTGGGGCTCAAAATAGCAAGCTTTAATGCATCAATAAACATATTTAAACTTCATGCTCAATAATCATCATAAAAGATGTCAACAATCTCAATTAGGATAGTGGAATATAACTCATAATATGAATCTCATGATTTCAAAAATGGATATATGTAAATCTTTTGCAATTAAAGCGTTAATTAACATGAAAATTTTGCAAACTAAAAATAAAAAGAATTGGGTATCAACCCTACTTTCAATTTATGCAAAATTTAACTTAAAATTAAGATTTAGGCACAAGGGTGGAAGAAAACCCTCGTTCATACCCCACATACCTTATTTGGCTTGATTCGATGGAAAAAATTGGCTTCTGAAGACTTGAGAACGTTCTTGGAGGTTTTTCTTGAAGTTCTTCACTTAGAAATCTTAAGTTCTTGGTTATCTTAAATAGAACGTAATGGAATCTTGAAGATCTTGGGAGTTGATCTCTAAGAGAAACCCTAATCTTGTTCTTGAGGATGAAGAGGATAGGGTTTTTAAAACTGATTTATGATGGCCATATATGTGTTTTCGATGATTTAAATTGTGGGGGTGAGGAAAAAAACCAAAATAACCCTCCAAAATTATTTAAGGGTGACCTGGATTGAGTGAGGTCATGGGTGACGACCTGGGTTGATAAGTCATTCTTAGGTGATGGGCCGTCACCCCAGGTCGTCACTTTGAGGCTGAAATTGTCACTTACGACTTAGGGGTCACAACTTAGTGTGATAAGTCGTCACTTAGGTGATGGCCCCGTCACACTAGGTCATCACTTGGAAGCTGGAATCCATATTTGTCTATCGAAGACCGATGACTTGGGCTGATAAGTCGACACATAGGTGACAGTCCATCAGCTCAGGCCCTCACTTTGTTGACAAGATGATATGTTGGAGTAAAATGAGGATAAATGTTCGCTCTGATATCGGATTTAGGTGAAATAAAATGCTTTGGAAAGAAGATTCAAAGATATTTTATTTGATATAAGGTAAGGCACGTAAATCATTATGTACAAGTAGTAATGGTTGTTTATAGTTTACCCAAGATGAAATGTTCGCTTAAAACTTAATGAATGGAAGCGTCCTCAACTCATCTTTAAGTTGAGAGATCTTTATGACCTCGATTGATATCAAAGGACATTTTCACACTACATAACTGATCATTACCCATATATAGACATAAAATCCTTAGCTTTCAGTTTGTACACTTGATAACAACAGTTTTAATTATAATCCGTAAATAGGGTAGGTGGGTTATATTATCTCTCCCTTGGGAAGATTCATCCTCGGATAAGGCTAGTTATCTGTGAAAACTAGGAGATCTGAGAGTATATACAGAACATGACTACTTAACAAAAATTAAGAACTAAAGAGAATTAATCTGGGGAGAATCGATACCTTAGGTTGAAGCTGAACTTGCTGAGAAAAGATGAGGGTACTTGGATCGCATATCTTCTTCTACTTCCTAAGTGGCACTCTCAACAGACTGATTCCGCCAAAGGACCTTAACCAAGGGAACTTCTTTGTTCCTTAGCTTGGGGATCTGGTGATCAAGGATCTCGACTGGGACTTTTTCATAAGAGAGACTATCCTGAATTTTAGTGTTTTCTAAAGAAACCACTACGGCTGGGTCACCAATACATTTTTTTAACACGTATATGTGAAACGCTGGGTGAACGACTGATGGTTCTACAGGAAACTCAAGATCATATGCTACCTTCCTAACCTGGCTCCAAATTCATTAAGGGATGACATATCGGGGGTTAAGTTTTCCCTTTTTTCCAAATCTCTTCACCCCTTTCATGGGTGAAACCATAAAGTAAACTAAGTCATCCACTTCGAACTCAAGATCCCTTCTCCTCACATCCGCATAGGATTTCTGACGACTCTGGGCGGTTTTCAACCTTTCTTGAATCAACTGGACTTTCTCCATGGCTTCAAACACGATATCTGGTCCTATAAAAGTAGCCCACCCACTTTGAACGTACGGATCGGTGAACTACACCTTCTCCCATAGAGAGTCTTAAACAAGGCCATCTGAATGCTCGAATGGTAACTGCTATTATAGGTGAACTCAATCAATAGTAAGTAATCATTCCAATTACCTTTAAAGTCAAGGACACATGACCTCAACATATCCTCAAGGGTCTGAATGGTCCTTTCTGGTGAAAAGCTGAACGGAGGTGAGCTTGGGTACCCAGACCCTTCTGAAAGGCTTTCCAAAAGTGAGAGGTAAATTGAGTACCCCTATTTGAAATGATAGACATAGGAATTCCATGAAATATGACCAAATCTCTAATATACAGCTTAGCATAATCTTCAGCTGAGTAGGACGTGTGAACTGGAAAGAAATGGGCTTACTTGGTCAACCTTTCTACAATAACCCAAATCGAATCATGTTGACGACGCAAATGGGGTAACCCTATTACAAAGTCCATGCTCACCTTTTCCCACTTTCAGGTGAGAATACTAAACTCCTACAAGGAACCAATAGGCCTTTGGTGCTCCACCTTAACCTGTTGACAAATCACACTTAGCCACAAACTCTACAATATCTTTCTTCATGCTACTTTACTAATAGATTTCCTGTAGATCACAATACATCATAGTGGTACCAGGGTGAACGGATTAAAGTGCACTATGTGCTTCAACCATAATACGCTGTCTCAAACCATCAATACACGACACACATAATCTACTCTGGCATCTCAACACACTATCTCCCCCTTGGGAGAAAACTTTAACCTTCTAATCCCTAACTGACTCCTTTAGCTTAACCAAACTAGAGTCTTTATCTTGCTTCTCTTTCATTTTGGAAACTAAGGAAGATTCTAAACTAAGCTGAACCCAAATGTTCCCCTAGGCTGAGTCAACCATCCACACACCTAATCTATCCAATCGATGAACTTCTCGGACTAACTCTTTTTTATCACCCTCGACATGAGCAACACTACCCATAGACAGTCTACTAAGGGCATCTGCCACAACATTGGCCTTGCCCGGATGATACAAGACACTAATGTTATAGTATTTTAACAATTCTAACCACCTTCTCTAATGGAGGTTCAACTCTCTCTGCGTAACACATATTGCAAGCTTTTATGGTCTGTGAGCACATCAACATGCACCCCATAAAGATAGTGCCTTAAGATTTTCAAGGAATATACAACAAAAACTAACTCAAGATAATGGGTAGGATAGTTCTTTTCATGAGGCTTAATCTTTCTAGAGGCATAGGTTATGACCTTACCTCTCTTCATCAAAAAACAACCCAGAACAACTCTTGAAATATCACAATAAACAAAAAATCCATCTGGACAATCAGGTAATGTCAAAATTAGGGCTGAAGTGAGTCGAGCCTTCAAATCCTAAAAATTCCTCTCACAAAAATCTGACCACTGAAACTTAAATTTCTTTTGGGTCAATCTAGACATGAGGGATACAATAGATGAAAACCCCTTAATAACTATTGGTAATAGTTAGATAAATCCAAGAAACTCCTGATGTCTGATGGAGATATAGGTATAGGACAATTTCTGCTCTCACGAGAAGGTAAAGTATAGAATCAATTTTGGTGTGACCACTACCGGTACTGGATGACGTGTCCTAAAAAGGGGCAGGATGGCCTAGTAGAGCTGGTGCGCTAGTAGCCTGAGTCTGGGAGCGAACATACCTGCTTCCCTACTTAGCATACGGGAACTCTTTGATCCCACCACATCCATAACAACTTTTCTATCCCAGAAAACACACACCAAGATGATTGAGCCTTCCGCCCGTACTTTTTTGGGACTTGGACAGATAAGTCCTACCCCACTACTTTTTCTTGGTTTTGGGTGTGGGGGCACTAGATGAAGATGGCTCTGGCATATGTAAGAAACCTTGAAACTGTGAATGATTTCCCTCTCCAAACTTTGATTGACCGAAGTCAAACTGCCCGGTCCTAGCCTTCTTATTTCCCCCTTCTCTTTCTTTTAACTTCTCTGCCTTAATCTGTTGAGCATGAATCATCAGCCTAACAAGATCCATGTCCCCAATAAGCATGGAAGTCCTATATTCTTTGACTACTAATCTAGACACTCTAATAATAAACTTACTTATACTAAATCTATGGTCAGCTATCAAATCTGGCGTATACTTAGACAACTGGTTGAACTTAAGGAAGTACTCCTTCACTTTCATCGAGCCCTACCTTAGGTTCATGAATTCCTATATCTTAGCTTTCCTTATCTTATGTGGAAAGAACCTATCTAGGAATGCATTCTGAAATATCTGCCAACTTACGGGAGCTGTATTCTCACCCCTACCATTCTTCCACATCACCACCCAATCATAAGCAACATCCTTCAACCTCTAGGATGCTAATTCTACACTTTCTTTCTTAGTAACATACATAATTTGGGTGATCTTTTTTACCTCATCTAGATAGAGTTTTGGGTACTCACGTACTTTTGACCCAAAGAATTTAGGAGGATTCATTCTCATAAAGTCACGAAACCTAAATGCAGCTAAATCACCATTCTACTGAAGAGGGACGCAGCCTGATGGTTACCCTGAACATTGGCAGTCATAGCTTTGTCCAATGCATAAAAATCCACATGAAATTTAGCATGGGATATATTCTCATTCAGAGGGTCAGTGGGATGGCGTGGTTGGTTATCATTTTTGCATATATTCACTTAGTGAGGAGGCATATTCTGTCATGTAAGAGCATGAGTTAAAAAATGATAGAGACAACTGAAATCATGATAAAACATAAGGAAGAAAATGTTTTCCTAAAATATCCCGTATCCTCTAGCTCATAAATGTGGGGCGCTTCAAACCTATGATCAAGACTCTATGTAACATGGCTTGTTTGACACCCTAGGACTCTTTAAATTTTAGGCTCTGATACCAAGTTTGTAATGCCCTAAAAACATATCCCAAGATTTCACACAGTGCTCACGATGACAAGTAGCCCCAAGCTAACCCTTTAAGTATTCTACAATTTCTGAATCAAATAATAAAGGTAATGTAGGCATGTAAAACTACCGAAATACTAAAATACTGTATTTAATATCATAACTATCTGAGTTTTGATGAATATAAAGTCTGAAAGTGCTTAACTTAAAAGTCTGGACAACCAATACTGGAAATCTGAATATTACTAGCAGTCTGACAAGCCTCTACTTCTAATAACTACAGAGTCACTGTGACAAATCCCTAACTAACTCAAACTGAAATGAAAATAACTAATAAAATACTATGAAACATGAAAATCTAAATAAATGGGTCCTCTAATCATGAGGACTCACCAACTATCGGGATGTAGATAGAGATGCACACGGTCAATTATGCTGCTTGAACTAAGCACCTGAACCTGTATTATTAAACAATGTAGCACATAGACGTATATGTGGATCAATACATTTGGAATGTACTAAGCATGTGGGGGTAAATGTATAAGTAAAACAATAGATGCAATAATTCAAATAAATTTCCAAAATAGCATACTAAATTTGAGTGACTCACCTTGGATTGAATAATAAAAACTGACAAATCATAATTCATGAGTAATAAGGCGTAGCAAAATTCTTGTGAGCCACCACATTTAGTTCTAATAAACCGTACTCTTGTTCTGTTCTTCTAACCATGCAATCTAAGTGAAAATAACTCACTTTTATCTATCTTAAAACTTAAAGCTAAAATCTGACAACTATATCTTAAGTGGAACAATGTCTGAGTAAATTTGTGAGCCTTTCCACTTAGTTTCTAAAAGTTATTCTGTTATTCTTTATCGACAAGGGAGGTTCTTCTAACTTACATAAACCATGTGAGCTATTATGGATTACAACATATTATTCCCTAAAGGAAAAAACCTCACATTGAGGAGAGGTGTCATACACTTGCCAAAGAGTATAACATAAGCTATGTGATCACAATCTATATCTGCATCCCTATAAATGGGAATAATCTGAATCTATACCTACTTTGTCTTGTAGTTCTAGGAAAATAGGATGAGCTAAATCCACAATTCTCGCTCGGTGCTAAATACTACTCCCTTACTTATATGCTTATTCTGTAGGAAATCAACTTTAAAATAGTATAATTATTTGTAATGAAAACCAATTATGCTTATCTTTACTTTGAATCATAAACAATCTGAGTAATATGGATTTCATAATCTTAGCTTGGGATCAAAAGATCCAGCTTTGCTTTTAAAGCACTTTTCAAAACTTATCAACAGAACTTGAGATCATAATCTCCTTATAAACTCATCACTTGTACTTGGGGCTCAAAATAGCAAGCTTTAATGCATCAATAAACATATTTAAACTTCATGCTCAATAATCATCATAAAAGATGTCAACAATCTCAATTAGGATAGTGGAATATAATTCATAATATGAATCTCATGATTTCAAAAATGGATATATGTAAATCTTTTGCAATTGAAGCGTTAATTAACATGAAAATTTTGCAAACTAAAAATAAAAGAATTGGGTATCAACCCTATTTTCAATTTATGCAAAATTTAACTTAAAATCGAGATTTAGGTACAAGGGTGGAAGAAAACCCTCGTTCATACCGCACATACCTTATTTGGCTTGATTCGATGGATAAAATTGGCTTTTGAAGACTTGAGAACATTCTTGATCCATAATGAAATGTTTGCTTAAAACTTAATTAATGGAAGCATCCTCAACTCGCCTTTGAGTTGGGAGATCTTTATGACTTTGATTGATATCAAAGTACATTTTCACACTATATAACTGATCATTAGCATAGATAGACATAGAATCCTTGGGTTTCAGCCTGTACACTTAATAACAACGATTTGAATTCTAATCTGAAAATTGGTAGGTGGTTGTTACACAGAGGTTCCCAACTGGACAACTTGGGTTTGAAAATATGAACAGCCTCCGACCACCTAACATACCGGTAAACTATCGTATTTCCAATACTTGATTTAGAGTTGATCAACAGGGGACTGGACATTCATGAAACTCTAAAATAGTTTAACAATCATCATGCGAATTATACCATGGAATGGAATAGTTAAATTTCGCAGAATTTAAACATATAAGCATATAAACAATTTAATAATTAGTCAAATAAGCTAATTCAAATATTTTGTTAGAACCTAGTTAAAGTTCCCCAGAAGAATCATCATTTCTATTTTGGTCCCCTTTTCAATTTTGAAGGCTTTGGAAAACATTATTTTTTACGTTTTAAACTATTCCAAAACTTTATAGAGCTTTTTTGAAATAATTTAAGGAATTACAGAGAAGCCACTTGATTTTTTGAGAAAATATCAAGAAAAACTAGAAATATTACGTAAAAGATTAAAAAAAGAAAAAATCTTTTAAGTTTAAAAATTTTGAGTATGCGGTTTCTATTAATACTCTTGAAAGGTTGTTATGGTAACAAGAATATCTGCTAACTTGCGGTTATCCAGACTATTTGAAAATAATTTTTTGATTAACTTTAAAAGGAAAAATTGATTTTTGAAGAGAAAATGATTAAGAAAAATTGTCTTCAAGATTTGTGCTAAAGAAATTTTGATGACTTAGCAGGGATTTGAAAAAGTCTAAGAAAACTAAGAACAATTAGCATATAAAGGGGAAAGGGGGAGACTAACGGACTTGGGCCATTAAACCCAAATCAAAAACCCTGTCCTAAGTTAATTTGAGCTTTTCAACTATCTTTACCTATCCTAATTTAAATACTTGGGCTTTTGGCCCATAACTTGTCCTAAGCTAGTTTTCAGACCTTAAAGGCCCAAAAATCCGCTTCACTTGTATAAAAATTACAACTTTGGATTTGACGCACAAATGAATGAATAAATAGGTAACTAAATAAATAATTAAAGAATAATAAAATAATAACAATCGAGACTTTTCAAGTCTCTTGGCGACCTCATCAATGGCTTCTTGCACCCGCACACCATATAATTGACTTTGGGTTTAAAACTTCGGACTTGACTTAAAGAGATGGGCCTCATAGATCCATTATGAAATGCAAAAGGAAAGGAGTCCATTTGAACTCAAAAATAGATTCATGCAAAGGAAAAGATAAAAGAAAAATAAGTAATATATGTTCGAGAATTCTACACTTAATAGATAAATGATGAGATGAAAAAAATAGTATTTTAGAGAAAAAAGAAATTGTAAGCTATTAATTAATATTAAGTTAATTTAATATTAAGTTAAAATTAACTTAATATTACAATATTAAAAGAAGCTCATATTAACTTAATATTCAATGTGAAGTTAATTTAATATTATTAAGTGTAGTCATATTAAGTTAATATTGTAAGAAAAAAATACCATTAACTTAATGTTAATTAACTTAAAGCTAGCATTTTAGAGAACAAAGAAATTTAATATTCAAAGAAATTAACTTAATATTGTAAGAAAAAAATAGCATTTTAGAGAACAAAGAAATTTAATATTAATTAACTTAATATTAAGTGTAGTCATAATATACACTTATATTTCTTTTAATCCTGAGCTTCTCGATTTAATAAAATCAAATAAATATATCTCCAAATAAATTAATTTTGAGAACAAATTTTATTTGAATCAAGACTTTATCCGTTTAGATTAATTTTCAAGCTTAATCAATAAAGGTTCAATTTTTATATAAGTGTTCATTTAAGTAACAAAATTTATATAATTTCGCATGTGTAAATACGAAAATGTATAATCATCAATTAAATGATAAAATTAACCCAAATAAATATTTTATAGTGCATTTATTCGAATGAAATAAATATTTCAATTTTATTAAACATTGAAGAAAACTAGGGTTAAATTTAATTATGGAGGAAAAAAATTAGGTGTCAACAGGGAGTATGATAAGCACGAGAATAGAAATGCGGGAGTTGTGGATATAAACTGGTAGATTGGATGAGGTTGATGATTTGGGAAATACAATAGTAGGAGAGTTGTGCCATATAGTTCGGGAGTTTAGGATGAACAGAGGAAGTGAGGATCTAATCATTCAATAGGTTAGATCGTGGAGCTTGCACGTGTCTTTGTTGCTATAATTGCATTTTATTGTTGGCATGAAATTGATTATTAAATTCATGGTTTTGAATGTGGGTTTTGGCACAACTGAAGGATTTAACATAATTAGTTATTTATTTAATTTTTCATGGATTATGATGCATTATTCATACTTTATTTATGTTTATAAACATTGTGGCATGCATGAAAATGTTAAATGGATTTCAGGGTACTATGGATTCCCCAATTACTTGGTTTTGGTCTTGAAAAGTATGTGCCCTCAAAACTGTTTGTGAAATTTTTATTGAATATAATATTGTCATACAGTTCGACTATTCTTAAATATTTGTATTGCATACATAGTTAACGGAACATCAATTTGTTTTAGTTGGATTCAAATGATTTATGAAAAGGCCTTTGTGTTCATGGTCTGATTTTTAACGGATTTTGGTTTAATTGGAAACCTTAGAGTAAATATGGTCCCATGGTTTTTGTATGTCTATGCTGGGATTTGGGTAGAATTTGGTTGAATGAGGTTTTGGGTATAGGAGAACTAAGCGTCCTTTGTGTATGTCTTCGGTGATATCCATTAGAGCAGAGAATTATGTTCGTAGACGTGATGGGATGAAGGTTGGTGGTTAATCTAAAATTCACTTCTAGCGGTGGACTTTAAGAGAAGGCTAGGGTTACATATTCTAATTACGCTCTTCTCTCCTGGTTAAGAGAGTACTGTACTAGTGTTGCATGTACTCATTTATTGCTTATGCCTAAGGTTTATATTTTGCATTCACCTTATTCCCTGGATACGAGTCTTGACCTTATGTTAAGTTACTCATGGTATAGGTGGTTGTGTTTCTTTTGGGGTCCAGTCTAAGGACTCCTTTCATTGTATGGTTTGGTCAGGATGATTCCCTATTATGGTCTAGGTGGTTGTTGTAAAGTACTTTGTGCCTATAGTGTCATGTCTTTTCTTTGGGATGTTGCCAAGGCATGGTTAACTCTTATTATTTGGATTCTTAAATAACTTTTCTTGTGCAAGGGTGGTAGTGTTTTAGGAAGTATGGTGATGTGTTGAAATGGGGAATGTAGAAGTCCCTATGTTCGGAAAAGTCCAAGATGACTACTAATAGTTAAGGTTTTTGAAGGTAAGGTAAGGTTGTTGTCATTGGAAATGGTTAATAAAGGAATAGGTGGTGCAAATCTTTGTAAAAATGATAGAGGGTGTTAGATCTTTGATGGATAGAAATAACCTCGGGTATATAAATAGTAGGCTTGAATGTTGTGATTTGTAGATATACCAATGGTGGTGTTGGGTACTTGAGAGGTTTGGTAAGGCATAGTTTTATGAATTATTTTTATAGCATAGTGGTTTTGTGGTTTGGAGTGTTCGATTATAGGTTGGGGTTTTTTTGGTTATAGTGGTTGGGCATGGTTTGCCTATGTCTTTTACTCATGGTTTCCATATTATAATGGTGATGGAAGTGAAGTGGTGTTTTAGGATAGATGTAAAAAGTAGAGCCTAGTAGCCTAAGTTAACTCATTTTAGATTTAGATAAGATTGAACATGGAGGTGGTTTATAGCTAGACTTAAGCTCTCATAGTGGTGTGTCTTGATAAATTCTAAGTTAAATTGGACTTGCCCTTGCATGAGTTCACTCAGATAGTAGTCTATGAGTTTGTATTAGGGTAAGGTGTGGATAGCCCTTAGTTGGTTGGCTCCTTTGGGTGGTATTGGTATCTCAGGCTATTTGTTGGAGAAAAGCTTGATGTTTGTTAATGTGTTGTCGCGTGCTCGTTCTTACCCTTACCCGTCATTCGAGGATGAATGATCCTAGTGGGGGAGACTATAATACCCCAGGAATTTAACCTTTACAAAATTTCTTAAAATTTGGACTTACTGGACTTGGTATGAATCCTGGGTACCAGTCCTACCCTTGGATACGAGTTAAGAGAAGGCTTGGTGGTTCACTCATACCCTAGGCAAGATACGACTCACTAGGGTACAAATCATATAGGAATATACGAGTAGTATAATGCAAGTCGTATGGTGCTTGTTTGAGTTGTCTTGTGGAATCTGCCCTAGGTACGGTTGGTGGGTACGATTGAGTTTACCACTCACACCCTTAGGTATGATTTAGGGAGGTGTCAATCATATAGAAACCAGTTCGTAGGGTCTGGACATGGTCTTAGGTATGAGTTGGGGTACCACTCGTACCTTAGGATACAGATAGTAAGGGTGAGTCGTGCCCAACTTCATGGATTGTTTTAATTTTAAGTCAAGGGTAGTCTGAACATTTCCTACTTCCAGACCCTTATGTCACATTATATAACCCTTGTTGGCCTTCCATAACACTTGTTAAAATATTAAAACACTTTAAATACTCTCTCAAATACTCTCTTGAAGATTAGAGGCTAGGGTTTCTTCATGTGTTCTACAAAAGGATCAAACATCGAGATTTCTTTCGTGAATATTCTTTTATAAGGCATTTAATCCTTCCCTAATTGTTAGTTCTAACTAAAGACATGTGTATTGTGTTTTAAATAATGATTTATGAATCATGGATGGTGGTTTTTGAAATATATGTTGAGGATCTTAATGCATATTATTTGGTATTGGTTTAAACTATATTTTTACATGTTTTTGGTAATGGTTTGCATATGTGGTTATTGGTTGGTTTGGTTTAACAAATAGGTCTTTAGCAACCCTAATTATGTTGGTTTATGCATTTATTTTGGTCTTGGTAAAGGTATGCCCTCAACATGTTTGATAAAATGCCTCAAAGAATGTTTTCACTCTATTGTTGAACTTTCATTGGAACTCTTGCATGGTTTGGTTTGGTAATGGAACCTTAAATGGATTTGGATTGTTTTGCATGGTTCAAATAGTTTAAATGATATAAATACTTTAAATGTTTTGCATGGTCTAAAATGGTTTGGAAATGGTATAAATGGTGTACATGGAAAGATTAAATGGTAAAGCCTTAGTGGCTATGAAATTGGTTATGCTTGCGGGGTACATGAAATCCCTCTAGTGGTTTACTATGGTAAATGGAAGGGAACTTGGAAGTCCCCTTAAATCTATATATGGTTGGCTATGGATAGTACTTGCAAGTATGGTCGGTACAACGATACCACCACTAAATGACCTTGGTTAATAAATGGTAAATGAATTGGTTGGTTGCTTGGTAATGGTTTTAATTAGGAAATAATGGCGGGATGTGTAGCAAAACCGTGGAAGGTGGAGGTCTCTGTGTGTGGGGGGGGGGGACAAAATTGGAAACTCATATTTACAAATATGAGGTTTTGTCTTAGTGACAGTGTGCATGATGTCAAACTATATTTTGGGGGATGTACTAGTCATCCCAGGTTTTCTTCCCTGGGAGTGCGGCTTCATGCACTGGGTCCCTTTCAATAAGGAGACCTGAACCCATATAGCCTGTGGGTGGTTTAAGAAGACAAAGCTACACAGCCCAGGCAAAGGTTTTAATGGCATTCTAAACCCAATTCCTTTTTTTGGCATGGTTATATATATATATATGGTTGTATGCATTATAGATGGTTTTACTTGGCTTTGTAAATAGTATTATTTTATCCTTATCCAGAGTGCATTCTAGTGTTCACCCACTAATCCATCTTCGGCCGGCTGTATACCCACACTATGCAGGGACTGACCATTCTACTTCTCCTGCTTAGTGATAGAATTTGGGGACAGTCGATGTTGGATTGAAGTGGTGAACTTTCATAGTTTGGAAGGCATCTATTTAGTGTCATGAGTTACTTTACATATCTCTTGTATTTCATTGACTTTGGTTTTTGGCTATGGTTGGGGGTATGTCCCGACTAGGTACCCTTTGGTTGGTCTAGAGGCTTTGTATGGACAACTATGGACTTGGGTATGGTATGAATTGGTTATGTTTCATATATATACATACATTGGCTTATTATTATGATATTGGCTTATGGTTTCCGCATTGATTTGGGTTGGTTATTGGGTGGTTGGACTCGGTTGGGTTGGTATCAGATATTGACTTATCCCAGAGTCACCACATGGGTGAATAAACTATTTTGTTATATGTTCGGACATCAGCTGACTCAAGATAAGCATTTGGTGGTCGGTTTGGGTTATGGGGGAGGTTCCCAATCCTGGTTGGGCTTAGGATTTCCCATTAAGACAAGACCCTAGTTTGGGTTTGGTCGTGACAGAGACGCATCTTCAACAATTGATTTTTGCACAAATTACAAAGACGTAAGAGTGGTAGCGAAACCCCATTTTAATACTACTCAAGTTCTTAGCTTTATATGTTCTTAAATTTAAATAGTTCTTGAGTGAGTAATGATTTGTAATCGAACTACTTATTTTATAAAAGTAGTACTTTCTTTTGAGAGAGTTGTTTAGGTAAAGCTACCTGAGCTTGTAGCTGGTTAGAGTTAACTAGGTTTGAAGGGAAACATTGCAGAGGTGTCAAGGTGTGCTTGCAATAAAGGTATTGCAAGTAGGAGAAACCTAAAGTTAGGTTCACAATCGATTCTGTAATAAAGAGGTTGGTTAAAGTGGACTGTTTTGGTGCTTGTGAGGGTAAGCCGTAGTTTTTCTCATGTTGGGTTTCCTCATAAAAATCCTGTGTTGCTATTTCCTACATTGCCTTTGTTTTCCAGCACCTCGTAATTTTCTTACCTTTCTAATGCTTGAGAATGACTCTGAGGGATCTGATCCCAGTGCATCCCCTAAGGGTTCATCACTTATTGACGTACACTTTGAGAGCGTCCATCGCTTGTGATTATTTCTTTTAACAAATAGTCCATAGTGAAAAATTATTGATAAAAGTGATAAATACTTTTCTCCATTAAAGAATGGAAAATCAAAGGGTTCACAAATATTAGTGTGTATGATTTCAAGAAGTTGAGTGCTTCTTGTGACATCTTTCTTAGTATTCTTAATTTTCTTTTCCTTAGTGAAATTCATCCATATATCAAGATTAGTAAAATTCAGATTCCGAAGAATCTCACTCTTTATCGATCTTTTTAGTCTTTCTTCGGATACATGACAAAACTGTCAACGTTGCAATTAAGCAGAACTTTCTTTCAGTGAACTATGTTTACTTTCAACATTTTAATGAATAGCAAGAAGGAATTTAGAAAAAAACATTATCAAGTTTCAATCTATATAAACCATCAATAAGAACACTAGAACCATAAAAAATAACATTATTATATAAATTGAAACATTCATGTCCAAATTTAAAATCAAATTCAGAAACATCAAGTCTTGAAAGAAAAATCAAATTCTTAGAAACTGAGGGAACATAAAAAGTCTATAATAGATTAAGGTGATGTATAGTCTCAAAGATCAATCGGTTAGTCCCTATGCCTTTAATTTGAGCCTTCATATAATTTTCCATGAACAAGAAATTTTTATTTGAATATAAAATTTGGATCGTAATGAATCCCTACAACATAGTGGATACATAAATAGTTGCACTAGAATCAAGCCACCAAATATTATTTGGAACTTCTACTAAATTTGATTTGAAATATACTAAAGCACTAGATGTACTTTCCTTTTCGAATCAAGCTTTACATTTCTAGAAATCTTTCTGATAGTGTCCTTTCTTTCTACAGAAATGACACACATTTGCCTTACTTCCTTATGGGCATCCTGTGAGACTATAGCAGGTGCTTCTTCTTCTTAAACTTAGTGGCCTTCACTTTAAGTCCTTTACCAGCTCATTGACTCATGAGGTTAATAAAATGACCACCTTGTTTCTTAAGGTTTGACTCTTATTGAGTAAGCATACTGGACAATTCATTAATCTCTTGCTTATCCTTAATAGTGTTGTAGTTAATTTGAAATGGTCCATATTCAGGAGGCAATGAATTCATAATAAACTGAATCAAGAATTCATCCCCAAAGTCTAAAGTCTTATTGTAATATTAGTCGTCTTGATAATATTATTTTGCATACTACTTGTCCCATCAAATTTCATGATTATGAGTTCAACCATTAATGAACCAATGAGAGACTTATCAGTAGAACGAAAATGTTCTTCCACAATCTTCAGATATTCCCAGACACTTTCTGTTTGTGGAATATTTCTCTTAATGTTGATTGCTATAATCATTCGCATGAACATAATGCTCAATCTGTTAGAGCGTTTTCATATTTTTTGAAAAGACTTCTGATCATCACTGCTCGTACTAGTAATAGTTGTAGATTAATCATTCAACATAATCAAGTCAAAATTCATCACACCTAAGTGAAAGTGGACTTGTTCATGCCATTCTGAGAAGTTCAATTCATTGAACGCAGTAACAGATGAAGCAAAGGAATGAAGTGGAGTAGATGCAAAATAGATATACATGCTCATAAGTTAGAAAATAATGTGAATTCAGTAAAATAATAAAAGTATATCATAATTCTCCTTTGGATAGTTAGTACGACACACTATCATAATTTAAATGTCATTTTCAACTCTAATAGGTAATTAAATATTCTTAACCAACCATATATGACATCTTTGGATATACAATATATATTTGACTAAAGAATATTTATTTACCTCATAATATTCACTATTCATAGAATAATTGATTCACCTTCGGGTAAATCCTTAAGTTCTAGCAATTAGGAGAGTTAATTTATCTATTTATATTCAACAAAAGGCATTTCATTAGTTTTCATGGATAGATAACAATTTTATGTGTGCATATGTTTTCTTAACCATACTTGTTTGGCCACTTTGGTAACTAACAAACTATATAAATGCACACAATCATATAATTTTATGCATACGAATAATTTTTAAACCTTCTGGTTTGGACACTTGGTGACTAACAAACTATAAACATGACAGGCATCAAATGGTCATTATGTGGGTAAACATCAAGTTCTAGTTTGTCCTCTTTTATGACTAACAAACTATTTCGCATTAAGAATACTACATTATTTAGTACTTAGTGTAAGGACCGCTTTAATTATTGCACAATATAAGACCAATCATAGTAAGCATTATATAAGGTGAAACACTGAAACTAAAAGTTTCTATAATCTGTGCAAATTAACTTTATTAATAAAACTTTATAACTTCACAATAACCTAGGAGCAAACACCTGAATTGAATTTAATTGGACAAAATAATTTTCATAAGAATCATAGAGTCCAAATTAAATTCATAAAAACTAAATCCAACAAATATCACAATACCGATACGGTGACAAGAATTTGGGTAGTTTGTCCTCATAAAGATTCATGCACAGAGAAGCATTATAAAATTCCTTAGCCAATAATCATTACTTACGGTAACTTAAAGACCATTACAATAAATAATAAGCAAGCAAGATGATGTCCACGGACAAAATAAACATGTTGTCCACATGTATTTGTAATTTCACAAATCCCGATTTAATAATAACAACATAAGTTTTAAAATCTTTTACTAAATCAATAATGATCCCTTCAAACACAGTTATAAATACGTTATCTTAGGAGAAGATTATCGGTTCACGCAATCCTGGCTCTGATGCCACGTTCAAATTTTAAATTTAATGTATATCAGGATCTTGAACACGAGATACGTCATAGAAAATATACCTCATGCGGAAGATATTAGTGCACAAAGAAGCGAAAGCACTAGTAAAAAATAATTTCTACCTCCTTGCCCTAGCCGTACGTTACCACAAGCTTTAGTGATGAAAAGTAGAGAGTATAGGTGATAATCTTAATGGGCGGAGAGAGGGTCAGTTTATAGAGGTTAAGACTTAATTTGATACATCCATCAAATAATTAATCTATGAAACAAATTTATTCTTTAATTGTAGTCATTTCTTGGGTCGCAAGAAAATTTAAACCACAAGTAATCTTGGGCCACAAAGTAAGATAATATTCTTACAAATTGATACTCCTTCATCCCATTTTAGTTGTTCACTTTTTCTTTTACACACATATTTAAAACTAAAATTTACATAATATACATCTTAAGTTACAATTATTACATAAAATTTCATTTGACAAGATTAATTACAAATATCCCATTTATATATTTTGTCTCTCCAAAATCCTCATACATAGCAAAACATCACTTTTAGACCCGTTAATGCTCCATAATATATGCCTAAAATCAAGGTAGCATTATTTGAAAGTTCAAGATTTCAAATTTCAAAATATATCTCATCAGATTACTCAACTTCATCACCTTCTTCAATTATTTTTGAGTTTTTTTTTGTTTAATTTACGGTTTAAAACTTTAAGACATCTGGCGTTTTATTTATCTTTTTTCATCATCTTCTTTAAAAACCTACGAATTTTTTGTTGCATGTGCTTAATTCTCAAAATCAGGACGTCCTCGGCTTCCAAAGGTTTTGTGATTTGCTTTTTAATTTGTATTTTTTCTCAATTTTACACACTCTTATCCATTGTTATACATAGCTATGTTATGTATAAGAATAAAGACACATATTTTTTTAGGGAGATCTACTATAATTTTTACTTCATATACATTGATATACACTGTATAAGGTTGACCCATTCTACTATTTTATACATGCAAGAGTTATGTATAAGGGTCATCAGTGGTATGTATATAACTTGAAGTATTCTCATCTCATAAGCGTAAGGGTTAGGCTTAAGTCATCGACAGACCCTCCAACTTGTCCCGAAAATTCACTTAGACCCCTTAACTAAGGCCTGTACCTATCAGACCCCTAATCCACTTGAATTTTGATCCAATTGGGTCTTATTTTGTCAATCAGCTAGAAACTGAAGTGTGTGCAACACACACACAATGACATGGAAAAAATAACCAATTAAAAAAATACATGGCAAAAAAAAATAATTAAAAAGTGAAGTTGCTGATTTGTCAATTTTTCTATTTCAATATTTATTGAATAATAATTTTTTAATAAAAAAATAAAAAAAGAAACCCCCATAGTCATCATCTTCAAACACCCCTCCCCCTCTCACACACAGTTCTCTCTCTCTCTCTCTCACACACACACACACATGAAGTTCTCTCACATACACACACAGTCGCAACAACAAGTTCCATTTTTGTTATTGTTCAATGATAAATTTACCATTGAATGATAGAAAAATTAATGGTAAGGAATTTCAATGTTGCCATTTTCATTGATAAAAAACTGAAAATTCGTAATCATCATCCATTACGAACAATTTCAAATCCACCATTTCCATTAATGAAAAGCTTTAAAATTCTTCATTTCCATTAATGAAAAGCTTTAATTAATGAATTGAAGACGGCAATGTCGGGTGAGGGTAGGGTGTTGTAAAGACAATGAAGCTGCGGGGGTGGGGTGGGGCTAAAGACGATGAAGACGCGGGGTGAGGTGAGGTTGAAGATGAGGTAGACACGGGGGTGTGGTGGGGGTGGGGTTCCATGAAGAAGATGACTTGGGGGTGGGTGCCTTTTTTTAAGAAAATTAAGAAATTAGAATAATTAAAAATTATAGTAATAAAATAATTTAAATATAAATATTTTAATTAATATTTTTTGGGGGTACTCAGTGCCACTTGGCACCTTTCTATTCACGATTTAGTAAAAAAATCACCCCTCACACGCCTCCGGCGAGTAGACAGCACGCGATGTGCTATGTAGGCAAAATAGGGCTAATTGGATCAATATTCCGGTGGGTTAGGGGCCTGATAGGTACAGGCCTTAGTTGAGAGGTCTAACTGAATTTTCGGGACAAGTTTGAGGACCTGTCGATGACTTAAACCTAAGGGTTACGTATAAAAGTTGTTTTTGTTATGCAATTTAAATGGTTTGAACCATTTTTCGAATTTTGTCCTGCTGTTATGTCGTGCTTATACTTAGGTATGCTATTTTTAACCTTATACATTCCATATTACCTTTTTATGTATAGGTTTACCTTATACATTACTGCAGTTATGTTTTACCATATTTACATTATACATAAGCATGTTATGTGTAAAAATATGTTTTATACATTATTGTTGCCATGTTTTCTTTATACGAGTCTTTTTTATGTTTTAAAATTTTTGATGTCCCTTTATTTTATTAGGGTCTTTTTTCTTTGGTTCTAAAATTTTTTAGGTGATTTAGGTGGTAGATTTTCTTTTAGGAGTATAACTTTTTTTTGAAATATTTACACAATTAAGGGATTCATTGATTACACATTAATAAGGTACAATCTTGGATAACTATTAGATTAATTTATTTTTTTCTTAAATATCATTAAAATAGTTAACTCATATACATAGGTTATAATGTATAATAACGTGGAGGAATGTATATGAACATTTATAATCCGGGAAAGAGAAAAATTATATGACAAATTCGGGAGAGAATGTAATTAACTTGCTAAAATCTTAGATTTATGTTGTTTACCCTATTTAAAAATATTAGTTTAACTGCACGTGCCTCACACATGTAACCGTTGATTATTTAAAATAAGATATTTTGTCTATTGCGAAGATTTTTATTGAAGTGCAGAAAGTTCAAATCACTTCTCTAAAATCCTCCACACATTAATATAATAATAAACATAACATATATTTTATCGTAAGTACATATATATCTTACCATCAGAAGTTTCAAGTAGTTGATAAATCATAACGTTTGTGTTTGTCATGCAGTATCTCTTTTTCTTGCTGCTAGAGGCTAAGAGAGATGCATCGATTTGAACCATATTCGTAGTACGAATTTTTTTAATATTTAAAGTCTTTTCTTATTTTTTTCATTCTAATTCTTTCATATTTATTTATAGAGTTTTAAAATCTTCTTAAAATCAAACTTTAGTTGATTTAAATTTTTTAAACTAATGAAAAGGCAGTAGTTGTCATTAATTCTGCTGAATTTTAATAACGAAAAGATTTTCTATAAATATTTAATTAATTTTGAACTCTTAAATATTAGGAAAATACTGAAAAACTGATTTTGTCTAAAGCAGAAACTTTTAATGAAGGACAAAAAGTTCAAACAATATTTCTAAGACCCTTCACACTCTTAATATAATATAGATAAATAAGAAAGTAGTTTTACTAATTTATCCTTAAATTTTATTCTTGGAACTTTACAAATGAGTATTCACATTTTCAAAAAGAATTAATTATAAGGGTAATATGCTTTTTTGTTTATTAATTCTCTCTTAATTTTTTTTATTCCGTTCATCCACTTTTACTTGTCCACTTTTCTATTTTGGAATGTCCAATAATGCTTGTATAGTATATAAAATTCATGGATAATTTATCTATTTCTACCCATTTATCCTTAGAATTAAATAAGATTCATTATCTAATGCATAAGCATTAATTTATTATGTTCAAAGGGTAATATTATAAAGTTATCTCTATCATTTACTATTTTTTAATTTCTGCTTCAATAGAAAAATGGGCAAACGAAAATGGTCGAAAAAAGTATTAATTCTCTTGTAATGTGAAAAATACTATTTTTAATAAGGTGGACAACTAAAATGGAACAGAGGGGTAGTGATCTTTGTGTATTCATGTGAGGAAGTTTGAAATGATATAAATTTATATTTTAGAAATAAATATTTTGAAAATTTACTCCCTCCATTTCAAGATAGTCGACCTTCTTTCTAAAGATATTTGTTTCAATTTAGTTTTCCCTTTGTGAAATTAGGAGAATGCTTTTATCTAAATTTATATTTTAAAAGTATAATTAATAAGAGTAGTTTGATAAAATAAACCCATAATAAATTTTTAATTAAGAAAAGTGTTAAATCAACAACTGTCAACTATTTTAAAACTGATGGAGTATGATTATAAATATTTCATGATATTTGTAAGAAATATAAAATTTTGAAATTTGGATTTTAATTAAATATCTCACAGAATCAAATTAAGCACGGAGAACTGGCTTAATAAAGAAAAATACAGTTTGATAGCTAATGTCCAGTATTCAGTATCCTTGAGTTACATGGGTGGGCTTGGGCTGTAGCTGACAAAAGAGTTTTAAAATGAGGTGTAGGTGAGACAAGTCTTAATTATTGAGTGGAGGTGACAATTACATTATTATGGATTAAGAAAGTTGGGGAAGTTTGAAAATAGCCCACAAGTTTTTAAATTTATACTTTGATCCAAATATTTACCTATATAACGGAAAATGGAGGGAAAAAAGGTGCCTTTCTCTCTCTTCTTACCCAATGTTGTTTTCTCTCTCATAGCGATTTTTGTTGTTCATTATTGTTGCTTCTTTATTCATCATCTTCTACTTCACTAGCATCATCTTCTACTTCATTATTATCTTTATCTTCTTCTTGTTGACCATTTGTTGTTGTTGTTGTTACCGCTACTGTTGCTATTTGACCAATTACTTAGGTCAAATTTTGGTTTGAACATCACTTTCTCCTTTGGCATTATTTCATAAGAGACCTTGGTAAGTTAAATTATGATTTTAGTTGAATTTATCATCTGAGTAACTGCTATTGTGTTGTTGTTTTTTCAACAATGGATAGAACCCAATCCTGAATCCAACATAAGATCTATATGTTTAAAAAAATAAATAATCTATTGCGACAGATGAGACATCTATTTCAATGAAAGACTGATATGTTGGATTTATGTTTAAACAAATGGGTCATCTATTGCAATATTTGACACATTTGTTGCAATAGATTAGTTATCTGGTATAACAAGATAAATATCTGTTTCAACAGATTAGTAGCCTGTTGCAACAAAACCTGAACGCGATTCCAATCGAAGTGTTGTCTGTTGCAACAGGGTAAATATTTATTACAACAGATTACTAACCTGTTGCAATAGGTAAGTCATCTATCGTAACATGTTAATTATCTATTGCAATATGTCACTTATCTGTTGGAATTAGCTTCAAAGGTGATTTAGTACTGTAACATCAATACCAACAGGCGCTTCAGCTGTTGCAATAGATATTCAGGAGCGTAACATGAATCCCAACAGGTAAGTAACTATTGCGACTAATCACTTACCTGTTACAACAGACTACACATCTATTTGGATTCATTCACAGCACTATGAAATCACTATTAATTTTTTTAACAAATGACTTTATTTAGGTACCACTAATGGAATGATCAATAACAATAGGGGTGGATTGTCATTGTCAATGGATATAGAAGAGCAATCGATATGTATGCCATTAGACAGAGGGTGAAATGCTATAGATGATAGCTATGACAGTCCAAAGTGATGTTTTGTATGATGATTTTGTGAACTTAATCATCAGCTTTTATGGAATGAATTGTCAATCGGAAGAACTCTCTATCAGCTACATGCACAACTCCTTTGAAAATCAGAGGGTACAACCTTTCAAGATAATCGATCAGGTTCGATTGCGTGCTTATCTAAGTGATTCAACTAGGCCGGTATTAAGGGTGTACATGGTTGAAAAGATGAGAGAGAATGAGAACCAGAACATAGAAGTAGAAGAACAATAAGACTTCTTTGATGATAGGTTTGATGATCTAGACATGAATATTCCAGATGATGATCAAACACCTACGCCCGTTGATGTGACCAATACGATGTGCAGATCTTCTTAATTGACATAATTTAGAAATTTTCAAGACAATGATACCAACTTTTTTATTAGAATGTCATTCAAGAACAAGAATGAACTATCTAACACTTTGTTTATTTCTTGCTTGAAAAAAGATTTTAGAATAAAGAAGGTGATTAATTCGAGCAGCGTCTTTTGCTTCAAATGTGCTAATTCGAACTGCAAGTGGTGGTTGAGAGTGGTAAAGTAAGTAAGTTCTGACAGATTCATCATTCATAAACATAAAAAGCATCACACATGTGGTTCGGAGCACATCTCAGGCCAGAATCATCATGCCACGACAAAGGTCCTTGGTGAATATTTCAAGAGTAGTTTCCTCGATGGAAAAGGCCCTTCAACAAGGGTTATGGACCATCAACTCCTTACAAATTTGGGTGTCCTAGTCAGTTATTGAAAGATATATATGGCCATGGGGATTGCAAAGGACCTGGTTAAGGGGACACTTGAGCATGGGTATGCAGTCCTAGATACTTACCGTTACATAATTGAATCCACAAATCCCAAAAGTAAGACGACATTGCATCTAGATGAAAATGGAAGGATCAAGTACTTTTTTGTATCCTACGGTGCTTGGATTCAAGGTTTTTGATATTTAAGAAAAGGCATAGACGTCGATGGTACCTTCTTGAAGAGTAGGTATAGTGGAATTCTACTAGCAGTGGTGGCATAGGATATGGAGAATCATATCTTTCCTATCCCTTTTTGTGTAGTGGACAAGGAATGTGATGCCTCTTATGGATTTTTTTGAACAACTGCGAAGATGCTTCAAAGATAACGAAGAGTTGTGTTTTGTATCGGATAGGCATCCAAGTATTCCAAAGATTGGTTCACTTTTCTTCACTTCAGCTTACTTTGGTTATTGCATCAGGCATCTTGGAGAGAACATTCGAAACAACAATCACAACAAAAGGATCGTCACTTTTTTTTATAAAGCAGCTAAAGCATATAGTAGAGAGGAGTTTTTAGACCATTTTAATCAAATAGCGGATGTGAATCCCAAGGTAGCAGAATTTCTTGCACGTGTTGGTATCGAGATATGGAGCTGGACATTCTATCCAGCAGATAGGTGCATACTTATGAGTTTAATGTCTTATTTGATTTACAAGTTTAGTATGATGTCATAGTAAGTGATTCTTTTCTATAGGTACAATATTATAACATCAAACATAGCTGAATCGGTGAATTCATTGTTTGGAAATGAAAGAGAATTTCCCATCAAGGCTATGTTTGACAAAAAATAAGCAAGAAGTATAGTAAATTTTTTTACTAAAGGCGTGTGCAGTTCAAGTGCCCAGAAAAAAGAACCTGATTTCTTGAAATAAAAAAAATATCAATGAATGTCAGTTTGGGGAATAGGTTATTCTCTCATAAAAAAGCATATTAAAAATTTAGTATCACCAGCCTTGGTGATTCTGCCACGTTTGATCTTCAAATAAGATCTTATACGTGTAGAGTTTTTGACTTGGACAAAATTCGTTGTCCACATGCTATGGTAGCGCTTCGAGCTCAATTCGGTCATAAATATGTACCTGAAGTTTACGATCACTCCTCTCAGTATTATTTAGTGAAAAAGTATGAAATAGAATATAATGGGCATATTACTCCGGTGCCTTCCGAAGAATCTTGAGTTGTTCCTGTAGAGCTTATGAGGAGATTAATACCTCCTCCATATATTGAACCAAACACTATCAAGCCGGGAAGAAAGCCATATAAGAGGAGGCGTGGAGTTGAAGAATCATTTTCATCAAGAAGAAATAAGTGCTATATATATAAGTGCGCTGGCCACAAAAGAACTACATGCCCAAATCGTAATCCACCATGATCGCTATAATTGCAGAAACTTGCGTTGTTGTTTGTTTATTGTGGACTTTTATATATTTAACTCATTGTTGTGAACCTAATGTTATCATTTAATATATATAAAATATCTTTTTTAATAACTTGAGCATCAATAAAAAGAGGCAAAACATGAACTAACTAATACAGCAGACCACAATTACTCTCAACAGTTTCACAAACTAGAATATTATCTCCAATAGATGACAAATCTATTGAAACAGATGGATAATCTGTTGACAGAAACCCAATAGATGACCAATCAGTTTCAACACATGGTCCATCTATTGAAATAACTCAAAAGCCAAAATTTCTAGTGCTACTGGATTCAACATTGCTCCTTGCCTCCAACCATCGACACGTTAATATCTATGTATGTTTAGATTAGAAGAAATAGACAGAATGAAAATTGAATAAGAATTAAAATGCCAAAGTCGACTAAAAGTAAATTTTTCATTAAATAAAAAATAAAATACTTTAGGTATAGATCAGATATAGAAAAATTAAAATACATACGTTAAAAGAAAAAATACATTCTAATTATTATTATTATCATCATCATCACTAACGTCAGCCGGCCAATCAACTTGCAGTAGCAGGGCCTTCATCAGCCTCTGCATCTCTCTAAACATCGTCTCTCTCATAGTGACCAACTCCCTCTGCAGGTCATTAATCTGCCTCTAAAGTTCCCGCACTGTGTCGCGTAGAATAGCAATGTCCAAAATAGGATCAGCCATATCTATAACCTGCATGAATTGACAAATATAAGGAAAAAAGTCCAAAATGTAATACAACGTATATGACCAACTGGTAAATTTACACAAGAAAAAAACTTACCTTAACGAGAAAGAATTATGCTCTTTGAACAGAAGTGGTTGAAGATGTTATGCAAAAAAAAAATGCAAGAAATAAATAAAGTTGAGTAGAATGAAGATCAAGGAGGGACCTATTTATAGAGGATTGACTTTAGACGTGTCAGGCCAAAAGGCACAACTGTTCATCTCCATTATATTAATTACATTCAAACTTGGTGGCATTTTTTTTGTGAAAAGTAGCGACTTTTTCTTTTACATTAATAGTTCTCACCCTTTCAAAACGGTTTGAGACTCGATAACAACCGTTATTATTGAGATGTTGCAACAGATGGGGTAGGAATAATAAGGTGCATGCAATGGATTCCATTTTTATGCGTGCGAGTTATGTATATTATTTATCAGGCTACCATGACAGACACACATAAAGTGCAATGATTTTGTGAATGCAGTTTTTTATCTATTTAGACATTGATCCTTCAAAAAAGATCCTGCATTGTACAATTTAGTTTGATAGGTGTGAATTGATAAGGCCGAAGGATTCCAAGATGTTAGTTTAGATGTTTTTATGTCATGTTTGGGGAAGGGTTTAAGTTTTTAGCGGCGGTGTAAATATCCAATAGTGATTGGACCGGTTTTAATGGCGCAATGGACTTATTGAAAGGCCTTCAAAGCCTCGCAATGTAGAAAAAATGATGGAACCAATAGAAATTCCTCTAATTCAAATTTATATGGATGGATTGCTAGAGGATACTTTTATATAGTAGAAGGTTCTTGGGAGAATATCTATGCGCGAAGGAGGAGGTGGAAAAGGCCATATATCATCTCAAACCTTGTTTAAGAGGAAACACAGGGTAGGAAGGAAAGTGTAGCAAAATTGGCCAATGAAATTGACATGAGAAATGAAATACTGGATGAGCTTCAAATGTTGAAGTGTATCCAAACATAAAAATCCGCCAGTCGATGAAAAAAGAAGAATGGTCAATAGGACTGGAGCTGGATACTTTGCTCGAGAATGCAACTAGTGAGCGTGGCCTCAATGAAAACTCTCACAAAGTATAGGACCAGAACTCTAAGGAAGAAGTTTCGCAAGCACGAAAGGTGATAAGATTGTCGGTCAGAATTGAAACCTGAACCAACAACTCCTGAATTAAAAATATGGGAAGTCAAGGCGTCAATTTCTAAAGTCTAACTTGCATGCCATGCCTTCTGTTTGTGGCTATGATCATGTCAATGGCAGTAGAAACAAAAAGGTCTGAATTTGGGTATGTGTTGTTGTTTTCAATGCCTTTGACCTGAACAGAGATATAAAAAAGAGGCATGGGATGCAAGTTAAACTTGAGAAATTGCAACCTTGGCTTGATCCCATATTTTTAATACAGGAGTAGTTGGTTCATGTTTCAATTCAGACTAATAATCTTACCACCTTTTGTGCTCACAAAGCTGCTTTCTTAGAGTTCTTGTCCTACATTTTGTGAATCTTCATTGAGGCCGCGCTCGCTAGTTGCAGTCTCTAGAAAATTGACTAGCTCAAGTCCTCTTGACCATTCTTTTTTTTCTTTAACGACTGATGGATTTTCATTTTTGGATACACTTTTACATTCGTAGCTCATCCAGTTTTTCCATTTTTCATGTCAATTTCATCAGCCAATTTTGCTACACTTTCCTTCCCACCCTGTGTTTCTACTTAAACAAGGACTGAGATGATATGTGGCCTTCTCAACCTTCCTCTTCCTGCATAAGTTTTCTCCCAAATACCTTTTTCTGTATAATAGTCTTCTCTAATAACACCCATCCATATAACTTTGGACCATGGGATTTCTATTAGTTCTATCATTGTTTGTTGTAGCGCGAGGATTTGGAGGCCTTTCAACAAGTCCATTAAGCCATTAAAACTGGTCCAATCACTATTGGATATTTACACTTCCGCTAAAAACTTAAACCCTTCCCCAAATTTGACGCAAAAACATAAGCATAAATCATCAATAAATTGTAACGGGGTATCGACACCACCATCTTGGTCCCTCAGCCTTACCAGTTCAAACGTGATAATCTTAACTGTAAAGTGCCATATCTTGTTTGAGGGATTAACGCCTAATAGATAAATAGCAAACATTCACAAAATCATTGTACTGTATATGTGTTTTCACGATAGGTTGATTAGTAAAACATACCTCCCACATATGAAGTGATTCCATCTGCAAGCAACATATTCCTCCAAACCCATCTTTACTCTAGCCTTTAATGTTGGCTGGGCAAAAGTAGATCCAGTTTTACTTCCTTTTTTCTGCAAACAAAAGAAATACATTTGATGTCAAATAAGAGAAGAACAATAAAAAACAAAAAGAAAATTACAAAAATGTAACACAAAATTGAGTGAATCAATAGATGACCAATATGATGCAACAGATTACCTATCTGTTTAATCGATGAGGCATCGTTACAATAGATGGATGACATGTTGCAATAGATGGGTCATCTGTTAGAATAAATCAAACCATCCTTGCTACTGGTTTGATTTCTTCAAACAGTTGCTCCGTCTGTTCTAACATCTGATTTATCAGTTGCAACAGTTGAGGAAACTATTGCAACACCACCACCACCAACATCAACAACAAACAAACAACACCATATATTCCAACACCATCCACAACACAAACGTCACATGTTTCAATACGACCACCACCCCCAACACCATCACCACCAAAGTACCAAACAAAAGACATAAAAAAGTATACTGACAACAATGCTTTTTAAGTTATCCCAACAGATGACTTTTTTTTTATATTTTAATAAAAATAATAGTTCATTCATTCAACACTTAAAAGTCACTTTTCCTTCAATTTTCTCAATAAATAGGAAAATGGTAATGGGTAAATCATTAATAGCAATAGATGTAAATATCTAATTTAAATGACATGCAAAGAAGAAGATGAGATGGAAAGAGTAATAGTAAACTGTACCTACAATGTCAAAAAACCAAAGGGATCAGAACATCCAATTCAATCGATAAAAGATATTGATTGGTTGAGATCCAAAAGGATCCTCATCCGAAAGAAGAGAGAAAAGGGAGGAAAAAAGGACACAAAGAGAAATGACAATTGAGAATAAAGAAGATTGATGAGTTAAGTCTTACTTTATGGCTGAAGGAGACGGGGAGACGGTGACATTGAAAAGACCACATAAGACTACTCACTCAGGAGACTTTTGAGTTATCCAAGTAGTACCGAGTAATATTTTTTACCGCCTTAGTATTTTAACCTTTTTATCTCAGATAGGAAACACCTAAATTTCCTTAAAAATAGATCTTAAAATATTTAAGTGCAACAGATGACAATTTCTGTTTGGAAATTTCCAAAGCTCGGTCATCTATCGCATCAAATGATGTAATCTATTTGATAGTTTACAATAGATGCATAACATGTTGCAATAGATTAACTAATCTATTTTATTTAATCTAACAAAAAAGACATTTGTTGCAACAGGTTGAACATTTGTTTATATATAATTTCAATTGAGTTCATATATTAGACTAATACCTTAACTGAATGTGAGTTCTCATAGGGTAAACTACAAATTCAATTTAGTATTTTGGCAATTAAATGATGAGATGGTATTACATTTCTCCCGACTAGAGTCGTTGATCAATCACTCTGAGTCGAACCAATTCTTACTACCTCATATGTTCAACTAATACCTTTATTGATTAATCTAGGACTAGGATACTAAAAACTTAATTGAATAATCTAGGACTACGGGTAAGTTCTCATAGGGTGAACTAAAACTTCAATTGAGTTTTTTGGAAATTACATAATGAGATAGTATTGCGTTCCTCCCGACCAGAGTCGTCGATCGATCACTCTGAGCCAAACCAATTTTTACTACCTCGTATGTTCAACGAATATCTTAATTGATTAATCTAGGACTAGGGATGAGTTCTCATAATGTCAACTACAATAGATGAAAATGCCTATTTGATAATTTACAATAAATGGGTAATCTATTGCCACATATGATAATCTATTTGATAATTTACAATAGATAGGTAATCTGTTGCAATAGATGATTTAATCTATTTGATGGTTTACAATAGATTCATGATATGTTGCAAAAAATGACATAATCTGTTTGATAGTTTACACTAGATGCATAATATATTGCAACAGATTACCTAATCTGTTTGATTTAATCCAACAGAGAAGACATCTGTTGCAACAGGTTGAACATTTGTTTATACATAATTTCAATTGAGTACATATGTTAAGATAAGAACTTAATTCAATATGATTTCTCATAGGGTCAACTACAACTTTAATTTAGTCTTTTGGAAATTGCATGATGAGATGGTATTGCGTTCCTCCCAACCAGAGTCATCGATCGATCACTCTGAGCCAAATTGATTCTTACTACCTCATATGTTCAACTAATACCTTAATTGATTAATCTAGCACTAGGGTAATAATACCTTAATTGAATAATCTAGGACTAAGGGTGAGTTCTCCAATGGTTAACTACAACTTCAATTGAGTCTTTTGGCAATTGCATGATAAGATGGTATTGCGTTTCTCTCGACTAGAGTGGTCGATCAATCACTCTGAGCTAAACCAATTCTTACTACCTCATATATTAGACTAATACCTTAATTGATTAAACTAGGACGGGGTACTAATACCTTAATTGAATAATCTAGTACTAGGGGTGATTTCTAATATGGTCAACTATTGATTAATCTAGGACTAGGGGTGAGTTCTCATAGGGTCAGGAACAATAAATGGCAGCGCCTATTTTATAATTTACAATATATGGGTAATCTATTTCGACATATGACAATCTATTTGATAATTTACAACAGATGGGTAATCAGTCGTAACAGATGACTTAATCTGTTTGATAATTTACAACCGATTCGTAATCTATTGTTACCTAATTAGATTGATAATTTATAACAGGCGCAAAATTTGATGCAACATATTGAACATTTGTTTTTATACAGTTTTAATTGAGTTCATATATTAGACTAATAGTACCTAAATTGATTAATCTAGGACCAGGGGTGAGTTAATAGGGTCAACTAGAGTACCCGGTCAACTACAACTTTAATTATTTTTATACAATTTCAATTGAGTTCATATGTTAGACTAATCTAATAATACCGTTTTGGCAATTGCATGATGAGATGGTTAAAAATTATACATATCTTTTATAATTTTAAAAATAATTAAGATCAATTCGGACCAAATTAATATTTTCAAAACTTGTCATTCTCTTTTAAAATATAAATCAACCCATACAAAACATTTTATCATTTAGAATCTCAAGTTCTTGATCTTTCTCTCTTAGTCTCACTCAACAATACAGTACAAACAACAACTACTCAACAAATTTGCTCAACCCTTCACAACAGATCGCTTTTCTTCTCATTTTTGATGACATAGGTGTTATTTTCAAGTTCATTCTTGCTTGTATCAGTCATTTTCTTTGTCTTCATAGGTAACAGAGTTCAAGAAGAGTTCTATTTTGTTATTTTTTTTTATAAAAAATAAGGGCTTTTATGTTAATGATGAAAAATAAAAAATTTAGTTGTATTTTCTTCAAGAATGGGTTTACAATTTTGAGTTTTGATGGTAAAATTATAGGAAAAACTCGAGAAAACCCTAGTTTCTGTCGCAGTGTTCTGTTGACTGCCATGGTATTATTGAATGGTATTTATGGTGTTGATAGTGGTGGTGGTAGTGTTTGTAGTCATCATGGTGACAGTGGTGGTGGCATTGGTTAGTGGTATTTGTGGTGTCTATCGGTGGTGTCAGTATTCATGGTGTTTTTGGCATTGGCTGGTGGTGTTTCTGGTGATGGCTGTTGGTGTGTTGGTATTCATGGTGTTTGTAATGTATTTTTTAAAATTTATACATACATCAATTGTAATGTAATTATTGTTTTTCTGTTGTTTATAGGTAAAACATGTCTTCCAAAAGAAAAGAAAGTGAAAGTGGATCAATGTCTGACTACACAAAATAAGGCTAAAGTACAAATGGATTCGGAGGAGCTTCGTAAACAATCTTAGTCAGGGAAAAGTTAAGATGCGGAGAGATATGAAAATGACATTATAGGAGGTGGACAAGGGTCTGTAGATGGTGATGAAGAAAATGAAAGTGAGAAAGAGGAGGAATTAGAGAGTGAGAAAGAGAAAGAGGATGATCACCAACATGATGATAATAGATCACCAATGGGACATGAATTAATATCGACATCCCAGCATGATCTTGTCAAAACTTTTAGTATTGACAGGTTTCAAGTTGCGATGCCGATAAATGACCCAAAGCAGAATTAACTTGTGAAATTGTACTTAAATGTCAGATGGGGAAATTTTTTAAACATTTTAGGAAAATTATGAAGAACGAAAGCATAGACAGACTTTTTAAGAAGAGATGCTGACGCTTTCTTGAGCTGCCTGAGGACTCCTTGCCTATTTCCACTACCCTATGACGATGGTATATGGTCATCTCAAGCACAGGATTAAGTACGTGGGGGATGATAAAGATTTGGAGGAGGGGGGAAAAAGAAGATGGATGAAATCTGGATCAACTACTACAGCATGCCTGTTTGTTTTATCTTGAAAGAGTTTTCCATAGTAACGGGCTTGAGATACCATCGTTCAAAAGAACCACCACCCTGCAAAAGATCCAAGGGAAGAAAACACAAGAAAAAAATAGATAGGTTGTTTGACATTGCTCGACGTGGCTACAAAGCATCGAATTTTTTGACATATCTCAAGGATAAAACCATACCAGAGTAGTACAGGGAGAAATTGTGCTTAATTTGTTTTTTCCATTCGGTTATATTGGCAAGAGATGTCAACAAGGTCATAGAAGATGATTTGTTGGCTCGTGCTGAGGATTTTGATAAATTCAACAATTATTCCTGGGGATATAACAACTTCTACTTGACTGTCCAATATTTACTAACAAAGCTATCTTCAGGGACGACCACATTATTTTGATTTCCTTGGGCTTTTATGGTAAAATTAATCACTAATTTACTCATCCATTAATTTATATTGAATAATGTTACTAAGACTTTTTTTTTGCTTGCTTCTTGTTTACAATTTTTAGGCTTAGGCATTTGAAGCCATTCCTCCCCTCCAAAAGTAGGTAATGGATTACCCAAATGAGGTTTCTTATCCAAAGATGTTTAGGTGGTTGGCTGTAAAGAGCAACACCAATATTAAGGAGGCTGATCTCTTTAACCCTCCGGATGATGCAGTACGTCTTCTTCAAGTAAAATAATTTTACTCAATGAAAGATATTGAAAAGATGTTATATCTAGTGCAACAGATGTTATAGTTGATGCACCAGATGGGATATTTGTTGTGACAAGTTACCCATCCTGTGCTTATTAGTGTAACAGATGGATGATCAGTTGCAAAACACGATTGATATCTTGCATCAAATTACCCATCTGTTGCTTTGGTTCTCTGAACCCGACTCCTAATAGATTAACCATATACTGCAAATTATGCAATACATGTGTAATATGATATAACATATTGTTAATCTATTGTGACATACATATCATCTGTTGCATAACAAATTACGCATCTTGTGCAACTGTTGCAACAGATTGGTAATCTGTTGCGACAGATGATTGATATTTTGCATCATATTATCCATATGTTTCTCTATTTATTTGAACCTAGCTAAAACAGATTTTAACTATATACTGCAAAAATACAACAGATGGGTCTTTTTTTCAAAATGTAACCCAACAGTGAAAATTATTATATTATATGATTTAAATGTATCTGTCTTTTTTTCTTTTTTATAGGTTGTGCATCCATGGATCGTACCTACTGAGGAGGAGTCGGTGATGACTTCTTATATTACTCTAGGTCATGTTAATACTATAGAAGACCCAATGGTGGAGTTAATAAAGAAGGATTGGCTGGAGAAACAGCCATAAAAAGAGCAGTTTGGAAAGGTCAGCCTAATGTAAGGCTCTTCATGACTAACCTACTAAGGTAGATCGGGGTGCTTCCTCTGGTGGAGTTGTTGGTGTTGGTGGCAGGCATGCTGATGCTGCTACCACTCATGTTGATGAGCATTTTGATGCTCAAGAAAAAGTAAATATGTTGGAAAACACCCCTTTTCACCCAAACAAAGGTCCCTTTCACCCCTCTCTACCCTCGTATTTTCGTTGCAAATGTGAAAAGTGTAAGGACTGCAAGGATAAACTCTTTGAAAATGTAGACGCTATCTATAAATATCATGAGAAATTCAAATCCAAGATGTGTGTCATACCATACAAGAAGGTGAGGGAGCCATACACTCCTACAATGTTGGTTAGGAGAAAGAAAAGAGCAATTAGAGATATACTCTCCAATCGAAAATAAAAAAAAAATTACAATTCCTCCCTCTCCAAAAGCTGTTGAAGTTCAGGGACTAGTCAAAAAGGTGGAAATATATGCAAAACCTTATGCTAAAGAGAAGAGATATCTACGACAGGCCAAGAATGGGAAGCCAGGCGTACTAGATTACCTCAGGCTTCCCTTTTCCCCCAAGACTTCCAGACTATGACTGATATACATATTACGTATGAGGATAAGGAAATTTTACTTTTCCTAACCTATCCTTCTAATGTACCCCATGAAGAAGAAGCTATGGAACAGATGTGAAATCTATTGCAACAGCTGGGTATACTGGTGTAACCGGTAGTAGTTCTGTTGCAACTTATTATCCATCTGTTGCATAGGTTTCATTGGATTATTGATTCAGAGAACCCTATACAATAGATGTACCATCTTTACAATTACTAACGAATTTAAAAATTGTCTTCTTGTATCATAGCATGTTGACAAAATTCTCTGCCTTATTAGGGAAAGGTAATCAACGTACCCGAAAGCTTATGACGCTGCCGATAGGATAATGGACCTCAACTTCAGCAAAAAGCTCAAGGATAAGTATGATTAACTCAATAATACTGCATTAGATTTTGGCACGAGATTTGATTTCATAGCTTCTACGTTGAACAGGGCTGAAGAAGAAATGATAAAATATGTTAGAAGGGAGAGGCCAAATGCATACGACAAAAGCTGGACCAAGGAAAAGAGGATTCTTGCAGTCATTAGCGTGAACGAACATTATTGGGCTTTTGAGATACTACTCGATGAGGGAAAGATCAATGTTTATGACTGCAAAAAATATCTCATCGATGATCTCGATCTTTTTCTCCTCGTGGAGCCACTGATAGAGTTGTTGCCCATCTTGTTGAGGGAGAGAAAAGTAATAAATCATTTACCAAAGGTAGTTTTGATGAAGAAACAATGGGATTTTAAAGGTCAAAACAAGGACATTAGCCTTCCAAAAAATGAGAACGATAACGCATGCGGCTCGCACGCTCTTGCACATATCGAATGTTTGCTGATCGTCACAGAAATAGACGAGCCAACGACCTTTCTGTGTGACAACGCTATGGGAAACCTGCAAGAGGTTTGAGCTTATGGGGTACCAACTGGACGCTTGGAGCCTTTGTATATAGAAGAGCCTGTGAAATATTAATTTTTACTTTTAAGTCACCCTTCACTTTATTATATGTACATATAGTGGAAATAATTTTTTTCTGATGAAAGTTGAGTTTCTTATAATGCAATAGATTGTCAATCTATTGTAAAATATATTGAATCTTTTTTGGCAGATAGTTTATATATTGCAGTAGGTTGGTCATCTGTTTCATTATGTCGATGTTATTTCTATGTAATCTAAGTCTAATCTGTTACAACAGTGGGAGGACCTGTTTGATAATTTTCAACAGATGACCTAAATTTTACAACATATGCCTAAATCTTTTTGATATTTTCCAATAGTTATGCTTGAATATCCATGTGTTCTACAACACCAAACCAGTAGCAAATACACACACTAGTATGAAAATATCAGCAATTAGGCTTGAATATCCATATGCCTAACAACACCAAACTATTAGCAATAATGGCAACAATGTAGTATCTTCTTGATCGATTTTGTTTTTCTTCAGAAGCCCTGACTTTGTTCAAAAAATCCTAGATTACACGATTTGCTTGTGAAGGGTGTCGTTCTTCATACCAATCAAAGTAATCGCATCTACCCAATTTCTATAAAAACAAGAACACAATTACAAAATAATTATAATTCAATAATTAATTAACTAATTAAATAAAAAGAATATTACCTTTGAAATCTTACAAGTAAAAAACCTACGACTTGGATTTTGTTGAGTCCAAGAATTATTTAACAGATCTTCATGACTGCACTTATAATATCGAAAATCTTTATAAAAAAATAGTGGAAGATGCGCTCGACATTGTCAAGTTCAGTTGAAAAAAATAAAAAAAAGGATGAACAAAAGAAAGACCAAATGCAAATAATTTAAAGAATTTGGATAGATAAAAGAAGATGACGATGAAGAAGAAGATTTAAGAATTTAGGGTTAAATTTTAAGAGAAAGACGAATATATAAGACAATGGGGGGGGGGGGGGGGGAATGACCGTTGGGGGCCAAATGATGGCAAGTCAGCAAAAAGTGCCAAACTAACACATTTGATGCATATTTTATTTTACATGTTTAAAATGAACACTGTCTAGTTGATGCCTATTTTATTTTAAGTGTTTGAACTAAACACTGTCGAAGGGTTTCACCTTCTTTATTTCAATTTACTTTAACCTTTTTACAAGCAGTGAAATTTTTTATGTCCAACGAAATTTGAATTTTAATAATGCAACAGATTCTCCATCCGTTGTAACAGTTATTCTACCTGTTCTGACATATTGTTTATCTATTGTAATAGGTTGGTCATTTGTTGTATTATCTCAATGTTTCTATCTAAGTCCATCTATTTCAATAGTAGGAAGACCTATTTGATAAATTCCAACAAATTACCTACCTGTTGCAATATATGTCTAAATCTATTCGATTTTTTCCAATAGATGTGTCGTCTGTTGCAAAAGATACATTATCTATTTCAATATTTGAATCTAGTATTCCTTTTTAATTAATAAGTTCAAATCTAACAAAAATTAAAATTCATAGATAAAATAAAATAAATCGAAGCCTTCAGAAATTAGCTGAAATAAGTCAACGAATAAATGAAATATAAATAAATTTTTATGGGTACAGATCTCAACAAATACATCAACAACAACTTAAGTATGATGCCAAGGATTACTTTGACAGGATCAAGCAATAAAGATCTACTCAATATGGATACGTTGTTCTTTCTCCGATGCTATGGAATTCGGCTTTGCTTGTCGTGGATCTTTATTGTCGCTTATGTACAGTTTCTATGCTTTTTGTTCTCCGTATTTACATAAAAATAGTAGCATATTCTCAAAGCTATTCAGTAGTAGCTTCTACAACCACTTGGGAAGCCAGAATTGATCAATGCTAATCACGGAGATACAACAAAATGAGAAAGGATAACTCATCTGTTCTAGAAAATTAAATAGGTCTTTCTTCTATTTTAAATTATCCCAAATAGATTATATTTTTGTTACAAAAATGAATCAACTGTTGGGATAAATTTCTATATGAGGAAGACCTGTATGATAATTTCCAACAGATGAACCATCCATTGCAATATATGAATCATCTGTTGCAGCAGATAGATCGTTTTTTGGTAAAAATAAAAGTGGTACGGAGAGCTGTTTGATTTTCTAAAACAGACGAGAAATATGTTGCAATAGATACTTTACCTGGTGTAATAAGTTAGTCAACTGTTGCAACAGATGTATTTATCTGTTTGATAATTTTCAGCAGATGTGTCATTTGTTGAAACAAATATGTGTTTGTTTGTTTTGTTAGCTGGAAGACATATATATTTACCTTCTTCAGCTCGTGCTGCTCTCCTTTAGACATTGTTCATTGCTCAGTGCAATACACAGACAGGATTTGCAATTTTACTTTTTTGGATTCTTGATAATGCCTTGCAAATCACTTTTCTTCTCCTCTTAGCCCTAATATCTAATGGAGCAGATGGAAATAAAATCTTCTTTGATGGAATGAGATCTATCTTAGATGTCAATTCCTTTACAGAACAGTTAATGCATTAATAGTATGAATCAATACATCATGTTTCCCCCTGCAGTCTTGACATTTGCATGTAGAACGCTGGGAGAGGCAAAATCTGTATGACCAATATGATCATACTCATAATGGTTTTCTTTAAATACTATTATAGGAGCATTATTAGCACCAACAACAGCACCACTACCACTACCAACAACCCCACCACCACTAAGACCATCAACAATAACAATCCCACCCTCTAAAATTATTTTTCTTGTAATGGTTGTTGCTCCAAACAATTCTATTTTTATTCTATCGATGACCTTAGGGTCCGATAAAGTTTTCACAGACCGTAAAGTAAGAAAATGGCATCTTCAAATATCTATTGGTTGGAACTAGCGACGGATGCACAATCTAACATAAATCATTGCATATATTAGAATGATGATTAGATTATTCAAAAGAATTATTAATTAAAGGAAAAAATTAATTATAATTATACTTACTGCATCCTTTGGTAGGTTGAAAAGATCAAAAAATTTTGCATTTTTATCAGTTTTGACCGACAACCATCTCAAGATTCTTTGACAGGAAACTCTTTCCTGGTAGTTCACTTGTTTTCTTAAATAAGGAAGGCTTCAAACACCTAAGCCTATAAAATAACGCCAATAAATCAAAACCATTATTGAGTAAAAAAATGAATGATATCATAATAAAAGAAAGAAATATTTACCATGAAAGCTCATAGGAAGCCATATAAGTTGACTGTCTTTGGCGCTAACGGAGTCAACAAATATTTGACAGTCATTTTAAAGCTTTCATAACCCCAAGGATAGTTGTTAAATGACTCAAGATCCTGAGAGAGCTTTATTAAACCGAGGCTTATATTGTTGTTAACGTCTCTCACCCAAAGAATATTATGTACAAACCAAACTAAACACAATGAATTCTTATGCTTCTTTGAAATTCCTTTACCTTTCAACACTTTATTGAATTTTAGTTTCTGAAGCTTGGACTAACAATGGATACTAGGTCATCACGATCACACAACTTGTCTTTGCCTTTTTTGGGTGTATGAGGTTCTTTTTTTGGGTTAGAATAGGTATAACTTAAGAAGAAGGATAAAATTTTAGTCCAGTAACTATGGCAAACTCCTTCCAACCAAAACAAACAGGCATGCTACAATAATTTATCCATACCTCATCCATCTTATCTTTATTTTCAAACATAAACCTACGCTTGAGAAGTTCATATATCATTTTCATTGGGAAACAAGCATTGTTTTCCTCCGACAAATCAAACTATTGTAGTGGGTGAGTAATCTGTTCCAACAATACAAAACATATCACTTATCTTTTAAGATAAATGAATGGTCTGTGCAATAGATCATGCATTATTACGACATATGAGTGATCCATTGGAATAGTTAAATAACCTGTTGTAATGTACGAGTAATCTATTATGACAATACAAAATAAATCACTCATCTGTTGAGAAAAATAAATGGATTGTGTAGCAGATCACACATCTGTTGCAACATCATCTATTGCAACATATAAGTAATCTGTTGGAATAGTTAAATAACCTGTAGCAATGACTAAGTAATCTGTTATGACATTACAAAATATATCACTCATCTATTGAGAGAGATGAATGGTCTATGCAACAAAGCACACATCTATTGTGACATCATCTGTTGCAACATATGAGTGATCTGTCAGAATAGTTAAATAATCCATAACAATGGCTGAGTAATCTGTTATGGCAATACAAAACATATCACTTATCTGTTGAGAAAGATAAATGGTCTGTGTAACATATCACATATCTGTTGCAACATATGAGTGATCTATCAAAATAGTTAACTAACTTGCAGCAACGACTGAGTAATCTATTGAGATAATACAAAACATATCACTCATCTATTGTGAAAGATGAATAGTCTATGCAATAAGCCACACATCTGTTGTAACATATGAGTGATCTATTGGAACAGTTATCAAAAGTCAATGTTGTTTAGATTTCTTCCAACATAGGATCATCTATCGCGACATATGAATGATCAGTTGGAAAATCAAGTCTTGGACATTTTCTGTTGGAAGAGTTGATAGGATTTTATCTAATTGGAGGTTCATTTGTTGCATCAGATCATTAATCTGATGGTTCTTCTGTTGCATCAGATAGATAACAGATTAGATACTTAATCTATTGTAGCATATGGTTAATCTATTGAATTAGATAGTTAATCTGTTGCATCAGATGATTAATCTTTTACATTAAAATTATAATCTGATGGTTCCTCTAGTGCATCAGATGGTATATCTGTTGCATCATATGACAAATTTGTTGCATCAGATGGTTAATATGTTGCACTAGACTGCTGGAGCAAAAAAATAGTAGAACAATTTTTTTCAACAAAAACATAGCAATATTATCATTTTACCAAGAACAAGAACAGAACAAATTTACCCAAATTGTTGTTTTGTTTTTATAAACACAAATAGTAAAAATCAAACTTCAAAAAAATGCAACAAACAACAAAAAAACATAATTCACTTCAAAAAGAGAAGAGAAGAAATACCAAAAATTAGGTTTTATTCAAACCACATTTCAAATTAATGCAACAAATATTAAAATTGTTAACCAATACTATAAGAGAAGTTGTCTCAAGTTCCTCGTTTTCTTCAAAACTAAAAAGGCCATAAATTTTTATTTGTAAAAGAAGAAAAGAAATGATGAAGAATTCAAAGCTGTTGTGGCCTGAGAGCAAGACTGTCACATCATTTAAAGGTTGAAGTTGAAAAGGAACTCAAAGCCTAACTATTTGAAGTCGGATGTTGAAGTCGCCAAGGATTGAAATGAGAAATTTGCAGAACAGTTGGTTAGGAGAGGGTTGAGAGAAGCTGTTGAGAGAGGGATGGGAGACAGGTTGATCTGAATTAAAGAGGGGATCTCGAAGCCAAACTGTTTGTCACCGAAGGTGAAAGTCATCGGGGGTTGAAGGGAGAAATTTTACAAAATTGTCGATTGTGAGAGAGTTGAGAGAAGCTATCGAGAGAGAAGACATAGTGGTTGATTTGTATTGGAGAGGTTATAAAATTTGTCAACGTTAGGTTGCGAGCAGGTTTTGAACCCGTGCACCTTGGGAAAAATCAAAGGTGCTTTCCCACTGGCACTAAGGATCAATTTCATTCTTTGAGTGGTAAGTTTATTATTTATACATAATTTTCTCTCTCTCTCTCTCTATATATACACACACACCTCATAACTTAATTAATAAAAGTTGTCAAAATGACTGTCGGTAGGTTCGAACCCATGCCCCTTGGCAAAACGAAAGACCCTTTGCCACTGGCAAGTTTTTTATATATATATATATATATATATATATATTTCATCAAAGTTTGGGGGTGGCGTGGCACCCTCACGGGCCTTAATAGATCCACCCCTGGTGGAGTTAATTTAGTTTTAGCCTTTAGGATTCTTTTACATAATTATAGGAAAATAGTAGCTTTAAGTTAAATTCAAAGTCCTATGTTTTGGGGTAAAATCTATAATAACACTACAATTTTACCCAGAATAGAATAGTTTATTTAAAGAAGCATTTATCTAGATAACATGATCCACACCATAATAAATTTTGATATCTTTTCAAAATTCAATAGTTGAATGATTTTCCTGCTCCATAGATGGTTTAGGGTTTTAATTTACTGACCGATTTAAGGAGATTTTATCAATTACATCTTGCTTTGCTTTCTCTAGTAAGGTGATGTTAATGCCTTATTTATTTTGATTTGTTTTAGATGATCATTTAGATACATAGAGTATTTGGTAAAAGTTTAGGTAGAAAACTAAAAAACTCTAGCTACTTGAGATACATTTTTGTTCCTTCACTTTATTCATAAGTCGTTATAATAATTTGTAAATTATTTGTCGATAGAGAAAAAGAAAAGAAAGATTTTTAGTATCAGATTCCATAATAGTTCGAGTAGGAAACTAAAGAAATTGAGATATTTTAGGTGTGTTGTTTACCCTACACTTTATTCATATGATTGACCATTAAAATGAAAAAAGACTGGGCTTAAATTGTGAGTTTGTACTCTCTGCAATGCAACTGATAGCATAATATGAACAGTTAATAATTTTGAATAAAAATAGAATTATTCAGATGTAAGCATAGTTGGATGGCTATTGCAACCAATTTGATGTGTCTACAACCATTCCGGTACAACTAGCTTTATGAGGTTGTTGTTCGTCATTAGACGTACTTGATAGTTGGATTTTCAAAACATTATTCTTTGTTTTTCTAACACCATAGTTCAAAGGATGTTTCAAACTTCTCATATTGTGACGTTTGATATGGTTAGCTTTATTAGAAAAATTGAGTGAGTTGTCAATTTTCCAAATTAGACTTCGATTTAGGAAATTTGACTTCGCACTAAATTGTAATTTTTAGTGATAGTTTTGTTCTCACACTTCTTTTCTAAAGTATACAACATAATCAATCATATATTTTAAGAGTTTGATATATTTTTCACTCAAAATAATTTATGTTTACAGCAGGTCAAATTTAAAAAAATTGAGCTTCGAGGCTCTTCAAGGATGGATTAGACGAGGGTCTATCACAAATAGTCTCTCTTCCCTACAAAAGTAGTGGTAAGGTTTGTATTCTATCTTCCACATACTCAACCTAAGAGATTATATTGAAAATTATCTGGAGATTGAAGATATAACTATTGAATCATAACTTTTGCAAGTTAACCGAGGGTTTGTTGAAAATTGTATATCTACCTTATAAAGACAATGATAAGGCACGTATTCTATCCTCTACATGATCCACATATACAATTATTTTAAAAATTATGTTGAGATTAAAGACATAGCTATTGAAGCACAATTTTTGTGAGTTTGTCACATATTTTTTTTTCTTCAGTGATTTTTCTAACAGTAATTGTAGTACCATGTTCAATATCTATATCAACAGCAAGAATTTTAATTATAATAGAGCAAAAAAGCTACAAAGGTTACCCATACTAAATATATCATCTATACAAAAATTGTGTGAGATATTTTGGAAATGATAGAGTAATCAAAGTGGCAAAAGATGCATTCATTAAGAATTTCGTCAGTAGAGATACATTGTACCATTTATTTTTATCACTTAAATGAAGAATTTTGTCATAATCCAAACCCGAGCCTGACCATAAAGGGCATCTCAAGTCCACTGAGGGCTGGAGATACCCCCCTAGCCTTACCTTAAGAGCACAATAAAGGTAAACAGCGGAAGCTAACCAAGTCAATAAAAGATATATAAAACCAAAAGAAAATTTAAGAAGTAAAATCAAGACATCCGTGATATTCCAATTTTGTCCACAACATCCTCTAATCCAAGAATATAAACTAAGTCGGGGCATTTCCCTAACTATGACTAAATAAATCCATAAGCACTAGAAAAAAATAAGGAAAGCTAAGAGAATGGCCGGGCCTGACAAAAGATTGAAACTCACCACTTCACAACTGACCAACAAAAGTACCAAACTATGAAATGCTACACATGATCACCAAAAAATCCTTTGGAACCTACATCATGAAATGATATAGCGTTCAAAAATAGGAAATACGGCGAGTACTAGCATGCAAATTCAAGGAAAGGAATAAAATAATGCATTTACCAAAATCTAGTCATAAAACCACATGTGCAACAATTATGTATACATATGTATAGGAATCCAGGATATGGACAATGGACATGAAATGTGATCCTTTAAAACATTAGTCCTGTACTATCTAGCTCATACCGACTTTTCAGGCACCCATGGGCTATATGGGTCTAGCTCTCCCTATCGGAGAGGCCCCAGTCTATGTTTTTTTCATGTATCGAGGAATGACTAAATACGCCAAGGTGATAGCCATCTAAAATATAATATGTACATCCTACATGATGGTCATATAGACCCCCCAACATCGGCAAACCTGGTTTTCAGTGTTTTTTCCCCTAGGACTATACCTTCTCGGTGAGCTACATAGTTTTTTTAAGCCCAAAATAAAACAAATTGTACATTAAATCGACTATTAACGATGGAGTTCTTTATTTAGGCATTGTCAACTTGGTATCATCATATCAATAGGCTTGCTTGGTAGTCTAATTATGCCAATATAATGACCTAAAATTTAATAAAATATGTGAAATTAGTGATTTTATGTGATTTGACTATTTTACCCCTCCCTATAGTTGAATTATGGTATTCTTGGATTGTGGAGGTGACTGGCATAATTCTCTATGATTTTTGATACCATTTATGCGATATTGTATTTTTTGGTGGCTTTGAAAGCCTTATTTTGGACTTATGTGGTTATCTTTTAATTCATACAATGGATGACTGAACAGACTGTACCAACAGATCTGAAACGTTGATTTTAGGGTGGTAACATGGTTAGTGTGATTTTATGACTTTTAAATCTTATTTTGACCCTCGTTTTGAAAAATTATGATTCTAGATTTTGGGGTTTGACTTTCTGAAAATGACATTTTTTTAAAAATTTTGATATCGCCATTGTGTCCAAAGTGACAAATTTAGTATGGTTACATAGTTCATTTCCATATATCAAATTTTGCACGGATCTTGGGCACCCCGTCGAAGTGTGTTTTAGACTTAGAAAATCTGGTACACCAGGTTGTTGTAATGCTCCGATTATCTGAATCAGAATGCTACACGGTGCTAATGACTCCGAAGGACCTCAAGCTAACCCATGATTGATATCTGTACCCATACACTGCATAATGTGACCTAATATTGCAAAAACATGCGTTGAAAGGCCATAAGGTTCAATACTGAACATAATATGAATAATGATAATATCTAAATAAAGTGGTGTCACAATACTAAAACAAAATTGAAGTCTAAATCTGATAATACTGTGATCATCTGAAAGCCTCTAACTTTCTGAAAAAATGTAAACAAGGAGTTGATGGGACATTTCCCCAAATAACACCGTCTAATAAAATGACTAATGAGAAAATAAGGAAATAATTATTTCCTCGAAGGATGAGGACTCACTTCTAATTTGACTGATGAAAACTAGAATCTACTACTGATCTGGAGCACGTGTCTCTAGACCTATGGTGTAACATAAAAAGAAAACACCATAGCGCGAATGCGCCAACACGATGGAATGTACTGAGTATACATGTGAGGTAGGCTATATTCAAAGGTTCACATGCATGGTTAATGCTAATTAACTGTCTAACATGAATGTAAGAATGCATACATAAATACGTAAATATAATTGACAACGTGATAACGTGATTACTGAATCTGAATACTAATAACATAACATGACTGATAACATCAGTTACTATACTTGAGTATAACTAATAACATGGATGACTGTAACTGACAGTCCTAAATCAGATAGAACTATCTGAGTTCCGCACTATATCTAAGTTGACTGTACCTGATAGTCTTGAATTTGAAGTACTATCTGAGTTTTATTACTAAGACTGGTTGACTATATCTGACAATCCTGATTTTTGTAACATAAAATTATGGGAAGTAGTATCTAACTGATATGCCCCAAATATGCTGTAATAGCTGAGCAGGGGTCCAGTCTATGCCATGATTGGAATGGTGTCAATACTGCGCCACTAGTAGGGACAACATATGAGTAACCCTCATATAACATGTAACTCTAGCGATAACTGTGGAAACCCTCATATAACAGGTTAAGCCATCTCATATACCCTTATATAACAGGCTACGATGTCTCAACCTATGCTGGCTACATAGTTCTAGAATGCAAGGATTGATTCTAAGAATCACACCCTCATATAACAGGTGAGTTCCCATCCTTGTGTTTACTCGATGCTAATTCTTACTCCCATCTGAATAGACACTGAACATGATTTAACTGAATTGAACATGAACTGAGTGACTAAATTTCATCGACTGACGGAATATTACTAATATCTGACAACTAACTGGGTCATGAGATCATGGAGATTTTTCCTGAGTCATAAAACTATCTGAAGTCTAAGAGTTCAGAGCTTAACTGAGAGTATCATGAAAACTTCACATGGCTCTAGGTACACAACTAATATTTAGGATACAAGTACCCCCAGGACTCGATAGAAGGAAACTGACATAGCATGACTTACTCGAGGACTTAACTAACATTATAATACATACTACATTCATAGGAATATTTCATCAAATATGTAATAGGCATAAACTTATACATACATGGGGATTTTATGATGTCATTCTAGTTAGAGAATATTCCTTCATTTAGGAATTTAATCAAACATATTCCTGGCATAACACATGTAGACATCATTATTCAATTGTAATTTCATCATTAAAGGGTTTAAATCTTAGGGTTGCATGAATCTATAACTATAGTTATTAAACCCACATGGAAATTATAAACAATAATGGAGTAGTATCCAATTTCACATTTATCAACATGAACATGAGTAGCCAAATCATGAAAACATGGAGAAAATCCATAACTTGAGTTTTAGAAAAGGGTTCTTGGACTTTATGGACGAAAGGGGTCCATGAATGAATACTATGCATACCTGGAATGATGTCCTTGAACTTGAAGGATTAAAATCCCTCAATTCTTCAAGAAGATTGAATCTTATTCTTGGAGATTAAATTTAGAGAGGAACTCTAATTTTTGCTTATGGAATAATAATGGATAAGTGGCTGAAATCGTGAATAAATGGGTATATATAGATGGGTGCTAAATGATCAAAATACCCCTGCTAAAAAAACCTGGAAAAGCTGAACGTAAGGTTTGGTGGCGTCCTCTGATAGTCCATCGGCCCAGAGATGGTCCGTTGGGCCATACCGTCGTACCTAGGCAGAACCTGGTGCTACTAGATATTTTTCGATGGTGGCCTTTGACGGTTTGTCGGATCTGCGATGGTCCGTCGGGCCATGCCATTGGACAAGAATAGAAATTGGGTTCACTGGTTTGCTGCAACGGTGGCCTCAGACGGCCAGTCGGACCTTCGATGGCTCGTCGAGCCATACCGTCGCACGTGGGCGAATTTCTTGCATTTTGTTTTACGAACATAACTTTCTCATTTGACACCAGTTTTTTATGAAATTGATATCGATGGAAATCTTATTAAATTTCCCACTTGATAGGAAGTGAAAATCAGAAAAATACCATCTGTATAAAATTAAATTCATGTTTCAAAGCAAGATCAAACATCCTGGTGATGATTCCAAGATAAGAAAAAGCACGAGTATTACAGTTTCTAGTGCAACGTGGATCACAAAGTGTAAAACTCATTTGAGGCATGCATTTTATAGCTTATGCACCTAGTAAATTGGTATGAGTATAAATAGCCCCTTTTTACCTGATTTTATTCATTTGTCATCTTATCTCTTGAGAGCTAAATCTTAAAATAGTATGAGAGATTAAAAGTGAAGCTTGTGGTATGCTTGGGATTCTAGATTAACATCTATGTCTTGATTCTCTTATGGATTTAAGGTAAGAATTCACCCTTTTCTTTAGTAATTTTTTTGGCTAATTGTTCAAAAATCCCAAAATCTTAATACATGATTTAGCCCCAAATTGTAAACCTCTTCACTTGAATAATGTTCTTGATCATATAATTACTAGTTTCCCTAATTTTATCTTCAAAACAACTTCAATTCTTGATTTTAAAAGGATTTCAAATGTTTTGCTCGATAAATCTCAAAAATAATTTTTAAACAATTTGAAACTCATTTTTTATTTGATTTGACTCGGATTTTTAGTTTTATATTTCTAAAAGTATGGAGAACATGTTTTTGAAATAAAGTTATCATTATTCCCTTTCTTTCTGAAAGTCCATTTTGGGGGTTCATTTTTATCCTGAATCAAAAGTAGGAAATATAAGTATCATGGGCATAGTTTTGATGCGTAGATTATATATTTCTTGGTTTTAGTTTATTGCGGGACCATTCATAAGAAGTACGGCTTTGTGGTTGAAGTGTTACGGACCGGTTTGGCCTTTGAGGTAGGTTATGGCTTAACTCTTTCAGATTGGGCTGGGTAGTAAATATTGGTACAAAATGTATGTTAAGGGTTGGAGCTAATCATGATAAATTAAAATCTATGTGCCCGTGTGAGGGCCAATATGTGATGTAATTGCTAAATTTTAGACATTATATGATATATGTGTGACTATGTTGGGTCCTATGGTATGTTGATAGCCTTGATTACATGTGAATAATTTTATTGTGTTGTTGAAAATGCCTAATGTGGTACTATGGGAGTATTATGATATATTCATATTTGCTGGAATATGATATATGTGGAAATTTTGGATGGTTGGAAATAATGAGTAAATAATTAGCTCACATGATCGGCATATTAGTTGGTTATGGAAATTCCTATTGTGGTTGGGTGTAGAAATACTCTTTGCAGTTGGTTGTGAACATTACATCATCATCTGCATGGCATCGTACACATTATTTCATTATTTGTTTTATGTTTTGTACATACTAGTTATTATTGTTTGTCATACTTGATTTGTGTTCTTTGTTCTTTGAAAACACTGGAAATATTAGAAACAATAGAAATTTTGAAACACCGAGAATATCAAATTTTATAGACCTTCTCTTAGGTATGTGCCAAAGAGAAGTCGTGGATAGTAGTACCGGATATAAGATCTTATAAACCTCTTTGAAGGTTGTGTCGAAGAAGAGTCATGAATATTGCTTGTATATGGTTTGACGAACCCCTCATGGGTCTTACTCAGGAGAATTATCTCCGTAGGTGTATATGGGTAGTATATGGGTTGATGAACTATCCATGGGTCCCATGTCGAGAGGCTTGCCTCCGTGGGGATATACGGAGGTTGTGCCACAACCTCATAATTCATCCTCATTATCATTATCATCATCATCACTATCATGATCATGATCATTATCATATATATTGCACTTACTTTACTGTGTTTATGTCATGCTTGTATTTCCATATTGACTTTTCATATATCTACTTGTGCTACATCTTGCATTGTCATTTATCTAGTTGTTCTATCTTTTGTTATTTGTAGTTAATGATCTTGTATATATATGTTCTTCTTTTGACATATTGTATGTGGTATATTCTATAGTTGTGGTTTTTTTCTAGTATTTATTCAATGTACAACAACAACAACAATAACAACAACATACCTAGTATAGTCCCAGCAAGTGAGGTCTGGGAAGGGTAAGTGTATGCAGTCTCCATACCACTACCTCAAATGTGAGATAGAGAGGTTGTTTCCAATAGACCCTCGGCTTAAAATAAAGCAATCTAAGATAAGATATGAAATAGTAATAAAATAAGATACAATAGAAATTAACATATTCAATAGTACCAAAAGTAAGATACTCTAAGTACATACCAAAAAATACAACATCCTAACTCAGACTAACTTTCTACCTTAATTTGCCTCCTCCATATCTTCCTATCTAGGGTCATGTCCTTGGTAATCTAGAGATGCTCCATATCATGTCTAATCCACTCCCTTTTATATTTCTTCAGTCTACCTCTGCCTCTCCTGAATCCATCTCTAGCCAATCTCTCACACCTCCACACGGGGGCATCCATGCTCCTCCTCATCACATGACCGAACTATCTCAACCTCGCTTCCCTTATCTTGAATCCATCGAAGCCACACATACCTTATATCTAATAACCTTATTTCTAATCCTATCTTTTATAGTACACCCATACATCTACCAAATCATTCTAATCTCTGCTACCTTCATCTTTTAGATATAGGTTTTCTTAACAGGTCAACACTCTACCCCATATAACAAAGTCGGTCTAACCACTACTCTGTAGAACTTCCCTTTAAGTCTGGAAGGTACCTTTTTGTCACACAAGATACTAGAGGTGGGCATTCATTTCAACCACCCTACCCCAATCTGATGAGCGACATCTTCGTCAATCTCTCCATTTTCCTAAATCATCGACCCTAGATACTTGAAACTATCTCTCTTACTAATAGAATGATTTTCAAGATGAAAAAAAACATTAGACTCTTGAGACACCTCACTGAACTAACACTCCAAATATTCTGTCTTGGACCTACTCAACCAAAACCCTTTAGACTCAAGAGTTTGCCACGAAACCTCCAATTTTCATTAACTCCACTATATGCCTTATCTATCTAAACTACATTATCCGCAAAAATTAAATAATAAGGCACCTCATCCTGAATGTTCTACGTCAAAACATCTATCACTAAGATAAAAAGATATGATGCGTCGATCCTTAATGTAACCCTAGCAGGATAGAAAAGTGCTCTGAGTCCTATCCCCCAATCCTAACTCGAGTCTTGGCTCCATCATACATATCCTTAATCGCCCTGACATATATTATAGGAGCACCTTTAGCCTCCAAACACCTTCGAAGAACCTTTCTGGGAACTCTATCAGAGGATTTTTCTAGGTCAATAAAAACCATATGCAAATCTTTCTTCCTTTCCCTATATTGCTCCACCAGTTTCCTAAAGAGATGGATGGCCTCTGTAGTTGAGTGCCCTGGCATAAATCCAAACTAATTTTTATAAATATTAATAATCCTCCACAACCTCGACTCTACCACCCTCTCCCAAACCTTCATAGTGTGAATCAACAACTTGATACCCCTATAATTATTACAATCTTGAATATCTCATTATTCTTATAAAATGGGATATTATAATCCACCTCTATGCTTTAGGCATCCTTGCCATCTTGAAAATTATGTTAAATAACTAAGTTAACCACTCCATGCCTGCCCTTCCTGTGCACTTCCAAAAATCCATCGAAATCTCACCTAGCCCCATCGCTCTACCTCTACGCATCCCATGAATAGCCCTCTTAACCTCCTTAATCCTAATACATATAAAATATCCATAATCATGAAACCTCTTGGAATGCTCCAAATCCCCTAAAACAATGCTAGTATCCCTCCATTTTTAGGAGCTCATGAAAGTAAGACTGCCATCTCTTCCAAATCTAAAACTTTTCTACCAAAAATTTTCCTTCCATATCCTTAATATACTTCTCCTGATCCATGTCCTGAGTCCTCCTCTCCGTAACCTTAGAGATTCGGTACAACTTTTTATCCCTACCTTTACTATCTAATGTTGTGTATAAACTCTCAAAATCAGCCTCTTTAGCCCTTGTGTTCGCTAACTTTTCCTCTCAATTAGTACTCTTGTACTTCTCTCTATTTTTCCTTTTATATTTTTTTTCTTTACTCTCTTCCAACTTTGCATACACTCTTATCTTATTCTCTACCTTTCCTTTCACCTCTTCGTCCACCACCAATCCCCTATGTGCTTGCCCAAACAACCACTTGAGAGCCCCAACACCTCTCTAGTTGCGTCCCTGATGTAGTTTTCCATCTTGTCCCATATACTATCGACATCTCTTCCACTCCCCCAAGTCTCCCTAGCTATCAACTTCTTTCTTATATCTAGTGCAATGGCCAAAGTTAGCTTGCCCTATATAATCCTTGTTTGAACCTCCATACCTCTCTTTCTCTACCCCTTTATGATCTCTAAGTCCATCACTAAAAGCCAATGCTGAGTCAAAAGACTCTCACTCGATAAGACCTTACAATCTTTAGAAATACCCCTATCTCCTTTCCTAAGAAGCAAGAAGTCAGTCTGAGTCCCTGCCACTGAACTATAGAAGGTAACCAAGTGAACCTCTTTCTTGGGAAAGTTTGAATTAACTACCACCAATCCAAACTCCCAAGCAAAATCTAGAAAAGCCACTCCTTCAATATTTCTTAAACTGAACCCTTGTTCAAGTGAACCTCTTTCAATGTAGGTCCTAGTCCAAGTGCACCCCAACTTGGTTGATTCAAATCGTATTTGGTGCTTTCAAGATAGTGGTTGACTTTTAGGTATTTGAATGTGTTCTACTACCTTTCTTTATTGACCATGTCTTTACTTTCATTTAAGAGATAGAGTTTCACTTTTATTTCAATATCTTATATATTTTATTTGGATTTGAGTTGTACTAGATATGTTCTTATACTGCTAATATCATGTTTTTGGAGTTATGAATGTATTATTGATTTTATTTTATCTGCATTTATTATACTTAAATAGTTTGTCTTTATTCTAAAATCCTTACTTTAGGGGTATTTCTATCTTTTTTCCCTTAGTGTATTAGTTTGGGAGACAGAATTACTTTTCATGGTACGCTACGGCAAGTGCCATTATGCCCCTATTTTTGGGTCATGACAAATTGGTATCAGAGCAACCAAGTTTTCATTAGTCTCAATGATGTAAGAATGAGATGTCTAATCAAGCTTGTGGATTGGTACATATATATCCATATCTATATTCGAGAGGCTATAGGAGGTCTTTAGGAAACTTTCCTCATTTTGTTACCTATTGTTCAAACTTCTTGTATACCTTACATCTTGAGTTATGTTTCACGGGATCAGAGATACAAAGTCTTCACCCAAAGGGCAAGCATCGAGTTATGGATAGACTTAAAACAGTAGATGGGCCTGTAGATCAGCACCATCAAGGATTAGTGCTACAGAAATTTCCCTTGAGCAAGTTATTAAGCATGTTGGAGATGTGGATTTTACTCTATTTCCTCAGAGTTCTTCTACCTCAGTCTTGAAAGAACTATTGGTTTATCTTTTGACTTATTTAGAGGGTGCTCCTTTGAATTTGTTTGGTATTTACCTATCTCTAAGTTTTGTACCTCCACTTATGCCAGAGTTTATGTATGGTGTTCCTCCAGCCATGAGTGTGGATCCCCCAGTTGTACCTACTTATATTTTGGGTACTCCTCAAACCCTAAGTATTATTCCTCCAGCAGTGTCAATATTTGAGTGTGGTGTTCCAAGGTTAGGAGTTTAACCTTTATTTATGTTACCTTCTACTTTGCCTCCTACTCTTTTGTGAGCCATAATATAGATGTTAGTGCTTGGGGCTCCATTTCGTAGTATAGGAGGTCAGCCAAAGATGGATGGATCTACTTTTCGAGTATCTTAAGGAGGCGCCAAGAGGGTGCACCATCAAGAAAAGTTTAGAGGTTGCTTTATGTGTGATGTGTTTGGCCATCTGGCTAAGGACTATCCTCGCTGTGAGATTTAAGATACTTCTATTTAAACTCTGAGAAGTAGGGGTTTTACCTGAGGTGTGAGAGGTCGGGTTAGTGGAGCTTGTGGTAGTGGTCATGGGGATATTTAGAAGATTTGTGGTTGTGGACAGTGCTATGCTATAGACAAACTTAAGGCAGAGGCTTTAGATATTGTAATCATAGGTATCAACCCTATTTGTTTCAGATTTACATTTGTGTTATTTGATCTCGTATTAACTTTCACCTACGTATGTATATTTTTCTTTGAGTTTTGATTCTATTAGTGAACCTCTTGTAATTCATATTCATGTATCTACCCGAGAAGGTGATTTCTTAGTGGTGGATCAGGTGCACCGATCCTGTATTATGATATTTACTGAGAGTGAGACTTTGGTAGACTTGCTTGTGTTTGATATGGTTAATTTCGATGTTATTTTTGGTATATTATGCTATCTAAGATTGTTTTGCTAAGACCATGACTTTATCCTCGCTGGATGTATTAAGGATAGTTTAGGAGGATATACTTTATTCAGGTCTTAAGAGGGCCATGTTTTATTTTAGGCTCGTAGTTTGGTTGAGAAGGGATGTTTATCTTATTTGGCTCATATTTGTGATACTAGTGTTGTTTTACCTCCTTCTTTGGATTTTGTTCGATTGTCCAAGGAGGGCGTAGTCTTTAACATATTTTGTGATACTTTTAGTGTTGGATTGGGTGCTGTGTTAATTCAGGAGGGCATGGCCATTGCTTATGCATCTTGTCAGTTGAAGCCTCATATGAGGAATTACTAAACCCATGACTTGGAGTTGTGCCTAGTTGTTTGTGCTTGAAAGTTATGGAGGCACTACTTGTATGGAGTTCAATGTGAAATCTTCTCAAATCATCGTAGTCTTTAGTACTTCTTCACCTAGGGAGATCATAACGTTAGACAGTGTTGTTGGCTTGAGTTACTCAAGGATTATAACTTGACTATTCTCTATCATCCATACAAGGCTAATATAGTTACAGATGCCTTGAGCTAAATATCGACCAACATGGGTAGCTTGGCCTATTTTTTAACCCAAGAGAGGCCTTTGGCCTTTGAGGTTCAGTTGTTTGCTAACCAGATGGTTAGGCTTGATATTTTGGCACCTTGGTCTGATTTGGCATTTATGGAGGCTAGGTTTTGTTTGATAGAGTATATTTGAGCTAATCATCTTGATGATGCGAGATTGAGGTTGATTTGAGATAAGGGGTTGAGTGGTGAGGCCAAGAAAGCCTCACTTTATTTGAATGGAGTTTTCGGGATTGGAGGCCAAGTTGATGTGCTGAGAGTGGGTTACTAGATCAGGTTGATCTTGGAGGCCTATTTTTCTAGATATTCCATCTATCTAGGTGTTACTTTGATGTATCGTGACTTGACATAGCCTTACTAGTGGGGTGGAATGAGGAGATATGTAGCATATTTCATGGTTCACTCCCTATGTCATCAGCAGGTAAAGGCCTAGCATTTGAGGCCTAGTGGATTGCTTCAGAGGTTACCCATTCTTGAGTAGAAGTGGGAACAAATTACTATAGACTTCGTGACTAGTTTTAATAGTGTTTGGATCATCATGGATAGATTGACCAATTTAGCTCATTTCATTCCTGTTCAGGTCTTCTTTAGTATTAAGAGTTTGTCTTGTATCTACATTAGTAAGATCATGCGACTGGATAGTGTGCCAGTTTCTATCATTTTGGATCGAGGTTTGGTATTCTTATCTCATTTTTGGAAGACTTTTTAGGATGAGTTGGATACCTAGGTTGATCTTAGCACACCGATTCACCCCCAGATTGATGGTCATTTGGAGCGAGCTATTTAGGTTTTAGAGTATGTGCTGCGTACTTGTGTGATGGATTTTAGTGGCCAATGTGAGCAATATTTGGACTTAGTAGAGTTTGCATATGATAATAGCTACCATTCTAGTATTGATATCGCTCCTTTTGAGGCATTGTATAGTTGGTACTGCCACTCCCTAGTGTGTTAGTTTGATGTTTCAGATATAAGACCTCGAGGTATGGTCTTGCTTCAAAAGTCTTTGGAAAGATTTCAAACCATTCAGGATAGAATTAGAGCGACTCAGAGTAGCCAAAAGTTCTATGCAGATTGTAGGCTTCGTTCCTTGAGATTTTGGGTTAATGATCATATTTTTCTTTTTGTTTAACCCATGAAGGTTTTAATAAGGATTAGGAAGAAGGGAAAGCTTATATCCAGGTATATTGGTCCATTTGAGTTTTTTCAAGCTTTTGGTGATGTGGCTTATGAGTTAGCTTTACCTCCAGATTTATCAGTTGTTCATCAAGTTTTTCATGTTTCTCTGTTTTTCTGTTACATTTTGGATAAGTCTCATGCCATTCGTTGGGAGTCAGTTCAGTTAGATAAACGATTATCTTTTGTGGAGGAGTCGGTCTCCATATTGGCTAGGGATATTAGATAGTTGTGTTCTAGAGTTTTCCCCGTTGTTAAGGTTCAGTGACAACATCGACTTATAGATGAGCCTACTTGGAAGGTCGAGTATGATATGCATAGTTCTTATCCCCATCTTTTTATGAATTCAGGTATTTCTTTTTCCTTTAGTTCTAGGACAAACTAGATTTTTAGTGATGGATGATGTAATGACCTGAAATTTGATAAAATATGTGAAATTTGTGATTTTATGTGATTTGACTGTTGTACCCATCCCCATAGTTTCATTGTGGTATTTCTGGAGTGTGGAGTTGATTGGCACAGTTCCTTATGTATTTTGGTATCATTTATACAATATTAAGGTTTTTGATGGCTTCGAGAGCCTTATTTTAGACTTTAGTGATTATCTTTTGATCCATGCAACAGATGTCTAAACAGACAACACCAACATATCTGAAACTTTGATTTTAGGTTAATAACAAGGTTGGCATGATTTTATGGCTTTTAAATCTCATTACGACCCTTGATTTGAAAAATTGTGATTTTGAGTTTTGGGAGTTGACTTTGTAAAAATAAGTTTTTTTTTTTAAATTCTGATATCGCCGTTGAGCTCGAAGAGTCAAATTTAGTGTGGTTACATAGTTCATTTACGTATATCAAATTACAAATGAATCTCAAGCACCCTACCGAAGTCTGTTTTGGACTTAGAAATCTGGTGCACTAGGTTACTGGTGTAACCTGGATCACAAAGGGTAAAACTAATTTGAGGCATGCACTTTATGCCTTATGAACCTGGTAAACTGGTATGTGTATAAATAGTCCCATTTTACTCGATTTAACTCATTTTTCATCTTGCCTCTCGAGAGCTAAACCCTAAAATAGTGTGAGAGCTTAAAAGTGAAGCTTGTGGGTTCTTGGCAAACTAGATTAAGATCTATTTCTTGATTCTCTTACAAATTTAAGGTGAGAATTTTTTCTTTTCTTTATCAAATTTCTTGATTAGTTGTTCAGAAACCCCAAAATCCTAGTTTTTGATTTAGCCCCAAATACTAAACCTTTTCACTTGAATAATGTTCTTAATCCTATAATTACTAGTTTTCCCTATTTTTATCTTCTAAACAACTTTGAATCTTGATTTTAAAATGGATTTCAAAGGTTTTACCCAATAAAACTCAAAAATGGTTTTTCATTGGTCTGAACCTCGTTTTTGGCTTGGGTTTTCAGTTGAAGATTCCTAAAAGTATGGGAAATGCATTTTTGAAATAAAGTTATGCTTTTGCCCTTCCTTTTTCGAAAGCCCATTTTGGGGGTCCATTTTGATCCTGAATCAAAAGCAGGCAATATGGGTATTTTGGCGTAGTTTTAATGCATAGATTCTATATTTCTTTGTTTTAGTTAATTGCAGAACCATTCATGAGAAGTGGAGTTTTGTTGTTGAAGTGTTGCAGACTAGTTTCAACCTTCAAGGTAGCTTATGGCTTAACTCTTTCAGACTGGGATGGAAAGTAAATATTGCTACAAAATGCATGTTAAGGGTGAGAACTAATCATAATCAATGACCATCTATGTGTTGTGCACATGTGGGGGCATATATGTGATTTAATATCTGAATTTGATATACTATATGATAAATGTGTCACCATGTGTGGTCTTATGTGATGTTAATAGCCTTGATTACAAGTGAATAATTGTATTGTGTAGTTGAAAATGCTTAATATGTTACTATTGGAGTATGGTGATATATTCAAACTTGTTGACATATGATACATGTGGAAATTTATGGATGGTTGGAAATAATGAGTGGATAATTGGCCCACATGATTGGTATATTGGTTGGTTATGAAAAAGCTTATTATGGTTGGGTGTGGAAATAATATTTGCGGTTGGTTATGAACATTGCATCATCATTCTCATGAAATCATACGTATGACTTCACTGTTTGTTATATGTTTTAAATATACTTGTTGTTGTTTGTCATATTTGATTTATGTGTTGTGTGCTTTGGAAACACATGAAAAACTAGAAAAATTGAAAATTCTGGAGACACTAGGAATATCAAATTTTATAGACCTTCTCCGAGGGATATGCTGTAGAGGAGTCATGGATAGTGTATTGTTTATTGAATCTTATAGATCTCTTTGAAGGTTATGCTAGAGAAGATTCATGGATATTGGTTATATATGGGTTGACGAACCCCCTATGGGTCCTGCATTGGGAGGCTTACCTCCATAGGTGCATATGGAATAGTATATGGGTTGGCGAATCTTCCATGGATCCCACGCCAGGAGCATTTCTTCCGTGGGTGTATATGGAGGTTGTCCGACAACCTCATGCTTCACCCTCATTTTCATTATCATCACTGTCCTCCTCCTCATCATCATCATATACATTGAACTTACTTTATTGTGTTTATGTCATGCTTGTATTTCCATATTGACTTGTCATCTATCTACTTGTTCTACATCTTGACTTGTCATTTATATAAATGTTCTATCTTCCATTATTTGTACTTGATGATCTTGTATATATATGTTCTTTTGACATTCTTGTATGTGGTATATTGTATACTTATGGTGTTTTTCTAGTATCTATTGCAATATATCTGATATATTAGAACTATTAGTGCAAACAATATGGGCTACTATTGTGTGAAATTTTCTACAATTGCTGGTGACGTGCCCTTAGTGTATATTTTGTATAATTTATTTTCTACTTTTCTCGGTCGACGTATGATACCTACTAAGTACAAGTTGACCATCCTCATGCCTACTGCACTCTTTCGGTGTAGGTCCTAGTTCAAGTGCACCTCAGCTTGTTTGATTCGAATGATATTTGGTGCTTTCAAGGTAGCGGTTGGCTTTTAGGCATTCGAAAACGTTCTACTACCGTTCTCCATAGACTGTGTCCTTACTTTCATTTCAAAGATAGAGTTTCTCTTGTATTTTCATATCTTATGTATTTTATTTGGATTCAAGTGGTACTAGATACATTTTTATATCATTGAAATCAGGTGTCATGACTCGAACCAAGGCCTGGTCGTGATAGGTATCTCAAGTTTCACGTGGACTAGATATCACCCCCTGCACCTAACCAGTAAACAGAACATTTCCAATTTTGGACGAATTCAAAACATATAACAAGATGGATTCAAGAATGAATAATATGTCTATGATTAATATCCAACAACCTGGTCGAAACAACCGACCTTCACCACCCAAGTCCATTGTAATCCAACAAAGCCTTCTAAACAAGAACTACAACTGCATATCCATAAAGTGTCAGGATATGCCCCCGACGAAAGCTAAAAACAACTTAAACAGTCTAAAACAGTCTAAACATAAGAGACGAAAACATGAAATGTAATCGTCCAATATATGGAAGCTCACCGCTTCAATGTCAACTCATGAGCTGATCCAAATCCTAATTACTAAGCAAGAGAAGTACAAGTATGGCAAGATCCTGCATCATGTGGGGATACAACATCCAAACAAGTTTAGTGGTTAGAGTGCTAACATGTAACTCAGGGATACAAAATAACATAATTCCAGGATAATCAATTCAAAATCATTCAAAATTCCATACACATCATCCAATGCATATATATATGTATATATATACACAAACACACATACATCACATGCTAGGATGGGGAACAAGGGTTATCACATGCTAGGATGGGGAACAAGGGTTAACATGCATTTTAAAACCTTAATCTGGATTGTGTAGCTCAACTGTCATAACATACAAAGGCACCCACATGCTGTATAGGCATAGCTTTCCCCGAGATAATAGGGCCCCAATGCATGAACCAGATGATATACATATGCACTATGGGGGACTCAAACCTCCCAGCATATCAAGGTGACATGAGCACCAAATCATGTAATACAATATGAGGGCCTCGAACCTCTCAATCATAATAATAAGGGGGGAAATTGAACCACTCGGTCATATAGATCCCCGCATTGAAAACCACGGTTTCTAGTTTTGGTCTCTCGGTACCTCCACTTTCACAACTCAGCTACACAGTCCTTTATAAAGCCTAATTAAAAATATTTAACACACATTCCCATTTATTAAACTATGATACACATGTAGGCATGCATTGTCGGTATCGTCATACCAACTGCACTTGCAAGGTAACACTAAAATACCAAAAAATTAACATCAATTGGGGGAATTCATAGCCCCCTTGGTTTAGTTATGCAATAGCTTTTGAAAACACCAACCTACAAGGTTCAATTCAACATCATAATTCCAGAATTGTTAAATTCCCATATTTCTCATAACTAAAAACAATTTCACAATATGGGTTGGAGTTATGACTACTTCTAAAGTCATAAGTTGGGGAAATGTTTTACCGAAGCCACTACAAAATATTTATCGAAGCCACATCCTTAGTCCCCAATTGATGGACTTGTTAATCCAAGATTTCTATTGGAAATTCTCATAAGATAAAGAATCCGAAATGACCATGCTTTCCAAAGGAATAACCGTCAAAGTGTAACCCATGCATTTCTTCAACATCAAAACATGGAACACTGGATGAATAAAGCTCAAACTAGAAGGAAACTAAAATTCATAACCAAAATTACTAACCCACTTCAAAACTATGTATGGACTAACATAATAGGGGCTAAGCTTCCCCTTCTTTCCAGTACGCATTACTCTCTTCATCGGAGACACCTTTAGGAAAACCAATACTCCAACATCGAATTCCAATTCCCTTCGCCTCATGTCCACATAGGACTTTTGGTGACTTTGGGTTGTCTTAAGTCTATCCCGAATCACCTTCACTTTTTCCATGTCTTGGTGAACTAAATCAGGGCAAAATAACCTATTTTCAGTAACTTCAAACCACCCAATAGGAGACCTATACCTCCTACCATACAAGGCCTCAAGCATAGTCATACTAATGCTGGAGTAATAATTGTTGATATAAGAAAATTCAATGAGAGGCAAGTTCTCAACCTAGCTACCACCATAGTCAAATATACAAGCCCAAATCCTCTAAAACATGAATTATCTTTTTCTCTCTCCCATCCGTCTACAGGTGGAAAGCGGTGCTAAGCGTCACCTTAGTCCCCAAACCCTTCTAAAACGACCTCTAAAAATAAGATAATAACTGAGTACCACGATCAAAAGATAAATTAGTCCCCACTAGCAAGAACTTAGCAGACTTAGTCATCCTATCCACGATTACCCAAATCGAATCAAACTACTGATGAGACCGCAGAAGAACAGTAACAAAATCCATATTGATCACTTCTCATTTACACACTGGCAACTCAACATCTTAAGACAATCTATTAGGCCTCAAGTGTTCAATCTTCACTTATTGACACACCATGCACTTAGCATCAACGTCCATTAAGAATATGCAACCACCTTACCATGCTGCATCAATACAAAACCCAGTCCTATCTGGAATGCATCACAACCACAAAACCATTGGTACCCTTTGGAAGGGTCAAGACTGGAGCGAAAGTCAACTTATCCTTCAACCTCTCGAAACTACCCTCACAAGCATCAAACTATAAGAACTTTACCTTTTTTAAGTTAACTTGGTCAAAGGGGAATTAATAGAGGAGAAACTATCCACAAACCTTCAGTATTAACCAGCTAAACCAAAAAAGCTCCAAATGTCGGTTGAAGTCGTGGGTCTAGGACACTTTTTAACAACTACAACCTTCTGTAAATCTACCATGATCCCTTTGATAGAAACAACATGACCTAGATAATTCATAGCATTCAACCAAAACTCACACTTAGAAAATGTAACATACAAATATTGATCTTCTAAGGTCTTTAACATAAGACAGAGGTGATTAGCATGATCCATCTCACTTTTAGAGTACAACGAGACATCATCAATAAAGAAAATCAAGAATAGATCTAAGAACTGACAGAAAATCTAATCCTAAGATCCATAAATACTACTGGGGCATTAGCCAAATCAAAGGACATCACCAAAAACTCAAAGTGACCATACTGGGATCGAAAGGCAGTCTTAGGGATATCCACCTCTCTAATCTTCAAATACTGGTACCCAGTCCAAAGAAACCTTAGAAAATAACTTAGCACTCTAAACCTAATCAAAAGAGATCATCAATTTTCAGAAGTAGATACTTATTCTTCACTGTCAGCTTATTTATTTGTCGATAATTGATAACGCTTAAATTACACTCTTGAATGGGTATAAGCGATCATTGTTAATATAAAACCCAACTAGGTTGGGTTTGAATCCCATAGGGAATAAGGTGTGAACTTAAGTCGTTTGTGATTTAATTTACTAATAGTTTAACATTTCCTGAAATGGGGGTTTAAGTTTCACAAATAATTGTTTGTCACTTTAATTTCAATGTTTGTAATCAAGAGTTTATGAAATAACCAGAATTATGTTCACTAGGGATTACGGTACATGACAGATGCTAAAGGTGACTCAAGATTCTCACGGTGGTTATGATAACAAGCTATCTTTATCGATGATATGCTCAAATGTCTCTCTACCTATTTAAGAATCAAATTTCCTAATCCTCTCGGACTTAGGAAATTTCTGTTCCCTACCCAGATTTTACCTCAGGTTAACCAACCTTGTTACAACGCTGATTATTAAACGAAGTATTTTCGAGTCCCTATTGATAATTCACTTCCTACTATATTTGATTTCTTTCTCAAGAAAATCAAAGCAGGTGTGTCTATTGTTTGCAAACAGCAAACGTTAATAAAAATTTCAGAATTATCAAGAAATCCTCACACCTATTGAATCTTGAGTATTTAGCACCTTATTACGACTTAACCCTAGATCCCATAATTCGAGTTAATGGAGTTTAGCCACTCATGATGCAGAGAACGAAACACATAATTGAATTCATAATTAAGAAGATTAACTTACAGAGATGAATAATAATCAGTTAATCATAGATTAGATAACAAAGGAAAATCCCTAAAATAGTTGTATATTCGAGTCCAAAAAGATAGAGAGAAGAATATAAAAAAATATTCTCAAAAACTCAAAGTGTCAAACTTCTTTCAGAATATTGATGCTTATTCCCATATAGAAAACCCTAAAACAAAGCTTTAAATAGTTCAACCTAAATAAGGAAATAAAATAAAAGTTGCTGCTTTTTCTAGTAATAGACGATGACATTCGTGATAGCTTATCAGGAGTCTGACGGTTTATCACAGATGTAGTCCGCTCCTCTGCACTTTTGGCTTCTACTGTCTAATGTTAACGATGACAATTATGCCTTATCACCATCCTGATGGCTTGTCATAAAATGTCGTCACAAAAATGTCTTCAACTTCCATTCTCTGGTTAAGGCTGACGATGGCCTTGATAGCTTATCATCAGGCTGACAACGTGTCATGAATGTCGTCAGCCACACTTGTTATTTATTTTGCTTCACATTTCAGCCTTTTTGCTTTCATTATTTTGGGTTCTCTTACATCTCAACATTTACTGAAAAAATCAAAGTAAACTAATAAAAAACAACTAAAGTTGCTCAAGACCTTACAATTATTTAGAGTTAAAAGCCTCAAATATGTTAGCATAGGCTCACACATCAACACCCTCAACTTGAACAATTGCTTGTCCTCAAGCAACCATAACATAACTAAGAGAATATAAAGTACAATTTGGCACCTAACTATTCATATTAGTTCAGAACACTTTCACCATCTCCAAGGTCTATCAATTTTAAACCTAACTATTGATGTTTTAAAGAAAAACCATGCAACTCACAAGAATCAAGATACAGCAAAAATTCATTAATAATAACCATACCATACAAAGATCACACTTATTTGAACAAGTTAGTGACTAGCAACATACCCAGTGTGCCCTCACAACAAAGAAATCCCCTTTTTCACTCATATCAAAATTTAAATACATAAATAGAGGGATAAAACAAGACTCACTCTCAGAATGAAGTTCCAAACACTGCATGTCAAATGCCATAAGCTTGCCCTTATAGTCAGTACCCAAGTCCTCAAAAAGGTCAGTTAGGATCACTATAGGACTTTTCTTAAGCTTCAACGTAGGCCAGGGGCTGGTATGATATTCATAGATATTTTAGAGTGACTATGCCTCCTTGACACTATATTAAACTCTCAGGGTTTCAACTCTCAACCTTCTTTTCTTCCTCTCTTTTATTGATCACACATGCTCAGGATGGATGCGGTCTTTTCAATTATCATCTCATCTTTTTATCATCTTTTAAACAACTTTTTCTTTTCTTATTCCTTTTTCACCACACCCAACTTTTTATTCTTTTCTCTTATTCTTTCTCTCTTCATACTCATTTTGCATCACGCACCCCTATGATAGCCACCCTCAACTTAGGCTGTTTGCCTAAGTCAAAGTGCACAGTGTCTAAGGAGGACCAGGGCCAAAACAAGTTCATTGTGATGTAAACGGGAAGGTGATAGGTGTCGTAAAAAGAAATAAGCTAATTAGGCTCTAACAGGGATCAAGGGCTATTATTCACGTTGGAAAGATCATTAGGCTAAAAGTGGACTAATTAAAAAAAGGAACTATAATCTTTTCCTAACTCTAATCCTATGACCATGGCAAGACTAACAGGGATAGTTTTAGATTCAACACACAACGGGAGCTGAGTAAGACCTTACACACACATGGAACACAAGTATTTTGAATATCACTACTTATCTGGTTCATGCACTTATTTAACAAAGGTTATTCAGTTGCCAGACTAATGCCACAAAAAGATGCACAGTGTTCATAAATGGATGCAATTCACATAGTAGACAATATATCAGACCAATGGAGAGGTACTCAAAAATCACAAAATAAGCTAACTACCTCAAGTACTTGTATTACTCCTAATTATATATGAAATATGCTATAACAACCTACCCTACACCCTCAACTTAAAATAAAAAATAAACTACACTAAGGGTTAGGGTATACCTAAAGGCAATCAAGCACATGGATCTCGTGTCTCTAACCCTACAACTGCATCATCTACTGCCTTCTCTCTATTAGGAGCATCTGGTTTTTAGTGGTTGGAGCCTTGCTAGATGAGACACCTACAGCCCTAGCTCGAATAGCTGCTTCCTATTTCTCGTTATCAATTAAGGACTCAATTTCTTCCCTTTTCAGCTTCTTCTTATTCTTTTTTTTCCTTCTTTCCCTCTTCTCTGCTTTACACTCTTTATCATTGTTAGGTCTCTTTATTTTCTCTTTTTCTTTCTTCTCACTTTTCTTTTTTTTTTTCTTTGGTAAATCTCCAGTGAGGTCAAGCATTAGAATTTTTTCCTCAGATTTGTGTATGGCTTGACCTGTTGGCATCATAAATTGGTGCTACTGCAACACCCTAATATCTGCCTTTACTTTGTCTAATGCCGCTCTGAATTTAGCAAGATCAGCCCCTGATATTTCTTTTGCCCGTGCATAGAATTAGTTCTGCAAATCTGTAACCTGCTCAGGCAAAGTCACACAAGGCTCAAGGGCAGCCTTGATTATCTTATCCATTACAGCAGCAAACTATTTGGCAAAAGCATATAGTAGTGCCTCACACCACTTGGCTTGTTTAGCTACTTTTTTTATATCAACCAGCTGAAATGCAAATCCTACTGATGCTGTAGGAATAAGGGGATGGCTTCATTCTCAGGCATTGAACCTACCTGTGCTAAAGAAGTTGATGGCACAGTCTGTTAATATTGCACTTCCACATAAGGTGCTGCACCGGCATCTGTAACTAGAGGGTCTGCTGCTACCTCTGCACCTTTATCAAGTCTCAATCCTAGATAATTTTCATCATACCATATAGGATTATGAGTATTTCGGGCAAAAACATTATCAACAACTCCTACAATCTTTAGCACATTAGCAGCTCGGCACAACTCTGTGATAAGGTAAGAAAAAAGATAAGTAGTGTCAGTTCTTGACATCCTAATCTTTATCTCATCAGCAATGATTTCCCTGAAGGTTATGGGGAGCTTTTACACCATGCTTGCTACTAGGATAGCTCGGTCATCACCCAGAATGTTGTCTCCATCAGTGGGCATCAACAAGATACGCACTATACCCCACCAAAAATTTTCCTCTTGAGTCAAAGAGGACTTACAGATTCTCTCATTTGGGTTTTTCACCCATGCTGGTTCTCCATCAGCTATGATGTTGGCCAACCACAGACGTTATTTCTCCCAATTTCAAATCCGAGAATAGACTGATGTTGCAATGGCCTGGGGAGTGAGTTTAGGACCATGCAAGAATCTATTGATGGTTCTGATTGAGACATCAACCTTTACGCCCCTCACCTGTACTCTATCCAATAGGGGCTGGTCTGCTACTCTTTCACCTGGCTTGCACATGTTTTCTAACTGAGCCTAGTAGTTCGCGTAGAAATCCTGAACCAATACAGGGCAAAATGAACCTTCTTCTTTTGTGGTTCATCCTAAGCCATACTCTTGGAACTTCTGTTCCACTTCAGGGTACCTCCTCAACCCCTTGGTGATAATCAACTTTTCTTCCTAAAATGGCCTTTTCACTCTTCTTATATCAGTTCTGCGAAGCCCAGCGGTGAAGATGCCCTCTTCCTTGGGAATTTGCCACCTATAATTGTCTCAAACTTTGGGGTTCTTATATTTGGTAAGTGTTCCCTAAGGTGGAGACTCTTTCTCTTCATGTTGTTCAGTGGACGGGGACCCAGATGTTGTTCCCTTAAACTCAGACTCCTAAGACCCCTCATGGTCTTCTTACTCAGAATCAGCATGTTCAGACTCATGCTGCTCATGTTCAGAATATTCAGATACCTCCTGCTCAGAAGCTAATATTATTTCAGTGTCATCAATATCCTCTACCTCAACTGGTGATGGTGGTGAAGGCTTTTTCAAACTTTGCTTCTTCTTTTGCTTCTTGAGCAGGGGTTTCTCCTCCTCGTAATCAGATTCCTCGTTGATGAGCTTATGACATACACTTTCTTTGGTTACTTTCTTTGGTGATTTGGACTTTTTTCTTTTTGGTGCCTTTACAAGGTTCCTGTAGTAGTAGAAAAACCATTGGTCAGTCCTCAAGATCATAAACACAAACATATTAATCATTTAGGCTTATTCATGCTTCAGGTTCCAGGTGTGATGACATTTCTTGATAAGCCATCATGACTGTGATAGCTTATCACAATTTTTTGTCAATCTTAGACAGAACCTGTAAAACTCTATCAACTTCAGATGACATTCCTGATAAGCCATCACAATTGTAATAACCTATCACAAATGTCGCCAGCTCTAAATAGAATCTAATTCATTCTCAGTAGCCTTTGACGGCATTCTTGATAAGCCGTCACAATTGTGATAGTTTTTCATGAATGTCTTCAGCTCTTATCAGACTCCACTATTTCTTAAAATCTATTCGAATTTTGATTTGTAAGCTGTCTTTCTAACCTTGGGCCTACACGGCAAACCCTAGGTGCGAATTTCTAGCCCCTTTTAAAGTTGAATTTGGTTCAAGCCTCTTGAGGACTTGGGTTGTCATCCATCTATCACTTACCACAAGAAAAGAAGAGTTAAATTTAGAGTATACCTGATGGGAGCCCTTAATATGATTACACGCATAAGAGGAAGTAGGAAGAACTTCTGGATTGTGAATTTCAAACCCACACATAAGGGAACTTGTTTTTCTTGATTAAATTGGGCAAGTCAATTGGAATGAGTAAGTAAACAAACTAAGTAAAGAAAGAAAGAAATTAAAGAAGGGAAAAAATAATCGTAGGCGGGAACATGAGGAGGTTTGATTGTGGGCCCAGTTGAATTTTCTGAATTAGGCCCAAAATAGTTTATCTATGTTTTCAAGGCCTTCTTGATGATATCTCGTGATGTCTTATCACAGGTGTGGTAGCTTATCACTGATGTCGTTAGCCTTAATAAAAACTTCCTCAAGTTTGGCCTATCTGACGATATTTCTGATAGCTTAGCATAGTTATGATGGCTTATCAGAGATGTCGTCGTGACCTTTCAGATGACCTCCTCATTTTTCACCTTCTCTGTACTAAATCCTAATTATAAAAGTAAAAACACTTGCTTAAACATAAAAACTTTAGGTTGCCTCCTAATAGCACCTGATATACTGTCGCGATAAGACTTTGTTATCTTGACTGGTAAGACTTCGCCAAGACAACAGATTGATACCCTTTTACCATTATCATAGAAGATGTCAACGATTGAGGAAACACTTATCTCTTTTGGATGAATCATGGATGATTTTATTTTGAAGCATGCTTCTTTGTCATTGAACTTGAACTTTATCTTGTTCAACTTCATGTCTACTAGAACTCTTCCAGTTGCAAGTAGTGGCCTACCCAAGATGATTGGTACTTCAAAATCCACCTCGCAATCCAGGACCACAAAATCGGTAGGTAGAACAAAATCAACTACCTTTAACCAAACATCATGTATTATGCCTACAGGTCGCTTCATAGATCTATCTGCCATTACCAATCGCATATTTGTTGGGGTAGGATCCCCCAAACCCAATTTCTTATACACAGCCAATGGCATTAGATTTATACTGGCTCCCAGATCACATAGTGCTTTTGTGAACTTCAGGGAACCAATAGTCCATGGGATGTTAAACGCTCCCGGATCTGCCTTTTTCTGCACTAAAGACCTTGTGGAGATAGTGCCACAATGGAGAAGATTGTCCTCCGACTCATGGCTAACCTTCCATTTCTTGGTTACAAAGTCTTTCATGAACTTTGCGTAGCCTAGAATTTTCTCAAGTTCTTCAACCAAAGGCACATTAGTTATCAATTACTTAAGCATTACCATGAATTTTCTGAATTTTGCATCATCAATTTTTTCTTTAATTGTTGAGGAAAGGGAGGTGGTGGTCTTGGGATAGATTTCAACCCCACTTTCTCTTCCTTCTCATTTTCCTTATCCGAACCCCACTGGATTGCTTTTTTCTGATTCATCAACAACTACTACACCATCTATAAATTTTCCCAAAGAAAGTCCAGGTAAGATCTTACCACTCCTAGTGGTAATTGCCATTTTGGAAAGTTGGCTCATCTACTGCTCCAATTGCTTGATAGAAGTGGAGTGTGAACTAACCAACTGACTCAGGGTAGAGAATTCACTCTTCATAGTAGTTATCCTCGAGTTGGTAGCCTCAAATCCATTCAACAATTTTTCCATCATGTCCTCCATGGACATCTTACCAAAGCTAGTTGGTGCAGCATCCCGACTTCCAGGAGGAACATATAAACCACTCCTAACATTGCTACCTCTTCAGTTTCCTTGCTCCCTATATTTATAATCATTCTTGTCATAAAAGTTCCGACCTTGATTCCCTTGTCTATTGCCTCAGAAACCCCCCTGATTATTAACATAAATTGCCTCCTCATCAGTATTCATAGCAATAGTGCACTGGGATTCCACAGCCTTAACTTTTTCAAGCTTGCCTGACAGAAAGTGCTTGGTCAGCAAGTCCATTTGTATCTTTAGGTAGGCCATGTTTTGGTCTCACTCCTGATCTCTTCTGCATTGCTCCACACTCATACCAACTAAAATAGTAGGGCAAGCTACCACTGAATCCCTGGTATGCCAAGCCGGACTTTGTTTGGTCATTCTATTTAGCATGTCTGAAGCATCTTGAAAAGAAAGGTCAATGAACGAACCACCCAAAACATTATCTACAATTGGCTTTGTCACAGAGTTAAAAGCTCTGTACAAAGTCACCATCAAGTATATGTTCATCATGTTGTGGTTCGGACATTGTGCCACCTTCTTCTTGAATCTCTCCCATGTTTCGTGCAATGCTTCAGTTGGGAGCTTCCTAAAGTTACTAATTTTGTCCCTCAACTGTACCTTCTTCTTGAATCTCTCCAGTTGGTTATAGAATCGGGCTCCAGCTCATTTAACCACATTGTTGCCTCTCCAGACAAATACAAAGAAAACAATCTCAACCCGATCGCATTCTTGCTTACTCTAGTTTATCAAAATATTTGTAAATGGTAATAAATTTCACCAAGTGCATATTCGGATCATCACTAGGCATGCCTCCAACCCCTTTAGATTCAGGAGTTGGATCATGGTACTTGTTATGTTGAATTTTTCACCAGGTGCCAATGGTGGATAAATGATAGCACCCGTTGCACCAACTCCGTCCATCCCCTCATTATCGTCATAAACCTCATATTGGACATGCTTTTGACCATACCTTCCTCTGACTGGATAGTTTTTATTCAAATTTTGTTGCACTGGTGCAGTAATTTGCTCAGCTCGCCTTGGGTTTTGAGGATTCAACAACTCCTCATCACCCAAGTCATCATCATCAGGGTTTGGATGACGTACTTGTTGACCCTGGTTCTATATGATCACCTAAGCCCTAGCCAAAGCTGCCAGTCTATTAGCTTCTTGCTGTTCTGCCATTCTCCTGATCAGCTGCAGTTTTGGATTAATTGGTAATAACAATTCTATGGAACTTTTTGTTTTTGGCATAAACAACAAGGAACCTACAATAAACAAAAACAACAAATAAATGTAAATCTAGGAAACTTAACTAACAGTCAATTAGCGCACACAAACTTTCAGTTAACAATCGTATTCCCCGGCAATGATGCCATTTTTTATAACGCTCAAATTACACTCTTAAATGGGTGTAAGCGATCATTGCCAATATAAAACCCAACTAGGTTGGGTCCAATCCCACAGGGAATAAGGTGTGAACTCAAGTCGTTTGTGATTTAATTCACTGATAGTTTAACGTTTCCTAAAAAAGAGGTTTAAGTTTCACAAATAATTGTTTGTCACTTTAATTTTGATGTTTGTAATCAAGAGTTTATGAAATAACTAGAATTATGTTCACTATGCCTTACGGTACATGACAGATGCTAAAGGTGACTTAAGATTCTCACGGTGATTAGGATAACAAGCTATCTTTATCGATGATATGCCCAAATGTCTCTCGAACTATTTAAGCATCTAATATCCTAATCCTCTCAAACTTAGGGAATTTCTGTTCGCTGCCCAGAGTTTACCTCAGGATAACCAACCCTGTTACAACGCTGATTATTAAATGAATTATTTTCGAGTCCCTATAGATAAGTCACTTCCTACTACATTTGATTTCTTTCTCAAGAAAATTAAAGCAGGTGTGTCTATTATTTGTAACCAAAAGAAGTTAATTAAAATTTCAGAATTATCAAGAAATCCTAACACTTATTGAATCTTGAGTATTTAGCACTTCATCACGACCTAACCCTAGATCCCATAATTCGGGTTAATGGAGTTTAGCCACTCATGATGCAGAGAACGAAACAAATAATTGATTCATAATTGATAAGATTAACTTACAGAGATAAATAATAATCAGTGAATTGTAGATTAGAGAAAAATAGCTGTATCTTCGAGCCAAAAAGATAGAGAGAAAAATATCAAAAAATATTCTCAAAAGCTCAAAGTGTCAAACACCTTTTAGAATGTTGATGGTTATTCCCCTATAGAAAACCCTAAAACAAAGCTTTAAATAGTTCAACCTAAATAAGGAAACAACATAAAATTTGCAGCTTTTTCTTGGAATAAACGACGACATCTGTGACAGCTTATCAGGAGTCTGATGGCTTATCACAGATGTCAGCATCTCCTTTGTACTTTTTGCTTCTGCTATCTAAGGCTGACGACGATGGTCATACCTTATCACCATCCTTATGGCTTCTCACAAACTGTCATCATAAAAATGTCTTCAACTTCCATTCTCTGGTTAAGGCTGACGATGGCCTTGATAGCTTATCACCAGGCTGGCGAAGTGTCATGAATGTCCTCAGCCACACTTGTCCTTTATTTTGCTTCACATTTCAGCCTCTTTGCTTCCAGTATTTTTGGTTCTCCTACATCTCAACATTTACTGCAAAAATCAAAGTAAACTAATCAAAAACAACTAAAGTTGCTCAAGACCTTACAATTATTTAGAGTTCAAAGTCTCAAATGTGTTAACATAGACTCACACATTAATAATCAATACACATTCAAAAGGAACCATCCTTCTTATGCATGAAAAGAATAGGATCACCCTACAGAAACACACTAGGGTGGATAAATCCTTTGTTAAGAAGATCCTTTAATTTTTGCTTGAGATTTTTCAACTCAGCCAGAGCCATTCTGTAAAGAGTAATAGAAATAGGACGAGTATCTAGAAGAAAATTTATCCCAAAATTAATTCCCTTATCAAGAGGCATACTAGGAAGGTTGTAATACCCCGTAATACTCTTAGCTCGATTCAGCTCCTAGTTGCATGCATAAGGGACTTAAAGCTTAAAATTTTCACTAAGTGTTGGGGACTTAGTCATTTTCAAGACCCCTAAATTTTGAGAAATTTTATTTTGGTCTTTCTGACCCCGAGACATTGGTTTTTGAGTTAATTCACGTTCGTAGATGTAAAAAGTATGCCTCAAAGGAGTTTCAAATTTTTTAGACTTGGTTTGGGGCATGTTTGGATCATGAAACTAGTGGGAGACTTCGATAAGCCTGCATCGTGACATTAGTCCCTACCTCATACTGACCACATTGCTTTGAGGGATTCCTTCAACTACGATAAGACCGTGTTGCGGTAAGGATGTTGCGTCCAGTTCTTGATTTAAATGATTGAGGGGAAATTGGGTATTTTCCCCCTTAACCCAAATTATCCATAACAACACTTGAGGCATCTTTTAGGGAATTATTTTCCCTTCTTCTCAAAATCACTCTCAAGAAAACCCTTCTCCTTCACCAAGAACAAATTCAATTCATTTTTCCCCAAGTAATCAAGAATTCAAGCTCCCCAAGTTCAAGAACCTTTAAGAAAGCATCAACAATAGGGTTTCTTTCCCAAGTTAAGAAGATTAAGGTATGTGGGGTGTTCATTAATGGTCCCTTTTACCTATGGAATCCAAAAACCCTCTTTTGGTATAATTTATGAGTTTATACATGTTTAAGATGAAATAAATCCACGAATCTTTTTTAAAATTACAATTATAAGTTATGTTTGCAAGTATTTTCAAGAGGAATAAGTCATATCATGTTTTGTGTATTGCAATACCCATGTCATGATCAATTGATTTCAGGAGAAATCCCTAAATTATGATTTAGCCATGTAATCATATTGTTTTCTCATGTTTAAGATATTTCCATGTTTACGTTCATGATTTTCACATGTTCGATGAAATGTCTATGTTTTGGGTCTTTGAACTATGATCCTATAATATAGTTTTTAAGCTTTGTTATCATATTTTATGGTTATTCAATGCTGGCGAGTTATGAACACCCGATACTTATGTGTCTTACATGATTTCTATTTTTTCAAGTAACAAGTCAGATCATTATTTTAATATCATATTTAGAACACCATGATCATGTTGATCATTATTAGTTTATATGTTTATAATTACCTCAGAATCCATATGCACTGTTATTTTCAGCATACTATGACCTGAGTTTATTAATTATCAGTTACCAGTGCATACGCCAATTAGTATTTCAGTTTTAGTTCAGTTAGGAGTAAGATTTACCATTCAGCAAACCCAAGGATGGGGGCTCACCTGCCAGTAGTATGTGTGACCCTTAGTAGCAATCCTTGAGTTCCAGAATTATGTAGCCAGCATAGGTTTGAAATGTATTCCTGCCAGTTACAGGCTGAAACATATCTCATGAGAGCATCTGCTAGTAGAGGCTTACTCCTTAGATCATCAGGACACCAGTTTAGTGGATCCACACAGCCAGTATTGGTACCCGTGGCATGGTTCTAACACCCTTCCAACTGGGGTTAGAGGTTAGGCCCCGATAAGCTCATATAAGGGCATATCGGTTATGTGATACCTTGCACTATCTTAGTACAATATTCAGTGTATTCAGTTCAGGTTTTCTTGACCAAGTGTATAGACTTTCAATTATTCAATTATATATTTTTCAGTCTTTAAGATTACAGATTATCTCAGAAACATGTTTATGCTTGTCTTGCATTCTTAGATATTACATGTTCATATATTTATACACAGATACCTCATGGTTTTCAGCCAGTCCTTATCTCATATGCTAGTACATGCAAAGTATTGATTGCATACTTTTCTTTGCGCTATGTTGTCTTATAAAATAGGTTCAGACACACAGTTTCCCAATAACTCTTAGTCAGCTCAACATTACCCAACAACAATAGTGATGAGCCCTTATCCATCGAGGACATGAATTGCTTATTTCAAGTACTTCTGTACTTTCTTATGTTCAGTCAGTTGGAGTTAGTTAGGATTTTGTCCTATCAACTCCACAGGATGTTTAGAGGCTTTTGGACAATTAGTTAGACTATCAGTTAGTTCTTTCAGTATTAAAAGTTGTTTCAGGTAGACAGTTTGGTTTATAGTATTTTAATAGAAATTTTAGATATGCTTTTCTTCGTATTCTAGTATTCCATTTTACACTACCTTATTAGTGCATCTTTCGCTCATATATTACATTACAGTATTACTTAGTGCTCATAGCAGGTACTACTTCAGGGGTTAGATTGTGGTCATTTATAACCGTATGCACCATTGTCACGAATAGGAGGTAGCCTTGGGTTGTGACAAAAGGTCATCAAAGAACACCTAAAAAAATTCACAGACCATAGGGACTATTTGCAAAGAAGGATCTTCAGATCTAGAATCCTTAACATTCACTAAGTGATAGAGGCACCCTTTAGAAAATAATTTTCGAGCTCTAATATATGAAATGAACCTTCCGTTAGGCACTGATGATAGGCGAAATTACGCGCCTATATCAATATATTTTGCCCATATTTTAGCCTAGTTTCGAGAACTAATTATCTATTTCGTACACTTTTAGTCCTTTTTCCTGTAAATGAGCTAACAAATGTGATTAGGAAAGTTTCAGGTATAAATGATGCAAAATACAGCAATTTATGGCTTACTTGACGCAAAAGAAAGCTCACAAACGAGATGGAAAGGAGCTGGACGCATAAAGGACTAAATCTGCTGCATGGAAAATCTGTCCCGGGCTAAAACAGCATTTCTGAAGACTTTGGGACTTACAGACACAAAGCTGGATTTTTGCCATAATACATTAACCTAGTGCAATTAGGTTATGTGTTTCATCATTCTATTTGGATTATAATTTTGTAACCTTACCCTAGTACAATTGGGTCAAGGATTTCATTAGTATATTAGGATTTGGTTATTTATTTTATTAGTTGAGTAGGAGTAGGATAGGAGTATTATAAATACCCTATCATGTTAGAGATTTTAAAAAGGGGGGGAGACATTCTGACAATTCATTCATCTCCTTACAATTAAGACATCTTCCTACAACCCATTCTCAATTCTTCATTCTTCTACTCTTAAATTCCACAACAAGAGAATCGTTACTTGCTACGGAATCACTAAAACCACACGCCAAACACCTACTATTCACGCCATCCACCATGCAAAACGTGATATCCTTCGCATTCATGGGTAACTAAATCTCTTAGTTGGGGTTATGGAAGCCGAATGAGTTACTATCTATAGCTATGAGTTTGTGAGTTCAAGACAAGTATATTGCTTATATCATTATTCTCTTCATCTTAAATCTACATTCTTTGCGGTTCAAACACAAGAACACGCCATTCTAACATCTAACCTGTTCGAGAGAAAGGTTATTTGTCTAGAAAAGAAGACGCATAGACCAACGCCAGTCTAACATCTGACTTGTTCGAGAGAAAAGTTATTTGTCTGGAAAAGAGATAATGTCAAGGTAGTAGGACACCCTTTCCTATTAAAAAGCTAGTGCCGTACCTGGACTAACTTCTTGGAGAATTCGTACCGTTAGTCACGCTTTAAGCTCGAGAGAGTTAAAGTGAAATAGTCCTTGTTTAGGTCGAGAGACGCTTGGATTTACCATCGACTACAATTCTCTATAAGCAATTACATGTCAAGACTCTACACACTCATAGCCAATAGAGACGTATACCTCAGAAGGTGGACATAACCCCAACGCCTCAATTCTCATTGTTTACAACACACGTGACAATCTCTCTTTATTTTGCTATTTTCAGTTCTTACATTCTTGTTTTGGTTACATACTACAATCCCCCCTTTCCTACGAGACTTGCACTAAAAGTCTAGTAATTTCTCTTGCTTGTTGGCCAAGCTATTCTCTGTGGGATCGATACCCAACCCAGGTTGGGTTCTATATTTGCTAACGACCGCTTTACACTCCCACGAGAGCTGTAGATTGAGCGTTATCAGGCACTAGGGAACTATCCTCCCACTCAATAGTTAGTTTATTTTGGAATTTAAAAATAACCTTTATGGTTTGACAATCTAAGGAAGCATAGCATAAATGCAACCAATCCATCCCCAAAATCACATCAAAGTATACCATGTCTAACTCAATCAGATCTACTAGAGTTTCTCCAATCCTAACAGACACCACACAACCACTATAGACTCTTCTAGAATCCATAGAGTCATCCGGGGTAGAATGCGGAGCTGACAACTAGCTAAGCTAGGTAGTTTGTTGTTAGAATATCTATCCTAGTAGGAAGATGGAAAGAATATACTATACACTATAGGAGAGTCAAAGAATAGGCCTATTGGAACTATATCAAGATTAGAATAACAAGGAATATCCGTATCCGTATATAATAAGTTGGGCTCTATCCTTCCCACCCACCTCAAACATATCTGGAGGGAAGAATTCGAGGGTAGCCTGATGATTATAAAAGCGGTCCGAAATGCACGCAGGACCGAATCCAAAATACACGGACACAAATGGGTTCACATATGAGAGAGTGGACCTTAGATCAAGTAAATAATACACATCACAGGAAAAGAGTTTAAACATATTAGTAACGACATTAGGGAATGCCTCAGACTCTTGACGGACAGTGAGAGCATACAGATAATTTTCACCAATGTCGTATCCAGAAGCTGTAGTAGCACCCTTTCGTACGGGAGCTGATATAGAAATAACATAAATCTTATTTTCTCCAGAAGCAACCCTAAAATGACAATCTCTCTGTATATGATCAATTTAACCACATTAAAAGCACTTGTTTCTCCCTTCTTCGTAAACACCATGATGAACCTGACTACAAAATATACAAGAGGGTTATGATAGAGCCAGTTGGGCCCCAATAAAGTGAGACTAGGCACCCTGTTCCCTAAAACCATCACCACTCAACAAACGACAATCATCAGACGGCTTCAAGTAAGGAGCACTATCCGTAGTGTAGGAACAAGAATTACCCCACTTCTTCTTAGACTATTTTTCCATCTCTATAACTTTATTGCTGACCTCCACCCTAATCCAAGTAGAGAAACTTCTTACTCTACCTCTCCCTAATTTTAACCTACTTCTTCTTCACTTCTTTAACTTGCTACATATAAACCATAAGCCAAGAAATATCCATGTGCTTGTTTAACAAGGCAACCTTACTCTCCAAAATCAAGTCTCGAGACAACCAAAAGCTAACTTTCTCATTCTATCCCTCATGCTAGACACCAACTCAAGAGAATACTGAGATAACTAATAGAATTTGAAGGTATATTCCTTGACTGACATCCCGCCTTGCTTCAAGTTCATGAATTCCTCAACCTTTTCCTCCCTTAACACTTAAGAAAAGAAGAAATCCAAAAAACCACTAGAGAGGTCATCCTACAAAGTAGAATCAACATCATCACCCTTAGACTGGTCCCACTCCTCATACCACTAATACGCTACATCTTTTAATTGGTAAGCAGCAAACTCTATGCCTTCCACATCAGTGACATACATCATATGAAAAATCTTTTCTTTCTTATCAATGAAACCTTAATGATCTTACTCAAATTTAGAAATAGTGAAAACAGGATGACCCAATATCATGAATTGACCAACTCTATTAGCCTCGAAAGATGAAGTAACAGAAGCAAGACGCATATTTTTAGAGGCCACCAATTGGGTAAGCAAGTGAATCAATTGGAAAAACTTAGTATTGACACGTCAGCTTAAGGTAACTAAGGAGGATAGGGCAAACCGGTGGAGCTCCATCAGGAAAATTAGAAGCAGTGACCCTAGAATAAGTCTAAACTCTTGGCGTAGGATGAGTTTTGTTCATATTGTCCTCAAACTTAACAGAAGAGTTCCCATAGGTATCAAATCTTATTAGGGGCATAATCTGAAAGGTGAACAAATAGGAATTAGAGAGATTCAATACCTTAGACTCTATAGCTCTATATTGAACAACCTGAAGGGAAAATATTCCTAAATACCTTGTAGCATCTTCATTATAAGTATGGAACACTACACACCCATAAAAGAGTCTGTACTCGACACGACTTTATGGACACCTAATGACACCAATCCTAGGCTCTGATAACATCTTTGTCATGACCTGAACCTGGGATTAGCTATGATTGGTATCTCAAGTCCCATATGGACTGGAGACCACCCCATGGACCTAACCAAGTAAATATAATATTTCCAATGTATTATGAATTTCGAACATATAAAAAGATGGATTCAAGAATAAATTATATATCTATGATCAATATCCAAGAATCCAGCCAAAATAACTAACCAACACTACCCAAATCCACAGTAATCCAACAAAGCTTTCTAAATAAGAACAAAAACTGAATATCCTTAAAGTGCTGGGATATGCCCTCGACTATAGCAAAAACAAGTCTGAAATATTCTCAAACATAAGAGATAAAAACATGAAATGTGGTCTTCTAATGTATGAAAGCTCACCACTTCATTTTCAACTCACAAGCTGATACCGAATCCTAATCACTGAGCAGAAGAAGTAGAAGCATGGCCAGTTCTTACATCATGTGGGGATACAGTGTTTAAAGACTGTTAGCAGTTGGAGCGCTATCATGTAACTCAGGGATACAGGATTACATAATTCCATGATTAACCATTCAAAATTATTCAAAATTCCATGCACATCATCCAATATGTATGTGTGTATATATATATATACATATATATTACATTTTAGGATGGGGAACAATGCTTAACATGCATTTTAAAAACTTAGTTTGGATTGTGTGCTCAACCTTCATACATAAAAGGTGCCCATAAGCTATATGGGCCCAATACTCCCCCAACTGGTAGAACCCCAGTGTATGTGGTCATACGAACTAGAGGATATACATATGCACTATAAGGGACTTGAACCTCCAACCATAGTAAGGTGACCCGATCAGCACATCATGCAATACTATATAGGGGGCTCAAACCTCTTAATCATAATAATAAGAAGGGAGGGAACTCAAACCACCCAGTCATATTGATGTGTGAGTCGATGCTAACACATTTGAAGCTTTTCACTCTTAATAATTGCAAAGTTTTAAGCAACTTTTGTTATTTTTAATTATTTTTAGTATTTTTAATGCAGACATAAGTGATCAGGGAGGAAACCAAAGGAAAGAAGAATAAAGCAGCTGAAATCTGGTGTAAATAAGTTGAAGTGTAGTTGACGCCATTTCTAATGCACCATCATACATGGGACAGGCTGTCAAAGTTACCATCAAGCTTAGACAGAACCTGAGGAGTTGAGATAAAATGTGATATCATTTTGAAAGTGCCATCAAAGCTGTGATGAGGCATCAAAATTGCCATCAACTTGAAGCAGATTATGCTGAGTTCCAGTGAAGATGTCATGACATATTTCACGCGTCATCACATATTTCATGCGTCGTCAGATTTGCTGTCAGAAGAATCATAAGATAAAAATTTACTGGAATCTTTGAAGATATCTTGCATACATCGTCAGATATCTGAAACGCCATCAAGATCGCCCTCGTCTATTCCAAAGAGAAAACTGAAACCTTAATTTTTGTTTCCTTATTTAGAATTAACTATTTAAAGACTTGTTTTAGGGTTTTGATGGGTAATTAAGTTTGGATGATCTTTAATCTATCAGACAATTAATCCTGTGTAGAGGACGTGAATTGCTTGGTCTCTTTTATCAAGTATACTTCTTGTTCTTTCTTTAAAAACCCTTATCAATTATTGTGGGTTTCTATCTTGTGATTGAATTGAAGAAAGACTTGTTGGATGTCATCCATTAGTAAGTTTATCCATATTATCATGAATTCAAATTGTTATCTCGTTCATCACATCATGAGCGGCTAATTCCATTAGCCCAAGTTATAGGATCCATGGATTAGGGTATGATATGATGCTAGGTATTTAAAGGATTCAAAGAATAGTAGGACGTCTTGAAATTTTGTTTCTTTAACATGAATATATTGGTTGAAAACAATAGGTTATGCCTTATGCTTATTTGATTTTAACAGAAAAATAAACTAGGGGACGTGAATTATCAATAGGAACTTTGAAGCTACCAACCTTCTGTTGAATGATTGATCCCGTAACTAGATTAATCTTCCTGAGATAAAATCCTATTGCAAATAGATATGTTATCTAATTTTAAGAGAATTAGATAATAAATTGTCTGGTGAGGTCTAGAGATAAGTCAGATAGTATCATCGTCAGGGATATTCTGTTGTTTCTACCTACTCCAAGAGTATTAAGCATTACCTATTATTTGTTAATTCCCGAAAACCTATGGTGAACATAACTCTGATTTTCCATTTATCTTTGTTACAAACACTAAATCATTAAAAGTGACAGTTGACTCTCTGTGAAACTCAAACCCTCATTTTTGGAAATAGTAAGCTACCAGTAAAGTATTTCGTAAACAAATTGAAGTTGACACTCTATTCCCTATGGTATTCGACCCCAACCTAGTTGGGTTTTATATTGACAATGATCGCTTACACCCATTCAAGAGTGTAATTTGAGTGTTATCAAAAATAGCGTCGTTGCTGGGGCATACGGTTGTAGACTAAAAGTTTGTGCGCAAAAAATTATTGATAGTTAAGTTTCCTTGAATTACATTTATTTGTTTTTTTTGTCTATTTTAGGTACTGTGTTGTTTATGACAAAAAATAGAACTTCTAGAAAATCAATATTACCAATCAACCCGGAACCTCAGCTGATAGGGAGAATGGCTGAACATTAGGAGGCAAAAAGACTAGCAGCTTTGTCAGGGCTTAGGTGAATGTGTAGAATTTGGGTAAACAAGAACGCCACCAGAACCCTGATGATAAAGACTTGGGTGATAAGGAATTGCTGAATCCTCAAAACCCAAGGTGAGCTGAGCAAATTACTACACCAGTGCAGCGAAATGGCAATAGAAACCATCGAGTCTGAGGAAGGTATGGTCAACATCCTATTCAATTCGAGGATGATGAGGATGATAAAGGAATAGATGGAGCTGGTGCAACGGGTTCTATCATTCCTCTACCATTGGCACCAGGTGCAAAATTCAGCATAACAAGTACCATGATCCAACTCCTGAATCTGAAAGAGTTGTTTGGAGGCTTGCCTGGTGATGATCCAAACATGCATTTGGTAAACTTTATCACCATTTGAAAATATTTTGACAATTTGGGAGTGAGCTATAATATGATCAGGTTGAGGTTGTTTCCGTTGTCTCTATCTAGAGAGGCAACCATGTGGCTGAACAAACTAGAGCCTTATTCTATAACCAACTTGAGATAGTTGAAAGATGTGGTCTTAGAATGGTTCCTTCCACCCTTTAGAAGGGTACAGTTGAGGGATGAAATTAGTAACTTCAAACAGCTCCCGACTGAAGCATTGCACGAAATCTAGAAAAGATTTAAGAAAAAACTTCCATAATGTCCAAACAACAACATGACGGAAATGCACTTGATAGAGACTTTGTACAAAGCTTTCAACTCTGTGACAAAGCCAATTGTTGTCAATATTACAGGTGGTTCATTCATTGACCTCTCTTTTCTAGATGCTTCTGACATGCTGAATAGAATGACCAAACCGAGTCGGGCTTGGCACACTAGGGATTCTGTAGTTGCTAGCCTGACTATTACTGGTGGTATAACTGCGGAGTAGCGTAGAAGGGATGAGGAGCAATATCAGGACATGGCCCATTTGAAGACGTAGATAGACTTGCTGGCCAAGCACTTGCTATCTGGCAAGACTGAAATGGTTAAAACTGTGGAATCTTAAGGTACTATTTCTACAGGTACTGATGCGGAGGCAAACTATATGAGTAATCAGGGGGGTTTTTGAGGCAATAGCCAAGGAAACCAAGGCCGGACTTTCTATGACAAGCTTGATTATAAAGATAGGGAGCACAGACACTGGAGAAACAATAATGATAGGAGTGGTTTGTATGTTCCTCCTGGAAGTCAGGATGCTACGGCAACCATTTTTGGCAAGATGTTCATGGAGGACATGATAGAAAAGTTGTTGAAGGGAGTTGAGGCTACCAACTCGGGGTTAACTACTATGAAGAGTGAATTTTCTACCCTAAGTCAGTTGGTTAGCTCACACTCTGCTTTTATTAAGCAGTTGGAGAAACAGAATAGCCAACTTTCTGCTACACTGAACTAGAGAAAAGCTGGTACTTTACCTAGTGATACGGTTCAGAACCCGCGGACTGATAGCTCTTGTATGACGATTTCCACTGGGAGTGGTAAGATGTTATGTGGCCCTTCTATGGGCAAATATGTGGAGAATAAGGTAAGTGTTGATGAACCCGAAGAAAGTAGTCTAGTGGAGTCTGAGAAGCTGGATGGTTTGGTTGATATTTTAGAGAAAGAAGACGAGAAGGAAGAGAAAGTGGTACTAAAAACTATCCCTAGACCACCACCTCCTTTTCCTCAATGATTGAAGAAAAAGGTCGATGATGAAAATTTTGTAAGTTCATATCTATGCTCAAGTAATTGATGATTAATGTGCCTTTGGTTAAGGCACTTGAGCAAATGCGAGGTTATGCCAAGTTCATGATAAAGTAAGCTATGAGCCAGTGGAAAAAATCCACCACTGTAGTGTTGTTTCTTCACAATCCTTAGTGCAGAAAAAGCCTAACCCTGGAGCATTTACCATACCGTACACATTTGGGTCCATGAAATTTACCAAAGCTTTGTGTGACTTAGGAGCAAGTATTAATCTGATGCCACTTGATATCTACAAGAAGCTTGGATTGGGGGAACCTACCCCAACAATGATACATCTTGTGAGGGCAGACAGATCAGTAAAATGAACAGTTGGTATATTGAATGATGCGCCAGTAAAGGTGGATGACTTTATTCTGCCTGCAGATTTTGTGATATTGGATTGTGATATTGATTTTAAGGTACCCATCATTTTGGGTAGACCACTATTAGACACGTAAAGAGTATTGGTTGATATGGAGCTCAATGAGCTAAAGTTCAGGTAGGGAAAAAGGAAGGCAAGATTCAAAATACATCCTCCTATGAAGCAGTTAGAGGAATAAATATCTTCTTAATTGTGGATGTATTCCAGGAAAATGGTAGTGAGGTATTGATATGGTATCTTGACAAAGTCTGAGTAGTCGAGATAATCAAGTCGTGCCACGATGTTAAATCAGGAGCTATTTGGGAGGCAACCCAAAGTTTTAATTTTATTGCACTAACATTTTTAATTTTAGTAGCTAAGAGTTATACAAAGGAGGTGAACTGGTTGCACTCATCTTAAGAAGGTTGACGATAATTTTGATGGGCTGTCACAAGTATGACAAGCCGTGAGAAATGTCGTCAAAACAATCAAGTCAAAGCCTTCTACTGTTAAGGCTGATGACAACTTTAAAGAGCAGTCCGACCTCTGACGTGCCGTTAAAAATGCCGTCAAATGATTTGGGCCCAGTTTAAAAATTTCAATCTAACCCAGCTCAGCAATAGCTGTTCATATTCCTATGTACTATAGATCTCCTTTTAGTTTTGGTTTTCTTTCCTTAGTGAGTTATTTCCCTTCCCTTTTCAAATATATTTCGATCTAAGGCAAATTTTAAACTTTCCTTGTAAGTTGAAGCTTGAGAGTTAAGTCAAGAAACCTTCCCTCTCTCTAATTTCAATTCTAAGTGCTCAAGGTACACCCACTAAGTGTCGACATTCAGGTATGAGAAAAACTTTAACTTTATCTTTCTTTGGAGAAATTGTGACCTAAAAGAAACCTTTGTTTCAAAGGAATGAGCTGAACCCATTAACATGTTTCAATTTTTTTCGAAAACTAGGGTTTGTAGGGTTATGTTGTACAACTTCATTGAAATTTCAGTTGAATAACATGATCTAATTTGAAATTGAAAATAATGGTAGATGAAAAATCAAGTAAAAAGGAATTGGAAGTTGTAATTTTATCTGACGACAATTTTTATGGCCTTGCACTTGTGCGACGGCTATTCAAAAATGACATCAAAACTTGAGAAATATTGTAGATTCTAGATAAGGTTGACGATGCTTTTGAAGTGCTGTCACATATGTGACGGCAAATCAGAAAGGTCGTCAAACCTTTGAACTAAAAATGGTAATGATGTGAAACTGAGGTGATCCTTCTTCTTCTCTTATTTGATTGTGGACACTAATTGTGGATTTTTATGTTGTTGTAGAACTAAGCATGTAACCCAAGAAAAAGAATCCAACCACACCAAAGAATGAGGCTAAAGAGAGTGTATGTTAAAAACTTGTTAATGAGGACTCTGATTATGAAGACGATGAACCATTGCTTAGATAGACAAGAAAGAGGGCTAGTCCAAAGGCAGCACCTCTACCTAAGCCTATTGAGGTAGAGGATAGTGATAATACTGAGGTAACAACCTTATCTGAGCAAGCATTGGAGGAACAAGGATCAGAACACACTGAGCAGGAGTCTGAGAAAACGAAACAAGAATTTGAAAATGAGGACTCTGAGAGGCCTACAGCTGAAAAAAACTGAGTCTGAATCACCATCATCAGAGCAGCAAGGTGATAAGGATTCTCCAGTACGAGGAACTTTGGTGAAATGCAAAAACCCCAAAATTAGGAACAATGCGAGATGGAAAATCCCTGAGGCTGAAAAGATGTTTTAGGACGAACTTCGCACAACTGATCGAAGAAGTGCTAGAAGGCCAATTTTAGAGGAGAAGAAGATTATCACTACAGGGTTGATCAGATACCCTAAGGTGATGCAAAAACTCAAAGATTATGGCCTGGAGTGGACTACTAGAGGAAGCGGTGTTACTGTCCTTCGTTAGTCCAAGAGTTCTATGCAAACTACCAGGATACGGTGGAAAATATGTGCAAAAAAGGGGATAGAACTTCAGATAAGCTGCTACTGACCAAAGTTCCAGTACGTGGAGTGAGGGTGGATGTATCAAACAGCGCCATAAATAGGTTTCTTCATGGGAAAACCTTTGTCCCATGAGCCACTTCACCTACCTTCTATGCTCGGTTAAAGCATCGGGAAAATCAGTGTAAATGGCTATCAACTCTAATAGAAGATAGAGAACCTGAGTGGCTGAATAATCCTGTAAAAAAGATAACCAAAACGTCTCTAAATTAAAAGGCAAGATTTTGGTCGGGTTTAGTACGGATTCATCTAATACCCACCGAGGGAGACAACATATTAGGGGATGATCGAGCAATATTAGTTGCAATCTTGATGGATAGAAATCCCTTGGATTTCAGATAAATTATAGCAGAAGAGATCAAGATTCGGCTTACAAGACCTGATGCTGCATATCCATTCCCATGTCTCATTACTAGGTTATGTGAAGCAGCTAATTTACCTGAGATTTTAGGTATTAATGATGAGTTACATGCCAAGAAGACCTAAAACCCTGTCTGAAAAGATAAAATTCAGCTGGGTTTGCAACTTGATTGAGATGTAGTTGGCATAACAGATTCTCCTGTCACTGACACTGTGTCAGCACCAGATGTGGGGGTGCAAATCTCTGAAGCTGTACCACCACCACCAGTATATTCAGCTCAGGTAGGCTCAGTGCCTCAAAGTAAGCCGACTACTTTAGTTCCTCGAGCAGCAACAGGTTCTGTATTTCAGTCGATTGATATAAGGAAAGTGGCTAGGCAAGCGAATTGGTGTGAGGTACAACTACATGCCTTCACCAAAAAGTTTACTGCTTCTATGCACAAAAGAATCAAGGCTTCACTTGAACTTTTTGTGACTTTGCCTAGGCGGATGGCAAATTTGGAGAACTGATTCGAGGCCCGTGCAAAAGAGATGACAGGTGTTGATCTAGCTATACTCAGGGATATGTTGGATAAGGTAAAGGCTAAGGTTGGGATGCTACAGTAACACCAAATTATGGCACCAACAGGTTCAGCTATGCATGATGTAGAGGAAGAAGTTCCTATACTTGATCTCACTACGGACTCCCCGATAAAAAAGAAGAAAAAAGGAGAAAAGGAAGGCAAGAATAAGAGAGATAAGATGGATAGTGAAGAAGAGAGAAAAGCTAAAAAGAAGGCAAAGAAGAAGGCAGAAAAGGGAGAATTGAAAAAGGTAAGATTGGAGTCTCTGCCTGACACGGAAAAATAGAAAGCAGCCATCAGAGCTAGGGTTGCAGGTGCTTCATCTAGCTAGGCTCCAACCACTACAAGAGCAGATGCTACGAGTGGGGAGAAGACAAAAGATGATACAGTAGCAGGGTCAAAGACCCAGGATCCATATGCTTGATCGTCTTCAGGTATATCCTAACCCTTAGTGCATTGCATTTTATTTTTAAGTTGAGGGTGTAGGGTAAACTGTTGTTGTAACATATTTTGTAGATAATTAGGATTAGTAGAAGTACTTGAGGTAGTTAGCTTATTTTGTGATTTTTGAGTACCTCTCCAATGGTCGATCTATTTGTACTGTGTGAATTGCATCCATTATGACCACTGTGTATCTGTTTGTGGCATTAGTATGGAAAAAAATAACCTTTAGAAAACAAAGGCATGAAACGGATGACTAGTGATATGTGATATACTTGTATGCCATGTGCGTGTAAGGTCTTACTCAGTTCCTGTTATGCATTGAATCTATAACTTGCCCAGTTATTTGTACCATAGTCATAGGATAGGCGTTAGGAAATAATCATAGGCTGTTTTTGCATGTTAACTAACATTAGCTTAAATGACCATCCAAATGTGAATAGTATCCCTTGATCCATTTTTTAGCCTAAATAGCCTAGTTCTTTCTTGTATACCTTTCACCTTCCCATGACATCATAATGAACCTGTTTTGGCCCTGGTCCTCCTTAGGCACTGTGCACCTTAACATACGCAAATAACCTAAGTTAAGGGTGGCTACTATAGGGGTGCGTGATGCTTTATGAGTATGTAGAGAGGTAAAAAAAATGAATAAGAAGTTGGGTGCAGTGAAAAAGAAATAGGAAAGAAAAAAACTAAAAAAGTTGATAAAAGATAATCGGATGCTTGAACAGACAACACCTATCTTGAGCATGCTTGACAAATAAAAGAGGGAAGAAAAGAAGGTCAAAAGTTGAAAACCCGAGAGTTAATGTAGTGCCAAGGAGGTGTAGTCACTATGAAATACCAATGAATATCATACCAGCTCCTAGCCTACGTTACAAGCTTAAGAAAAGCCCTATAGTGATCCTAACTGGCTTGTCTGAAGACTTAGGTACTGACTAAAAGGGCAAGCCTATGGAATTTGATGCGCAATGTTGGAACTTCATTCTAAGAGAGAGTCTTATGTTCATCCCTATGTCTATACATGTTAATGTGAGTGAAAAAGGGATTTCTTTGTTATGAGGGCACACTAGGTATGCTGCTAATAACTGCTTTGTTCGGATAATGTAATTTGGGTATGTGCTAGGTTGTTATTGCTGAGATTTTTTCTTAAGCAACTTTTGTTGTCTTAAGCAACTTTTGTTTTTTTTGATTATTTTTATTATTTTAATGCAGACACAAGTTATCGGAGAGGAAACCAAAGGAAAGAAGAATAAATTAGCTGAAATCTAGTGTAAATAAGTTGAAGTGTAGTTGACGCCATTTCTGACGTGCCGTCATACATGGGACAGGTTGTTAAAGTTCCCATCAAGCTTAGACAAAACCTGAGGAGTTGAGCTGAAATATGACATCATTTTCGAAGCGCCGTCAAAGTTGTGATGAGGCATCAAAATTACCGTCAACCTGAAGCAGATCATGCTGAGTTCCAGTGAAGATGTGACGACATATTTCATGCACCGTCACATATTTCATGCACCATCAGATTTTCCGTCAGAATTATTAGAAGATAAAAATTCACTGGAATCTTTGACGATATCTTGGACGCGTTGTCAGACGTCTGATACACCGTCAAGATAGTTGTCATCTATTCTGAAGAAAAATTGAAACCTTAATTTTTGGATGATCTTTATTCTATCAGGCAATTAATCCTGTGTAGAGGACGTGAATTGCTTGGTCTCTTTCATCAAGTATATTTCTTGTTCTCTCTTCAAAAACCCTTATCAATTATTGTGGGTTTCTATCTTGTGATTGAATTGAAGAAAGACTTGTCGGGTGTCATCCATTAGTAAGTTTATCCATATTATTATGAATTCAACTTGTTATCTCATTTATCAAATCATTAGCGGCTAATTCCATTAGCCCGAGTTATGGGATCCATGGATTAGGGTATGATATGTTTCTAGGTATTTAAAGGATTCAAAGAGTAGTAGGATGCCTTGAAATTCTTTTTCTTTAACTTGAATCTATTGGTTGCAAACAATAGGTTATGGCTTATGCTTATTTGCTCTTAACAGAGAAATAAACTAGGGGACGTGAATTATCAACAGGGACTCAGAAGCTACCAACCTTCTATTTAATGATTGATGCCATAACTGGATTAATCTACCTGAGATAAAATCCTATTGGAAAGAGATATGTTATCCAAGTTCAAGAGAATTAGATAATAAATTATCTGGTGAGGTCGAGAGATAAGTCAGATAGTATCGCCGTCAGGGATATTTTGTTGCTTCTACCTATTTCAAGAGTCTTAAGTATTACCTAGTATCTGTCAATTCCCAAAAATCCATGGTGAACATAACTCTGGTTTCCCATTTATCTTGGTTACAAACACTAAAATATTGAAAGTGACAATTGACTCTCTATGAAACTCAAACCCTCATTTTCAAAAATAGTAAGCTACCTGCAAAGTATTTCATAAACAAATCGAAGTTCACACCATATTCCCTGTGGGATTCGACCCCAACCTAGTTGGGTTTTATATTGACAATGTTCGCTTACACCCATTCAAGAGTGTAATTTGAGCGTTATCACATATGAACCCCCATGTCAACAACCGCAGTTTTCAGTGTTGGTCTCTCAGGACCTTGACTTTCATTACTCAGCTACACGGTCCTCTTTATAGCCCAATTAAAAATATTAAACACACATTCCTATTTATTGAACCATTATACACATTTAGGCATATATTGTTGGTATCATCATACCAACTACACTTCCAAGGTAACATTAACATCCCTTACAATTAACATCAATTAGGGGAATTCACAACCCCCTTGGTTTAATTATGCAATGGCTTTTGAAAACACCAATCCACAAGGTTCAATTCAACATCATAATGCAATAGTTCCAAAATAGTTAAAATCCCATATTTCTCATAACTAAAAACAAAACCTCTTCAAAAATCACAAGTTGGGGAAATCATAATCCCTTAGTTTCTTCACCATAATTATGTACCCACAAGTTCAAAACAAATGCTAAAACATGAGAAATGCGTAATAAAACTATGAGAAAACAATTAATTGGCCACTCATATCAAAACCCTTACTTTCAATCTCGTAAATAACCATGTACTTTCATGCAATGGAGATATTAAGTTTATGGGTAGAGTCACATGCCTGAAATATAAAGTTTTTGTAACAACCCAAGACTATCCCCTAGTCGTTACATGGTGCTTATGGTCCCGAGAGAGTACAAGCTAACCCATGAGTGGGTACATGCTATGAGCACTGAATAATAGAACCATGAATGCGGAAGAATAACTGAAGTGCCATAAGGTTTTAAACATCTGAATTCAAACTGAAATATAAATCTTGGAAAAATGACTATCTAAATCTGATAGAGTACTAATAAACTAAACAACTAACTGACTATAATGTCTGAAGAACCTCTAAGACTGACTGACTGAGAGTTGATGGGATAAGCCTCCAACAAACTCTACTAACTACTAAAATAAAAACATGAAATAAGATAGTCTATCCTCGGGTGATAAAAACACACCATTGCTACTATAATGCTGAGAATCTGAGGGACTAAGTGCGATCTAAGAACTGAGTGTCAGCACCTATGTTATGAGACATCATAGCACAAAAAAAAGGTATGCGATCAGTATTTTAAATGTACTGGTTTACTAAATGAGGTAGGCTAACATGCAAGGTTTCATGAATATGAGTAATGATCTACTTTAATATACATGTAACGCATAGAATACAAAATAAAAAACATGAAATCTGTAGATACTGATATACATAAAAGTCTATAAAGTACTGAAAATACATAAAAATATGTAGACACTGAGGATGAATGACCAAGAATATGACATGAACTGGATGAAATCTGCAAACAAAAATACTGAAATTAATTAAAATCTGTGTGCTTTGGTCAAGAAATACTAAGACTGAAGAACTGAACTATAATTATAATTGAGACTATATCTGAGACTGTGGGAGGTATCATCTAACCAGCATTCCCTATTTTAAGCTAATTGGGGTCCAAACTGTAACCCTAGTTGGAAGGGTATTAATATTGTGCCACGGGTACTAATGTTGGCTGTGTGGATCCACTAAACTGATATTTTATCCAAAGGACTAAGGGTGTCAAACCTGAACTGACGAGTGACCCCTTCGAGATAGCCAAGCCTAATATTACGGATGACTACTCATATCCTAAGCTGGCTATGTAGTTCTGGAATATAGGGACTGCTACTAACTACACTGCCTATCTGATGGGGAAGTCGCCATCCCTTCACCAACTCGGTGATAAATCCTACTCCCAACTAAATGACGCTGAAATGCTAGACTATATTATGAGTTTAATTGACTTTTCTGATTATGCTCATAATATAATCTGAAGTTATTCTGAAGATACTGAGACAACATAAATTAAATAGCTATGGTTTTGGGTATTCAATACCCCCAACACTCAAAACAATAGTAGTAGCATGAAGCTAAAACATTGAAGGAAATAGCATGAAGACTCTTATTAAATCAATTGCTCTTGTAGGCATTTTATCAAACACTTATAGTTTATGGTTTAAAATAATCATAGAATTACTAAAGAACCGGCATAATTGACATGAAATTATCATGGTAAACACTAATTCATGATTTAATTCAACAAATGATAACACTAAAACATGAGGAATCGAATAACAACAATAACCTCATTAAAACATGGTATTAAATCAAAGTTCATGGAGATTAATGGATGAAATCATGATTAAAAATCAAATAACTTAGAAAGATCATAAATTTATAATTCAAAAGGTTACTTGAGCTCCATGGATGAAAGGAATCCATGGATGAACATCTAACATACCTGGGATAACGAATTTGGGAGGATTGATGGGGAGTTCTTGAGAAATTGCCTTGAATTTGAGAGCTAGGGTTCTTGTTTTTTAAAAGGAGATCTTCAATTTTGAAGAAGAGTTAAATAATGAATCATTATTTTGGTTGATTGAGGCTAAATTTTGTGTTTTAGGTTAATTAGGGTCGTGGAAAAAGATCCAATTACTCTTGGACGAATTTAAAAAGGGAAGCTGAAAACTGAAAAACCCATTTTTTGGCCTCGGTATGACGCACCACTATAGCACCAACCCACTGGAAAATGGACAACTAGGACCTAAAAAAAATGTTCCGATGCAGTGCCATCAAGGTAAACCTTTGGATGCCATTTTTGCCACATCCGCGACGCGCCAGCATCGCGGAAACCCACTGAAAATTGACAAATAGGAATTTGGCGTGTTCCGCGACACGCCATGATTGCAGAGTCACACTGGAAATTGACAATTGTCATTTGGGCTGCCTACGCGATGCGCTGAGGGTTAGAATGATGAGGTTTTGTGACTAAAATCTAAAATTGTCATTACTTCTTACCCGGTTATCGAATTTGGTTGAATTTTATATTGTTGGAAAGTTAATTGAATTTTCTACACAATGGTAGGATCTAACCTGAAAAATAATAAGTGTTTCAAAAATTCTATATGTGAATACTCATGCACTGGGACTTAGATTATGCTAGAGAAATACGGGGTGTTACAGTTTCATAGAGAGAATTTAACCCTTAAGAACTTAGATGATCTAACTCTTGAAAACCCTAAGTATGGAGGCTTGAGAGAAAGATAGAATATTTTGAAGTGTTGAGTATGTTATGAATGATGAATTACCCCTCTAAAGTGCCTTATGAACGTGGGGTCTTAACTGAGTAAGAGGGGAATTGTCCAAAGTGCCCTTTAATTAAAAATTAAAATTTAGTCATCAGTAACTATGGGTCACCACACGACTTATAATGTCTCATTACGACTCCCTACCATGAATCATAGCCAAGGCAGCCTTCAAGTCACCATACACTATTGACCTTTACAACTCAATGACACGACTTGTAATGGGACCCTATGACTCATAGGGTCCAGTCATAGTCAAAGGAAAACCCATTTGGGCTATACACTGGACGCCTTATGATTTATACCCAACGACTCGTAACAAGTCCTTATACATCATAGTGACCCACTCGTACATAGAGTAGACCTATCCACTAAATTACTAATTCGGTTACGAATCGTCCCAATGTCTCGTCAAATACCCTATGATTTGGAGGCCAAGTCATAATCATGGTAGTCAATGCAAAATTCCTGGAATTTCTAAGGACCCAAAACCCAAGGAGGAGCATTACACTAGGTTTTTCGAGTTATGGCTGTTATGTTGATTTTTTTATTTATGTATTTATTATACTTAAATGGTTTGGCTTCATTCTAGAAACATTATTTTGAGGGTATTTAGGTCTATTTCCCCTTTGTGTATCTTTTTGGGAGATAGTCTTAGATGTCAAGGCACTCCACGACAAGTGCCATCATCACCCCTATTTTCAGGTCGTGATGGCTTAACAAAAACTATTTAACGATCAGACTACAAATTCCATTAAAAACAAAAAACATAGCCATGAAGGGCATTCCAAAACCCATTTTTCATTTTTTCCTTTGATGCAAAGCAATATTTGTGAAGGATGAGTTAAATTATGTGAAAATCCATATTCAAAGCCAAGATTAAAATATAGGTTGAGGGGTATGTCATTGCTATGCCAAAATTCATCAGTTTCTTAAAACTAAGTACAAAATTCCCCCATTATCATGAATCATTATTTTCATTCACAATTCACCTTTTAATCAATGCACCAATTTAGTTCAAATCCATTATTTAGAACATGAGTAAACCATTTCAAACAAATTATAACTCAGAAAAGTTATCACAATCCAAAAACTTGTAACCCAAGTTCAAACTCAAAACATATAATTATTGGATAAAGTGATGCAATAATATAAATTAAAGATAAGGAGCGTACAACATGCCTACAATATAGAAGAATTTGATGAGGAATTGATGTTTAGAGCACAGAGTAATGACTTCTTGCAAAACCCTTGTGTTTTCTTGGTTTGGGTGTTAAAGAATAGAAGAGCAATGTGTAATCTTGATAATGGAAGACTAAAGGGTCAATTAGGTAGGTGCTTCAAAGTCATTCAAGGGGGCAAAGGACCAAACACCCTCACCCCAAACTAAAAAAAATGAAGCTGGGGAAAATTTTCCTAACAGCGTAGCACACCACTATCATGGTGACTAGCTAGCTTTCCACGCTCTTATAGTGGAGCTTATTCAACGTGTTGGCATGCCGCTATTGCGTACCATCACCTCCTCGAGGTCCCAAAATGACCTCAAACCCCTAAAATATTATAAAACATTCTCAAGTCACTCCTTTAACACCCTTTATCATGATTCAAGTAAAAAATTATTATTACACATGTGGGAGGGTCCAAAATTAATTAGTTAAAAATTTTAGAGGTCTCATATTGTCCCTTCCATTGGATCATTCATCCCCAAATGAGAGGACATTTTTGCACGATAGTAGTAAGAACGCACCAGAATTTAAGGACAAAGTCAAAATACGACAAGAGGGAAATATAACTTATATCTTACGTACTTTCATCTGACATTGTGAACAAGAATGGGTACTTGGATTTCATGTCGTCTTCCAACTCCCATGTAGCTTCCTCTACCTTTTGATTCCTCCTAAGAACTTTCACCGAAGCTATATCTTTAGTCTTCAATTTCTTGCTTGTCTAATATCTCAATTAGGACTTCCTCATAGGACAACAAATCTTAACCCGTATCTCCTTAATAGTCACTACAAGGGAAGGGTTACCCACACACTTTTCAACATACACACATGAAACACGGGATGAATCGAAGCTAAAATCACCGGTAATTCCAACTCATAAGAAACATTACCAATCCTTCTTGAAATACATTATACTGTCTAATGGAATGAGGATTGAGCTTCCCTTTTTTCCCAACTCCATGACTTCCATCATAGGAGAAACTTTCAAGAATACCTAATCGTTAACTTGAAATTCCAACTCCCTCCACCTCACATCTGTATAAGACTTTTGGCAGCTTTGATAAGTCTTAAGTCTTTCTCGAATTATCTTTACCTTTTTTATTAGTTGGTGAACCAAGTTAGGGGCTAAACAACCTAGTCTCACCCACCTCAAACCATCCAATAAGAGAGCTACACCTTCTAACAAAAAAAACCTCAAAAGGGGTCATTTAAATTCTAGAATGGTAATTATTATTATATGCAAATTCAATAAGAGGAAAATGGTCAACCTAACAACCATTAAAATCAATTACATAGGCCCTTAGCATTTCCTACAGGGTTTGAATAGTATGATTCGCGTGTCCATCCATTTGAGAGAGGAAAGTGGTGCTAAGGTTCACCTAAGTACCCAAACATTTCTGAAATAAATGCTACCTCAGCCATATATAATGGACACCAGAGCCCTATTAAACTTTACCATCTCCTGAATGAACGACTTAGCAAATCTTGTCCTGAGTAGTTAGTCCTCACAGGAAAAAATGAGCTAACTTGGTCATTATATCTGCAATGACCCAAATAAAATCAAATAGATTTTGAGACCATGCGAACACCCATGACAAAGTCCATATTAATCATCTCCCACTTTTACATAGGTAATTCTATCTTTTGAGACATGCCATCCGGCCTCAAATGCTCAACATTAGCTTGTTGACAGACTATATACCTGGCAACAAAATTTTCCATATCCCTCTTCATATTTTTCCACTAGTAGACTTCTATCAAGTCATGATATAGTTTGGTCAAACCCGGATGAACGTATATCTAGATTAATAAGCTTTAGTCAAGATCTTTTCCTGTAACCCATCTACATCAGGAATGCACAACCTTCTTTGATTTCTCAAGATACCATCTCCCCTAATCTCTAAAGACATAACCGTTTGCTAACCTATATTATCTTTAATTTGCATATGTATGGTGTCCATAACCGTCTGCTCATTGAAATCATTACCAAGAGATATTTTAACCACCTTTTGAACAATCACTCTTCCATCCTCGGAGTCCAAGAGACAAACTCCCAAGTTTTCCTGACTATGAATATCCTTCACTAATCGTCTTTTCCCTCCTCAACATGGATAGTAGTGCAAACTCATGTCACAGTCCTTAAGCAATTCGAACCATCGTCTCTACTTGAGGCTTAAATCTTTCTATGCAAACAAAAACTACAAGTTCTTATGATCTCATTAAATACACACGTAACCCATACAAATAGCAGCGCCAAATCTTCAAAGAAAAGACCACACCCATAAATTTTAGATCATGAGTAAGGTAATTCCTTTCATGAAGCTTGAGCTGCCTGGAAGCATAGGACATAACCGTACTATACTATATCAAAGAACAACCTAGTCCCATACGGGATGCATCACAATGCACAACAAACCCCTCAGTACCCTTAGGTAAGGTCAAAACAGGAGCATAACTTAATTTATCCTTCAACTTTTCAAAAATTCCTTCAAAAGCTTTAGACTACAAAAACTTTACCTTTTTCTAAGTTAGCTTCATCAGCGGAGAAGCTATAGATGAAAAACTCTCAATAAATCTCCTGTAATGTATGGCCAAGTCTAAGAAGCTACTAATGTTGGTGGGAGTCGTAGGTGTAGGACACTTCTTAACTGCTCAAACCTTTTATGGATCCACCTTAATCCCGTCACTATAAACAACATGGTCAAGAAAAGTTACAACACTTAAACAAAATTCACACTAATAAAATTTGGCATACAATTCCTAGTCCTTTAAAGTCTGCAATACAATTCAAAGGTTATTTGCCTGTTCTTCCTCACTCTTAGAGTACACCAAAATGTCATCAATAAAGACTATAACAAACAAATCCAAAAATTGTCTGAACACTTGATTCATAAGATCCATGAAAGGATCCAAAGAATTATTCAACTCGAACAACATAACAAAGAACTCATAATAGCGGTCCAAAAAGGAGTCTAGGGAGTATCAACCTCCCTAATTTTCAAATGATGGTAACCTAAAAAAAGATCTATCTTAAAGAAACACTTAGCACCTTAAAGCTGATTAAAGAGGTCATCATTCCTAGGAAGAGGGTACTTATTTTTCATAGTGACATTATTCAACTGATGATCATATATAAACATTTGAAGAGACCCATCTTTCTTTGGCACAAAAGGCATATGAGCACCCCATGGAGACATAATAGGATGGATAAAACCATTATTAAGAAGGTCCTTTAATTGCTCCTTTAGTTCTTTCAAAACTGTCGAAGCCATTCTATAAGGAGGAATAGAAATAGGATAGGTATCTAGTAGGAGATTAATCATAAAATCTATTTCCCTATAGGGATGAATCCCAGGAAGGTCATCGGGAAAAACTTCAGAAAATTCATGAACCATAGGGATGGACTGCAAAAAGGACTTTTATAGTCAAAATCTTTGTCCCAAACTAAATGATACAAACATCTTTGTAAATAAATTTCTGAGCTCTAAGGTAAGAAATAAAGTTCCTTTTAGATACCATAGAACTTCCATTCTAGTGCTGGTTTATTAGGAAAGTTCAAAGTGACCCTTTGGGTCCTATAATCTAGAGAATAATAGCACAAATGGAGTTAATCCATCCCCAACATCACATCAAAATCCACTATATTAAGTTTTATCAAATCCACCAATGTCTCTCTATGAAAGGTGGACACCACACAACCCCTTTCGACTTTTCTAGCCATAATAGACTCACCTACCGGGGTAGAAATAAAAAAGGAGTCTAAAATAATTTCAGGACTAAAATCAATGTGTACAACTATATAAGGATTCACATAAAATAGGTTCAAACTAGAATCAAGCAAATAATAAACATTATGTGAGAAAATTTTAACATACCAGTAATAATATCTAGAGATACCTTTATTCCTAACAATTAGCAAGTGTATAGAGGAAATATGACCATTGTCAATCTTGGAAGTGGCATCCTTAAGTATAGGAGTAAAAAAAATGGCGATCAGGACCATATTATCCCTAGTGGCAACCTTAGCTGAGGGACAATTTCATCGCAAATAACTAGGATGACCATAATTAAAACACAAATTTCTCCCCTCCACAAAAAATCCATGGTAAATCTATCCACAAAAATGCCAAGAAGGGTAAGGCAGGGATTACTGAGCTCCACTAACTTGAGATTCAACACCTTATGCCTTAGTACCATTGTTAGACTAAAAAAAGCCAATCACCTGAAGTCTTAGGATAAGAAGCACTACCTAGTGAATAGGAATTTCCCCCGTTCTTCTTCTAAGACTATTCCTACCGTCTTTTCTACTTCTCTTTTGATTTGCACCATACTCTGCATACCTAAACTTCTTGAGCTACCTTTCACCTATCTTTACCTGCTTTCTTTTATCATGCTTAACCTACTGCATGTAAACTACTAGCCAAGATATTTCTATATCATTATTTAGCATAACAATCTTACACTCTAATACCAAATCATGGCACAGATTAGAAGTAAACTTTGTCATCCTGTTTCTCATATTAGATAACAATTTTGAAGCATAACGGGATAGTTGTAGAAAATTCAGTAAATGTAGAAAATTCAGTGCATACTCTTTATCGCTCATCCTATCCTATTTCAGATTCAAAAACTCTTCTATTTTGGCTTCCCTCAACTTTGGAGGAAAGAAGTGATCAAGAAAGGAATTTGAGATCTTATCCCACTCAGCCATCTTAACATCTTCACCTCTCAACCCTTTCCAGACCACATACCACTGATAAGCTAGCTCCTTTAACTAACAAACTATACTCATTCTAAATCACTAGCATAAATCACCCTAAAGATTTTCTCCATCTTATTAATAAACCCCTGAGGATCTTCTTCAACCTTAGAACTTGTAAAGATTGGGGATTCAACCTTATAAACTAGCCCACTCGAGTAACCTCAAACGAATTAGGAGTAGGTCCAACATGATCGAAATGGCAAGACTGTGATGCCATAATCTGAACAAGGATACGGATGGACTAATAAAACTCTACATTTAAGATATCTCTCTAAGAAGACTGAGTATGGGTCTCACCAGTTTGAGAAGCCCGAGGAGGACTAGTAGGGATTGGTAGAACACCATTTGTAGTTAGTATTGGGAGCCCTAGACCAAGTCTGTATTTCATGAGTCGAGAAAATTCGCTCTATACTTTCCCTATTAGGACAGACGTTCTGGCTGAGTTTCTATGACCGTTAGATCTTTGGAGAGGTATAATCTAAAATGCGAGTAAACCAGGAGTTAGATAAAACTCAAAGTACTAGACTCTTTAGCACGAAATAAACATAAATATGGGAAACATTCCTAAATACCACGTACCCTTCCCTTTATAGGTGTGTAGCCTTTATAAGTGTGGCATGCTACACACCTATAAAATGGACTCTACTCGACATATCTTTGTAGAAACTCTAAGACCTTGAACCATGCGATGATACCAAGCTTATCATGCCCCAAACTCAAAATTGAGCCCAGACATGACCGGCATCTCAATCCTATTGAGGGTTAGAGATAACCCCCTAGCCTTACCTCAATAGCATAATAAAGTAAACAGCGAAAGCCAACTAAGTCAATGAAAGATATATAAAACTAAAAGACAATTTAAAGAGTCAAATCAAGGCATCAATGACATTCCAATCATGTCCACAAAATCCTCTAATCCAAGAATTTCAACTAAGTTAAGACATGCCCCTGAATATGATAAAAGAAATTCATACACATGAGAAAAAAATTAGAAAATCTAAGAGAATGTCCAGGCCTTCCAAAAGATAAAAGCTTACCACTTCACCGCTGATCAACAAGAGTACCAACCACCTAACACTGCACAGGATCACCAGCAAAGCCCTCAGAACCTACATCATGAAATGATGTAGTACGATGAGTACTGGCATGGAACCTAAGAAAAGGGATAAAATAATGCATTTACCAAAATCCAGTAATAAAATCATATACGCAATAATTTTATATAAATATGTATAGGATGCTAGGATAGGGACAAGGGACTTGAAATATGATTCTTTAAAACATTAGTCCTAAACTATGTAGCTCGTATCGACTTTCTAGGTACCCATGAGCTATATGGGTCTAACTTCTCCTGTTTGAAAAGACCCATTCTATGTTAGTCGCATATATCAAGGAATAGATAAAGTCACCAAGGCGATAACCATCAAAAATATAATGTGTATATCAGACACAATGGTTATATAGAATCTCTAACATCAGAAAACATGGTTTCTAGTGTTTGTCTATTGGGATTAAACCTTCTCAGTGAGCTACACAATTTCCTTTAAGCAAAAATTAAAATAATTTGCACATAACACTAACCATTAACCATGGAGTTTATTATTTAGGCATTCCAACTTGATATCATCATACCAATAGTCTTGCAAACTATTCAAACTATGCCAGAAAAAAAGGGTTTTAACCATTAGACTCTAAATTTCATTTAAAATCAAAATTATTGCTACCAAGGGAATTTCAAAACCATTTTATCTTTTTTCCCTTTAATGTAATGCATTATTTTTTAATAATGAATTAAATTATGTGAAAATTTGTATTTAAAGCCAAGATTATAATGTGGGTTGAGGGTGATGCCATTGCCATACCAAAATTCATCAATTTTGTAAAAAAAAAAAAAAGTACCTCATTCCACCGTTATTATAAATCAAAATTGCCATTCATAATTCACCTTTTTAAGAATGCGCCAATTCAGTTTAAATCCATCGTTTAAAACATAATTAAACTATTTAAAAAAAGTTATAACAATGCAAGGTTATCACAATCCATAGACCCTCAAACCTAGTTCAAACCCATAATTCAAAATACTTAATTATTGGATAAATTGATACGATACTATAAAACTCAAGTTAGGTAGTGTACAACATGCCTTGAAGATAGAAAAATTTGAAAATGAATTGAAGTTTAGAGCCCGAAATAATAAATTCATTTAAAACTATTGTGTTTTCTTAGTTTGGAAGTTAAAGAGGAGAAGAGCAATGTGTAATCTTGATAACTGAAGGCTATGGGGTCAGTTGGGTGTTTTGAAGTCATTTAAGGGGGCAAAGGACTAAAAATCCCATGCCCCAAACTGAAAAAAATGAAGTTGCGCATAATTTGCCTAGAAGCATGCCATGCTGCTATTGATGTCACTAGCTAGCGTGCCACGGTCCTATCGCGGAGCTTAGATGGCGTGGCATGCCGATATCACGGATCCTCATTACCTCAGAGAGCTGAAATGACTCTGAACCCTGTTCAAAAATTCTAAAACTCACCCAAGTCACTGTTTTAATACCCCTTAACATGATTCAAGTTAAAAATTATCATTATATATGTGGAAAGATCCAAAATAAATTTATCATATATTTTTGGCGTCTCACAAATTTCTGCTACAAAGTGGTATGTTTTAACATTTATTTTTATCATTTAATGAATCTTGCATTTATTTTAATGCGAATTTCTATTTAATCTCATATAATTTATTGTCTTTGTACAATATTTATTCATATCTTTATATAAACATATCATTTATATTAATGTCAATTTGTATTTTTTAAATAATTTTATATTTTATATATAATGTTATTGATTGACGTAATGTTGGAAATTTTGATGATATCTGATAATTGAATTAGAAGTGATTTGATATCACCTGAAAAATTAGGTCTTTTAATTAGTCAACATGCCAAAACGACCCATTAATGTCAAATCCATTTGAATAGTTCCATATTTCACAGTAGAATTAGCTATTAGAATAGTATTATTTGTAAGCCCACTAGCACTATAAATCAGACCTACGTTTTGGGACATAAAATTTTCATGTAATGCTGCTTATGAAATTAGACAAATAGTTAAAGCAATGACAAAGTTGACATAAGTATGAAAGGAAACATAAAGCGTGCATGTAAAATTTCATACACTGTACCACAAATGAAAAAGAAATTCAATTCAAATTTAACTATATGGGATAAAATTTGATTAAGACCCGGAGAATAAAGAAACGCTACATCACAAGAAGAATAGGTTAAAAGTGACTAAGTAGGAACACCAAATGTTATCCTTAGAAAGTGACCAATAAGAGTAATTCTATCCATGAAAAATTCAGAGTCAAGACACTCGAGATGTTCTAAGAATTTATATTTTATGTTTAATTTTAATTTATAATTCAGAGTCAATATTTAGTACGATAATATTTAGTTTATTTTTGAAGTTTTAACAAATAAATATACGTCATGTGCAACACTCGTACCTTAAACTAATAGATAAGAAAAATAAGTAGATGACTTCTTACATATTCGAAAGCCCACAAACCCTACTAGCATCACAGTCCAATTGGTCGTATGTGTTGTTCATTCTAATGATAGGCTCCAAGAATGACTATGAAACTAGATTTTAAATTATATAGGTAAGATAGGAAGAAATTTTTCTTATTTTCCTGATTTCATAGAACCATCAATTTTATTGTATAAAAATAATATTTCTTTGTTCTTCATGATACTGACCATATTTCTTACCCCAATTTACATTTAATAGGTTGGACTGGTATATGATTGAATCATAACTCTTTTTATGTAGTTGATAATTAAAGAAAGTAGACAACTTCTTTTAGTAGTCTTCATGTCACCGACCCAAAAACAAACTCATGATGAAACTTGTCGCGGTATACCTTGACAAGTAAGTCTATCACCTAAACTGATACACCAAGGGGAAAAAGACAGAAATAACCCATAGTAAGGCTTCTAGAATATAGCCGAACGATAGAAAATATAAATAACAATGCGAAAAGAATAAAATAAACAGTAACACCATAACTCCCAAAACCTAATGCCAATAGTATAAGAATGTATCTAGAAAAATCCGAATCCAAATGAAATACATAAGATGTTCAAAACACAAGCGAAACTATGTCTCTAGAATTAAAGTAAAGACATAGTCTATAAGAAAGGTAGTAGAAGCCTGAAAGTCAATCACTACCTTGAAAACACTAAGTATCGCCCGAACAATCAAAGTGGGGTGCACCCGAACTAGGACCTGCACCGAAAGGGCACAGTAGGCATGAGAATAGTCCACTTGTACTCAGTAGAGATCATAGGCCGACCGAGAAAAGTAGAGAATAAAGCATAAAATTATATACACTAAAGGCATGTCACCTGCAATCAGAAAATATCCCACAATTGTAGCCCACACCGCTTTTACTAACAGTTTAAATATATCGTATATATTGCAATAAGCACCAGAAAGGACCACAAGTATACAATATACACAATACAAGAAGGTCAAAAGAAGGACATATATATACAAGGTCATTAATTACAAATAACGGAAGATAGAACAATTAGATAAATGACAAGTCAAGATATAGAATAAGTGGAAAGATGACATGTCATTATGGCAATACAAGCACTACATAAACTCAAAAAAGTAAGTGAATTGTATATGATGATGATGATATTGAGTTTGAAGCATGAGGTTGTTGCACAACCTCTGTATACACCCACAGAGGCAAGCCTCCTTATGTGGGATCCATGGAGGGATAGTCAACCCATATACTACCCCATATAAACCTATGGAGGCAAGCCTCTTAATGTAGAACCCATGGGGGGTTCATCAACCCATATACAATCAATATCCATGACTCTTATATTACGTAACATTTGGAGAGTTCTCTAAGATCCAATATCCAATACCACTATCCATGACTCCTCTCCGGCAGATCCCTCAAAAAAGGTCTATAAAATCTGATGTTCCTAGTGTTTCCAGAATTTCCATTATTTCTAGCATTTTTAGGGTGTCCAGTATTTACAAAGCATAAAACACACAAATCAAGTATGACAAAAATCAACGATAAGTATATATAATAGAATCTACTCATCAAAACAAAGTGAATGATACCCATATTGCCTACTTTTGGTTTAGGGTCAAAACGAACTCCCAAAATGAGTTTTCGAAAAGAAGGGCTAAATCATAACTTTACTGCATAAATGTGTTCGCCATACGTTTTGGGAATGTACAACTAAAAACCCAAGTTAAATTGAGTCAAAATGAGGTTCAAACCGAAGAAAACGTTTTATGAGCTTTACCAGGTAAAACCTATGAAATTCATTAAAAATCAAGATTCGAAGTTATTTTGACGATGAAATTAAGGAAAAACTAGTAATTAAAAGATTAAGAACATTATTCAAGTGAAAATGTTTACAAATTGGGGCTAAATAAAGTAATATGGTTTTGGGGCTTTTGAACAATTAATCAAGAAATTTGTTAAAGAAAAGGGTAAATTCTCACCTTAAATCCGAAAGAGAAGCAAGAAGTAGATGTTAATCTCTCTCCCCAACCACCCAGAAGCTTCACTTTTAATCTCTCACGCTATTTTAAGGCCTAACTTTGAAGAACTAAGATGAAAGATGAGTAAAAATCGGGCAAAAGGGGCTATTTTTACTCATACCAGGTAACCAGGGCATAATGTATAAAATGCATGCCTCAAATGAGTCTTACGCTTTGTGATCCAAGTTGCACCAGCAACCTGGTGCACTAGATTTTATAATTCCAAAATGGACTTTAACGGGGTGCCCGAGATTCATTTTGAATCCAATATACACATACGAACTATGTGATCATACTAAATTCAATGCTCCGACTCAATGGCGATATCTAATTTTAAAAAACATCAATTTCACAAAGTCAACCCTCGAAATCCAAAATACAATTTCAAAACCAATAGTCAAAATGAGATTTAAGAGCCACAAACTACACCAACCATGTTACCACCCTAAAATTGATGTTCTTGATCTGTTGTTCAGTCTGTTAAGTCATCCATTGCACGGATCAAAAAGTAACTACAGATGTCCAAAATAAGACCCTCGAAGCCACAAAAATCACAATATTACATAAATAGTATCAAAAAGTACAGGGAACTGTGCTAATCACCCCCACAACCTAGAAATACCAAAACACAACCACGGGGAGTGGTAAAATAGTCAAATCACATAAAGTCATAAATTTTACATATTTCATCAAATTCCAAGTCGCTTCATCATCCATCACTAAAAATAAGTTTGTCCTCAAACTAAAGGCAAAAGAAATACCTGAATCCACAAATAGTTGGGGATAAGAACTATGTATATCAGACTCGACCTCCCAAGTGCCTCATCTTCAAGTTGATGTCAGCACTAAACCTTAACAATAGGGAAAACTCTATAATCCAATCGTCTAACATCCCTAGTGATAACACTCATCTATATCTTGTAATTCAGTAGAGGATAGTCATTGGCAATACCACAACTTTTGTTGAGGTTGATTCCATAAGTAGTGAAAACTAGAATTCTACTCTTATGGGTCTTAACACTTACTAAGAAAACACCCAAAGTTCAAATAGAGTAAAAATATGATTTAAAAGAGGAGGTTATAATTTTGGGAGAAGGTGTGTGTCAATAGTAATCAATTCCACAAACTACACAACAATTATAATTATCTTTGATATAGAGAGAATCTTGGAATTATGTCTACCTAAGGACAAATTATGTACGGGTATGTGTGAATTTGATGTACATGCTAGTTGTTAACAATAGAGTAGGCTAGGTTTAGTATACTTTATGCTAGTTTGTCAAGAAAACCTCAATAATTTCACTTATTTAACCTTTAGGATAACTAACAAGTGAGTTAATTATATTCACCTATTACATCAATAGGGTATCCCTATTTCTAGGAAAATATCCAAGGTATAGTCAACTTCATAATCACTCTTATGTCTAAGATAGTGAGAATTAGCAAATTAAACCTATTAACTGTCTACTATTGCCTTGGTTTCCACATCCCTCTCTCAAGGATGGTTCGAGCTTTCAAGAGTTTAAGATTTTCACCCACAGACCCATTTTGAGTATTTGGCCTTTTCACCCATAAACCCCAACCAATTCAATCAAACAATAGTAGAACCCATCATCAACCAACTAGTATATACACAAATACATCACAACCTACAACTAATTGTACCTTAGTTCAACATAATCCCAAGACAATGAAATTAAGCTACTTATAATGAAAGGAGAGAAAAATATACCATAAGGGTTATGCAAAGCATCAATTCTTTAAGAAATTACTAAATTCAAGATCTCTAAATCAAATGACAATTGTTGCCCAATTTTGGGTTTCAACTTCAAATTCAAAATATTGCCTGTCTCTAGAATGTCCAAAATTTTAGGCCTTTAAGGGATTTGGGGTCGGCTGCTAAAAATTACAAAGTTGCCCCTGCTCCTGATCCCATGTTGTTGTAATTGCATTAAATTGGCAACAGTCATGGCTACCGCGACTGTGATTAGATCCACCCAATCGGAGTGGATGACAAACTTAAATTGATGTGATTTTGGCCCTTAGATCGTGATTGTGGTAACTAAGACTCGTTCTATACATGGTCCTTCAGTTGTACACTTTTCTTCTCTTCTTTGTTCTTTTTTAGCTTAATTCCACATCCTTTTATCTCATTATCTATATGCTAGCAAAATGTGGAAATTCGTGCATGAAATCACAATGTTGTCTCATTTATGTATTTAAAGCATAGTGCATGAATGATAAGAGCAACCAAGCGGTAAATTCATAACTCATCAACACCCCCAACTTAAAGCTTTGCTTGTCCTCAAGAAACACTATTTCTTACTATGAGACTATGCATATTTATTCCCAAATTAAATGACCCAATAATCATAATGACTTCAAGCTTAATTAATCCACAATTTAGCTCTTCAAACATAGGCAAAACTATTTTATGACACCCCTCAACATAAAATGTGATTTTTCAAAGATGCAAGAGACTTTAAAGAGCAACCATGAACTAATCACTAATATTCTAGAAATGACTCACCTTTGACCTTAACTACATTATACTCCTTTTTGCCCACTATAGAGGGATATGAAAAAATCATCCACCTCGACTTATTTATGTGTATCCTCACAAGAAAGAAAATTCCACACACCATAAATTATCCAACAAGGAATTTAAGTGTGAAACACTCTCTTTCTCAAGAACTCTCAATGCTAACAAGTACCCTGTCATAGGCTTGCCCCTATTTGCAATGCCACTATAATGAAAATACTTGGTTGGAAATCATGAAGGGATTTTTGTGCTTGTAACATAGGTTCGGGGTAGGGTAGGATATCTTTTAGGAACAACATGGCTATACCCTCTTTGAACATCTACATCACGCTATTCCATCGAACTTTTGATCACGGGCCGCTTCTTTTGTTTTTACTCTTTACACATGTGCCTACTTTTTATTTCCTTAGTTCACTTGTTTTCCTTTCACTTGTTTTTCTTGCACCTTTTGTGCTTCACTTTCCTTCGTAGGATCCTTTATTTCTTTTTATTCATTTTTTCTAAATACTTAATCTCATAGGCACTCACTTACAACTTCATAGGCCAAAGTTACCTCTTTCAATCATCACCACCCCCAACTTAGACTTTTATCCTCGAGTTGTTATTTTATGTTCAAAGAGGGTAAGGTTCAAAAGAGGGATAAAAATTGAAAGTCTCATGAATTGCAATGTGTTTGCCAAAGAAAAGGTTAAAGGCTCAAAGTGGGTGACTAGGGATAACAACTATGCAAGGGTAGGCTTTTTAAGCTAAAGTGGACTTCCAATGTCACAAAGATGGCCTAAGATCATCTCCCCAACCAAGTGCAATCAAAATTATCCTTGAGAGGCTAATGAAGGACGTTCTAGATGGTAAAAGGACAAATGGGATTTGGACAAATAAGCTCACCACACATGGCATGCGAATTCTCCAATGAGGCTCAATTTCCCCTTCCGCTAGAGACAAAAATGGAGTATCTACCAATTTTACAAACCAAAAATTTTGGTGTCTCAAAAAGAGAAGAAAGTGTTGATACAAGGTTTCTCATGTGCTTTCGATTTTTTGAAAACTTTTTGGATGGAGGGGGATGTTTGCTTTGCATTTGCACCACACATAATTTGCTAACTATGGTACCAATATAAGGCTTCGTCTCACATTTTGGATTTTACACGGGCAAACGATATGGTTACTCAGACTTTGCCATAGGTACAAGTACGATAGATCCCAAATGCCAAAATGCCACAGGTACTTAGATTTCCTTTGTATTTATGACCTTAATGCTAGAGTACTCAGACTTTCCCTGAATCCATGGGTCAAACCTAATCACAACACTTTTCTCTTAAGAATGTCGTCACTCAATCTATCATAGGGAAATGCTCGTCGGATATCATCACAAACAAAATAAAGATAACATACAAATCTAACAACAAAAAAACAATTAATCTATGCAAACATGGGCATCATCAGAGCACCCAAATATTAACACCCAAAAGAACATAAAAATATCCAGAAGTATCAATAATACAGGACCAAATCAAATAATTATGGAGACAGGCACCCCAAACTAAATAGATAACAATGTCCTTACTGCATAAATAATAAATCATAAGAAGAGATAAGGGTTCTCCCCGAAACTGCATCAAGAACTTCTCTCGTCTGTAGACTCTGCATCATTATTAGCATTCTCAAGAATGGACCTCTCAGCTATCACCTCATAATCACTCTTCACTAGGGAGGAAGGGAGTCTATCAAGAGGTTTTAGGACCTTCTATAGGCCCTTTACCCCCTTTCATATCTTGCTAAAGAACTCATCTTTCTTCTTCTCCCTTTATACCATCTTCTCATATGCAATCTAAAGATCACGATAGGACTCTACCAAGGATGAATAGGCTCTCTCAAGCCTAGAAATAGTATCTCCCTTCTTCTTTTGGTCCTCCTGATACTCTTCAAAATTAGATCAGGAAACATATGAATGACGAGTGGTAGAGGGCTCCCTAGCCTCCATAGGTGGACTTGACATGAGCTCCCTGATGGCTACAATATAACCTCCAATATCCTCTAGAGGCCCAATGGTGGGTGGCCTATAAGACTTAGGCTCCTCATATGTCGACTTCTCCAAATTGATCTTCATTTTCTTTCTTTTGCCTAGTGCACCCCTTCCTCCAATTTTCAAAGGATGGATAGATGTGCCAGAGCGCACCCAAGTATTATAGAGCATTCATCAACCCCAGCTCTCCTGTAAAGCTTAGTAATTAAATAGGGAAAGAAGAGATGCATCCCACCTTGGTTCTTAAATAATTTCATTTTAGAAACTAAAAGCTGACCAACATCTTAAGGAATGCCATAGAAAATGCAAGAAACCATCCGAGCCCGCTAATCTGGGACTACTGTCATATGGGTGCAAGGGGAGACTCGACTATATATGATGTTCAACCAAATTCGAGCCTCGGCAGTAAAGTCATTCATGTGGATGTTACTCTTGGTTGCCGCCCATGAAACTTCCTTTCGGGCATATTTTTTCTGCTGACCAACTTCTCCGTTCGCACCTTTTTTCTTCAAACTCACCCATGTCTGCATTTGGGAGCCCATAAATAGAGTTTATTTGCTCCGTCCCAAAATCCACCACTTTTTCCTGGATCTTGATAGTATGTAGGGTGGATCCGAGAAAGACATTACACATGTTTGTGTAGAATTTACAGAACCATTGCTCATTATCCTTGTAAGGATGTAAATCGAAATACTAGCACCTTGTGGCCATAAAACTGTCGTGAAATGCTAGGTTTTCTGGCACAGTCTCAAAGCATATTCCTCTCTCCATGAGAAGCTTTGTCCTTGGAAGATCACTATAGTAGTGAGTGTGGCACTCAGTTACAATGAATATGATGTGATTATATTTCTCCATGATATTCTCCTAAAAAATTACAGACGACACAAAAGCTCAATGGATGATTACTTGGTGGTGTTTGGAAAAAATTAGAAGTACAAAATTTTAGGTACAGTCAGAAAATTAGCCTTCATTATCGCAATCACAGTCCATAGAGCCATGATCATGTTGCCAAAATTGTGGTCTCGATGACCTCGATTGAGGTATCTGAGACCAATTTCGGTCCAATTTTTCAATGTCTTAAAATTCAAATTTGAAGCCCAAAGAATGTTCTATAACAGGGATTTACACTAAAATTGTTGAATAAAACCACTAGGTACTCAATTATACCCCAAGAATTCAAAAACCATTAGTGAATACTAATACGGGCAACCTATTGAGCACTTGGTGTGTACTCTTCATTTTTCTTAATTTGAAATACAATTTGGGTACTCAAGACTTCCCCACTCATTTTCTCACCATATTCTAGCAGCTAAACACTACACAAGTACAATATATAAAGCATTTAAGCATAAAAAACATAATTTTAGGCCTTCCCTATAACATGCATTCTCTTTCCTATTCTCCACAATCAAGGCATAGATTTGAGGCACCCACCAAATAAGTGATGCAAGAGGGATGCAAGGATGTTATTAGAATGCTCATAATTTGGCGAGAACTGGGTCCAATTAGAGAGAAAAGTTGAGAAGTGAGTGTTGGGAGGAAATAAGGGTTCATATGGTTATCTGATTGATGTGACTGCGATTTTAATCAGTGTTTTGCGATCGTGGACACATGGGTGACCGTGATCATGGACAATATCCCATGATCGCGGTAACTAGGGGCATTTTCGTTCCCCTATTTTCCCCTATTCAGCTCAGCATACAAAAATTTTACACTTTCTCCATCTCAAGCTCATCTAATACACTCTATAGTGTCATAAATAGATGGGTTACTCAATTGAAAATACTATAATCTACTCTACAAAATTGAAAATAGAGGATAAGAGCCACTCTCGTGGCATTTGTAGGTTGCCTCCCACATAGAGCCTTAGTTTAAGTTGTGGCATGACGTCTTCCTTCTTACTCAAGTTGGGTCATAAAGGGCCCCCTCATTCACTTCTTTAATACCAACATTAGTGATAACGCTCAATCTACAGCTCTCGTGGGAGTGTAAAGCGGTCGTTAGCAAATATAGAACCCAACCTGGGTTGGGTATCGATCCCACAGAGAATAGCTTGGCCAACAAGCAAGAGAAATTACTAGACTTTTAGTGCAAGTCTCGTAGAAAAGGGGGGATTGTAGTATGTAACCAAAACAAGAATGTAAGAACTGAAAATAGCAAAATAAAGAGAGATTGTCACGTGTGTTGTAAACAATGAGAATTGAGGCGTTGGGGTTATGTCCACCTTCTGAGGTATACGTCTCTATTGGCTATGAGTGTGTAGAGTCTTGACATGTAATTGCTTATAGAGAATTGTAGTCGATGGTAAATCCAAGCGTCTCTCGACCTAAACAAGGACTATTTCACTTTAACTCTCTCGAGCTTAAAGTGTGACTAACGGTACGAATTCTCCAAGAAGTTAGTCCAGGTACGGCACTAGCTTTTTAATAGGAAAGGGTGTCCTACTACCTTGACATTATCTCTTTTCCAGACAAATAACTTTTCTCTCGAACAAGTCAGATGTTAGACTGGCGTTGGTCTATGCGTCTTCTTTTCTAGACAAATAACCTTTCTCTCGAACAGGTTAGATGTTAGAATGGCGTGTTCTTGTGTTTGAACCGCAAAGAATGTAGATTTAAGATGAAGAGAATAATGATATAAGCAATATACTTGTCTTGAACTCACAAACTCATAGCTATAGATAGTAACTCATTCGGCTTCCATAACCCCAACTAAGAGATTTAGTTACCCATGAATGCGAAGGATATCACGCTTTGCATGGTGGATGGCGTGAATAGTAGGTGTTTGGCGTGTGGTTTTAGTGATTCCGTAGCAAGTAACGATTCTCTTGTTGTGGAATTTAAGAGTAGAAGAATGAAGAATTGAGAATGGGTTGTAGGAAGATGTCTTAATTGTAAGGAGATGAATGAATTGTCAGAATGTCTCCCCTCTTCCTAAAATCTCTAACATGATAGGGTATTTATAATACTCCTATCCTACTCCTCCTAAACTAATAAAACAAATAACCAAATCCTAATATACTAATGAAATCCTTGACCCAATTGTACTAGGGTAAGGTTACAAAATTATAATCCAAATAGAATGATGAAACACATAACCTAATTGCACTAGGTTAATGTATTATGGCAAAAATCCAGCTTTGTGTCTGTAAGTCCCAAAGTCTTCAGAAATGCTGTTTTAGCCCGGGACAGATTTTCCATGCAGCAGATTTAGTCCTTTATGCGTCCAGCTCCTTTCCATCTCGTTTGTGAGCTTTCTTTTGCGTCAAGTAAGCCATAAATTGCTGTATTTTGCATCATTTATACCTGAAACTTTCCTAATCACATTTGTTAGCTCATTTACAGGAAAAAGGACTAAAAGTGTACGAAATAGATAATTAGTTCTCGAAACTAGGCTAAAATATGGGCAAAATATATTGATATAGGCGCGTAATTTCGCCTATCATCAATTAGTCACAGATATCATATGAAATTCCATGGGTTTTCATACGTGAGTAATCTACGAATTTGAAAAAAACACACAAACACAAGAACTGATGATATTGAAAAATGAAAAGAAAAAGAATAACAGGATAGATGATAGAAAGATAGACACAAAATTGACAACAAAAGGGCAATCGAAGGGCATTTCAAACCCTAAAACCTCTTTTAATGACTATCAATAAGAACTTAACTCTTATGTGACCAGAAAGAGGATTAGATCACCCTTACAACCAATATTTCTTAGAAAGGTTCAACATCACTTTTCTAAGCCCCCATCACTCCCATGGAGTTATCATGAATACATCAATTAATTTAATCAACAAAACTAACTAATGAAATGTATAAGGCACCTATTTATAGTAGTTTCTTTTACACAACTAGCCTATTACAAAAATACCCAAAAAGTGTCTATTTCAGAAAAAACCCATAAGAGCTCTCTTTATTCCTATGCAATGGCTTTCCTCGTCTCCAAGCTATCTTCAAAAAATGACATTGCTTTATTAGGAGATCAAAGAAGGGCCTCCAATCACATTCTTGGATCCTTAGGGAGATCAAGGTTCGGCCCTCCTCGTATTGGACTCGAGTTGTGTGATCAAAAGTGTTGACGCCCATTTGACTTGTATCATCCTCCCTTTCTTGGAAAGAATTCAACCTTGAATCCAAACCTTTCAAAATTAAAAGAATGACAAATAAACACAAATCCTCATAGAATGAGGGTTAGGTTTAGAATAAGTAATCATTTCATCATGCCAAGGTTGTACGCACTTAAGATAACCATGGATCCTTCGTGTTAATCATTAAAAACTTGTTAAAAAGTGCACAAATGAGTAGGTTATGGGAATCACAAAGAGGTAAGACAACCACAAGGGCCATAATGGCATCACTAAATCCAAAAAGGTAATGTTATCTTCACGTTTGGAGCCATAAGACACAATTGCTTTATCACCTCTTTAAAAGACCTCATCAAGAGTGATGCCTCAATTGGTATTAAAGCCCATAAGATGCATATAGCAATGTCACTCAAACAAGTGGACCAACCAACAAATTTTCTACCTCCACATAAAACAAATCCAAAACTAGCATGGATGTCATCATAGGCAAAGAGGTAGTATAACAAGGAATCAAATATAAAGGCATCATCCAAGGCACTATCCTCTATAAGATTTCCAATATCAATAGATATAGCACATAAGGCATACAAAGATAGAATCCAGACATTTAAGCACATATGATTTCTTCCTTTCAAGTAAATCATCAACTTGGCAGCCACAAGTTGGGATTGATGCAACAAAAGCACAAGTGTGTCAAATAAGGATGCAAAGGTATATGAAACACCCAAAGGAGACAAAGACACATTTTCCCCTAGGTTCTCAAGAATGATACCACCTTTGAAAAGGAGATCATCAACTATCTCACATAATGATAAAGGGTATCACACGAATAGGATTCATCCAAATTAGTTTCAATGAAAGACTCTCTCCTTGATCTATAAGTGATTAAACCTTGGTAAAGAAGTGAAAAATACAATGGTGAACTCTCTAGGAGATTTTTCATGGCTCCCCTTCTTTAAAAACCCTTCATCTTGGTTGAAGTTTTTTCCCTTACACAATGTTGGTCCCTTAATTGGATTGTGAATCCCTGAGAAAGACTTCTAATTAAAAGGAAGGATACCAGCACCCTCATTCAAACTTTGCTTGTCATGTAAACCAAGCAATAAGTTGGGTGTGCCATAATAACCATATCCAAAGTTAGCATCAGGGTCAAATGGAAAGAGTGGTCATAGACATGGGTCTAGACAACTCTCTTTTTTTCCACTAGCTTCACCCAAACTAAAAGATATACTCTCCTCATTAGAATAAACATCATCAAAAGAAAAGAGAGAGTAGATAAAGGTATCACTAAATTCAAGTTCAACTAAGGTGCCCTCATGCACATACTCACTATTAGATTCAAAATCATCATTATAAGTATTCTCAACAATAAGGTCACACAAAATAGAAGAGGAAGTAATTTCCAAACAATTTATAGTTTCTCTTTCAATGGAGGAATCCTTAAGTAGACACATACCAGCACCAATATCAAAGGGATTATTACTTAAGCTTTCACAAAAAAGTAAGCAATTCATCCCTATAAGTATCAAACATGTGTGGGGTTTAATATAAAGGATCATATCCATAATTAATTTCTAAGGAACAGTTACTTATTAGTTTTTTAAAAGATTCAAGCAAATCAAAGTTATCATCACCCAATTGATTATTCCTTTCTAAGACTTCACATTTCTTTCCCTTAAGAGTACTCCTATATTCTAAGAAGAGATTTCCATTTTTAAGAGGAATCTCATCACATCATAGTGGGTTGTCATATGGAATATAGCCCTCAAGATGAGATATATCAACAATGCTATCCACACCACTAGGTAATTCATAAGGAGTGAGCTCATCATCTATAAATAAGATATTGTTCTTAAAGAGAGAAGGATCTGTCCATAAAGAGGATGTAGAGCATGCAAGTCCAGTATCTATAAGATCATTATCAAGTATCAAAGATATTTCAAGTACTTGATTATCCCTATGAGCCCAAAAAGCATAAGGATGTTCACTCAATTGAGATTATCTAATCATATTAAACACAACTTCAAGTGATGGACTAGTTTCGCATATAAGTTTATCAACACAATTTCCATAAGATGATGTACTATCATCTAACATAATGGCTTTAACACTAGGTGGACACAAATTAATCTTATAAAAAGAGTCAATTTGGTCATTAATAGGATCAACTAGATTACCTACACTCAAAATATGTACATCAACATTAAGAGGCAAAGAATTAATAGACTCACATGTTGGTAAGCTACTACTCACACTCAATGGGCTATAAGCCACACAATCATCATTCACATGCAAAAAAGTATAAGAGTTAGCTATGTTATCTTGAAGTTCTTGATCACATTCTTTTTTACCTTGGTTTGAAGGTCCTCCACAAGCCTTGGAAGCATCTAAGATTTTCCTCATCATGTCTTCAAAGGGAGCCTTCTCTATTGGTACTTGTTCTCCTCCACTTGCCATGTTGGTACCTACATACATTTCCTTATTAATATAAGGATAAACAATGTTAGATGTGGTTGGTGGCAACCCTCTCACTTCACTCCTCACAACCTTTCCTTTTTCCTCTCTTAGGTTTCCACCTTGCACACCTTTACTTCTCTCAATCTTTTGTCTTTTATTTCCATAAGGCTTGGAGTAAGTGGTTATCTTTCCTTGAGATTTGGGAAAGGTAGGTGAAAAGAAATGATTTCTCTATTTTTCCTTCACAAACTTACGCTAATTTTGCATATTTGGAATCTTGTGTTGTGCAAACCAATCAGCACCAAAACATATGTGCCCACATTCAAATGGGAATATGTCATACCATATCTTCTCATAGTGCCCATCTTGGGTAAAGAAAACCTTCATGCTCTCGAAGACTCTATAGCCTTCAAAGAAGCATGGGAAATGCTTGGACAGTTGAGGTATCCTAAGATGATCAACCATAAGAGAAGTTATGTAGTTTGCGTGAAACCAATCATCAAGTATAAGAACACATCTTAGAACTCGACAAATCTTTAACCATCTTGAACAAGTTTGTCTTCCTGGATCACTATTATAAAGCTTTGTGTAACCCTTTAGCACATAAATTGACCTCAAGAACTCTTTCAAGGCTCCATATTCTTGAGTGGGACTTCTTTCAATTTTACACCATCCTAAAGTCCGACCTTGAATGTACTTAAGGGCATATGTAGCTTGTTTGGTTTCACTTATAGCATAATCCTTGAATATTATTTCACATTGCCATTACAAATTAAGGTAAACTTAGGGATCCCGTTCTCTTTTAAAGATCGATAGCATCAGAAGACAATGAATCCTACTATACCCTCTATTTCTACCTTAGTTCCCACTTTCACACGTTTGGGCACTAGAACAATAAACTTGAGATATAATATCCCTAATCTTTGGAGATGCACATGTGTTTGGTACCATGGATCAACCTCTACTATAGCTAATATAACCATTCACACCACTTCGACTTTGATAAAAAGCACTATAAAGAGAGGATTATGAATCTGCATAATCCTCACGTACATTCTCACCATAATCCTCATTAGATTTACAAATGAATTAGTTATACCTTACATCACCTCTAGGCTCGATGTGGGAAGTGTAACACTCCTCACATGCCTCATATTCCTTATAAGAACCATCACAATACTCTTCATCATCTCCATGCTTACTATTAGAACTAGGATCATAATTCATCTCACATCTCCTTCGGAATAGTAGCCCTCATTTTCTTCCATCTTTTAATCATAGCTACATTCATATCCCCTATATTCTACATCGTCTTCATAGCCATAGCATTCCTTACCATAATCATAGTCTCTTATGTCGTAGTCATAACTATCTGAGGCAATCGAAGACATATTCCCCTTATATCCCCTTGTACCTACAAAATGAACAAACAAGATCAGTAGTAAAGTTCCTCACCAACACTTGTACTAATCTCACCTTTGTGATCCTCACAATTGGACCGATGAATGTTGAAAGTTTCTTATACTCCAATGGAAAATAAGGTATCAATATCTAAATTGTGGCCGGAGTGGATTCTAAAGAAAAGAAAACTCAAAAATAAACTATCGTACTTAAATCAAGAAGGTTGAACGAATATAAAAGAAAAAATCACACACAAACGGACAAGAAAGGAATTGGACTCAAGAACTATTTAATCAACTAATAGATAAATTATTAGCATTAATTAGTGTTTAGGAATCAAAAGATAAAGTTAAGAATAAAGAAATGAAGTTAGATTGATGGAACCTTGCAAAAAGTGAGTTGAAAGGCCTCATATACGTTTGGAACAAGTTGTAGTAGATCCAGAGCAGACCCAAAACACCTCTAGAGCAGGTGGGGAGAAGGAGACACTTTTTTGGGCTGCCTTAGACCTACTTTAGCTGTTCAGGTGCAGATCCAAGGCATGTCAGGTATAGGTCAGCGAACCAGCCTCTTGAATGGACAAAAATGAACCTTTGTGGTCCCTCTTTTGTCCTCTTCTCTTGGAATATTCTTTAGTAATTAGGATAGGGTTTGTACCAACACTTTTGCACACCTTTTACTTCTATTTTTTGGATTAAACAACAACTTTTTGATGAAGATTCAAAATAAAGATATGAATTTTCTCAAGAACACCAAGATAAATTTTGAAAATCCAAAATGCATAATTTCTTCAGTTTGGCTTGGAATTCCACAAAAATTTTAACTGTAGGCTCCCGTCAACATAAGGAAAAACGGTAACAACCTTTATCCCTCAAAACATCACAAAATTTCCTGATTTTTAAACCCACTTGTATTTTTTTCTAACCTTCAAAACCATAAAAATGGTGAATTTTTCAAACATCTCCAAATGGCACCATCATTTAACCTAAGCTTCTCTCTACATTGGGAACACTTTTTTAACTTCTTTAACCTAAAATTTAAAGACAACAAGGGTGGGCACTTTTCTAATACACACAATCAACCCATAAATCTCAAGGTGTCGACCCCAATAACACTAGAGTGAATAAATCTACTGTAGAAATAACAGCAAAGGACTCAAAAACACAATTTTTTAGGGGCTTTTCTTAAAAACGTTTTTTATTTTTGAGATAACAAACCCAAGACAAGAATTGTGGGAATGATCCTAAGCTCGGCTATGAAACCAAATGATACTTGAGTAATCTATGAAGATGAAAAAAAAAATACAAAAACACAAGAATCGACAAAATTGGAGAACAAAAAGAAAAAGGATAAAAGGATAGATAATAGAAAGATAGACATAAAATTGATAACGATAGGGTAACCAAAGGGCGTTTCAAGCCCTAAAACCTCCCTTAATGACAATCAATAAATACCTAACTCTTACGTGACTGCAAAGGAAATTAGATCACCCTTACAACCAACGTTTCTAAGCAAGGTTCATCATAGGCTTTTCCAAGCCCTCATCACTCCCATAAAGTTCTCATGAATACATTATCTAATTTAATCAACAAAACTAACTAATGAAATTTATAAGGCACCTATTCATAGTAGTCTCCTTTACATAACTAGCCTATTACAAAAATAGCCCAAAAGTGGCTTTTTGGAAAGAACCCACTAAGGCTCTCTTTATTTCAGAGCCATGACTTTCCTCATCTCCAAGCTATCTTTGAAACATGGCATTGCTTTATTAGAAGATTTAATAAGGGACTCCAAGAACATTCTTTGATCCTTAGGGAGATCAAGGCTTGAGCCTCCTTATGTTGGCCTCGAGTTGTGTGATTAAAAGCATTGACGCCGATTCGACTTGTATCAGGTTGTTTTTTTATTTTTCATACTGGAAAAGAGAGCTTGTTATCGTGAACTCTAAAACTCATTTCACCCAACTCTAAGTTAGCAATGGCTCTTCCAGTGGCTAAGAAAGGTTGACCAAAAATGATGGGAACCTCTTGGTCCATTTCATAATCTAAAACTACAAAGTCCGCTGAAAGTATAAATTTTTTCACTTTGACTAGAACATCAAACAAAATCCTGACCGGCCTTTGATTTATCGATCCACCATTAAAATTCTCATAGATATTGGAGTTGGGGTGTTTGATTTGAGATTTTTATAAATGATAAAAGGCATGAGGTTTATACTTGCACTGACGTCGCATAGATCTTTCACAAACATATGCGTTCCAATGGTGCAAGTGATGGTAAAAGCTCTGGGGTCTTCTTTATTTTACGAAATTTTTCTACTCATGATAGCACTACAACCATGGGTGAATTCGATTGTTTCACCTTTGATGAGATTTTTTTTACATCAATTTATTCATGAGCTTAGCATATCCCAGGATCTCTTGGATCGCTTCAAGCAATAGGATATTGATAGAGAGGTTAATAAGATTCTCCATAAATTTCTTGAGTCTATCACCCTCCTCTATTCTTTGAATTATTTAAGAAAACAGGGGACTGACTTGTATCGTAGGCATCACATCACTTTGTGGTTTATCATTCTCTACCACCTCTTCATCAACTTACACTGGTTCCTTTTTATCTTCTTCGTTTTTAGATTGTGGTTGCACTTATTTTGACTTAACCTTAGGTATTTTTTCACCCGAATCTTCTTTCAAGCTATCACCAAGGTTCTTCCCATTCCTAGTGACTATTGCAAAAACTTGAGCTGCATTCTTCGAGTTTACAATAGTGTCACTAGGAAGACCACCCTTTGACCTATCATTTAATTGGGTAAAAATTTTCCTGATTTGAGTCTCTAATTGTTTAATGAAAGTGGAGTGGGACACCACAATTTGATTACATTGCAAAAAATCTCTTTTAAGGACCATTTTTTCTATTCCTTCCCTCTTATCAAAATCCTTACCAAGACATTTTCAGTTTTGTATTATCGTGTTAGACGGTGCTACCATCCTTGTTCTTTGCCCAGTCATTAGGGGGCATATAATGATCATAATCATGATTTATATCCCTCCAATAATGGTCATGATCATGACCCATCAAACTTTGATTCGCACTTTGCCTTTGATAGGAGGGGTGGGAACCCCCCAAATAATTTGCCAAATACCGAATCTCCTCATCAAGGTTGTTAATATCTTATTCATCATAGGCCTTGGATGCTATGACATTTACTGCCTTTGTGGGTTCACCCATCACATGATTCGTCAAAAGATCCAATTGTGTTATTATTTTTTCCATAATCTTCAATCTTTCCTCATCCTTCTTTCTTTGTTCCTTGTCAATCACGAAGATAGAAGGAGACCCTTTTGGCACTTTGACCGCGGTTTTGCTTGGTAACTTTCTCAAGCAAATTTGAAGCCGAGTGATAAGTTAACTTCATAAGAGAGCCCTCTGCCGCATTGTCTACCATGGTTTTATTAAGCAGATCAAAAGCCCAGTAGAAAATTTTGAGAAGCATCTTCTCCAGGACCTCATGGTTGGGACATTGCATGAGTTTTCCATTGAACCTCTCCCACACTTTGTGCAAGGGTTCTCCATTCAATTTCCTAAAGTTCGTGATATAATCACGCAATAGGAGCATTTTGGATGGTAGGAAATACCGGCCAAGGAATACTACGATAAGTTCATTGCATGAAATGATAGACCCATTCAAAAAAGATTGAAGCCATAATATCACTTCTCTCGTTAGAGAAAATAGAAAGAGTCAAAGCCGGATGGACCCTTGGGTTATGTGTGCAATATCAAAGGGTTCACACACTTCGATGAAGTTCTTCAAATGCAATATGAAACTTACTACATGGAAGACACCGTTCCCATGATTAGGTGGGATACAAATAGCACTCAAAAAACGTTACTCAGTTGATCCTCATCATCAAGAGGTACATCGAAAGACCTGGCTTGACAAGAATTATCACATATGGTTCTATTTATGCTATGGAGATCACCTAGAAAGAAACAAAAACAATAAAAAAAATATACAACACAATGGGTATGCACTAAGTAAGAATCAATACTGCACAAGTGAAAACTAAATTTCACTCCCCGATAATGGCACCATTTTTATAACGCTCACTTATACCTTGCAATTCGGTGAAGGACGATTGTTTTCAATATCTCAACTTTTGTTAAGGTCGAATCCACAAAGAGTGAAATTAGAATTCTATAGGTCTTAACACTTACTAAGAAACCAACTATAAGAAGAATAATTTAAAATGAGGAGGGGGGGGTTGGAGAGTGTGTGTGTCAATAGTAACTCAATTCTACAAACTACAGAACAATTGTAATTTAATTTCTATATATAGAGAATCTTGGGATTGTGTCTTCCTAAGGGAAAATTAGGTATGGGTATGTGCTGATTTGGTATACATGCTAGTTGTTAACAATATGGTAGGCTAGGTCTAGTATCCTTGAGGCTAGCTTGTCAACAAAACCTCAAAAAATTTCATGTATTGAACTTTTCAGATACCTAAGAGGTGTGTTAATTATAATAACCTATCACCTTAATTTGGTATACCTATTTCTAGGAAAAAACCCAAGGTATAGTCAACTTCATAATCACTCTTATGTCTAAGATTGTGAGAATTAGAAAACTAGACCCATTAATTGTCTACTATTGCCCTGGTTTCCATATCCTTCTTTCAAGGATGATGTGGATTCCAAAAGTTTACCCAAACCTCTCTCTCAAGGATGGTTTTAGCTTTCAAGAGTTTGGGTGGTTTTCACCCAAAAACCCATTATGAGTGTTTGGGGATTTCACCCACAAATCCCAACCAATTCAATCAAACAACAGTAGAACCCATCATGAACCAACTAGCATATACACAAATACATCACAACCCACAACTAATTGCACCTTAGTTCAACATAATCCCAAACAATGAAATTTAGCTACTCATGATGAAAGGAGAGAAAAATATACCATAAGGGCTGTGCAAAGCATCCATTCTTCTAGAAATTACTAAATTCAAGATCTATCAATTAAATTACAATTCTTGTCCAATTTTGGGTTTCAACTTCAAATTCAAAATATTGCTAGTCTTTAGAATCCCCAAAATGGGAAAGGGGTTTAGGCCTTTAAGAGAGTTGGGTCGGTTTCCAAAAATTACAAAACTATCCCTGGGAATGATATCGCATTGCCGTAATCGCATCAGATCAGCAGCGATCAAGATTAACGCGATAGTGATTTGATCCATGCAATCGCGGTGGCTGGCCATCTTGACTGGCCACGATCGCATCCCTCAGACCGCGATCGCGGTAACTAAGCCTCATTCTGTACATGGTCCTTCAATAGTGCAATTTTCTTCTCTTCTTTGTTTCTTTTCAACTTAATTCCACATACTTCTATCTCATCACCTGTATACCCGCATAATGTGGAAATTAGTGCATTTAATCACAATATTGTCTTATTTATGTCTTCAAATCATAGTAGTGTGCATGAATGATAAGTGCAAATGAGCAGTAAATTCACCATTCATCACCTAGCCAATATGGAGACCGACTATTCAACAAAAGACAACAACTCATCTAACTTAACCGACCCCCAATGAATGACATGAGACTCATTTAGAATGTAACGACGATGCATAAAAACATGTAAACTAGATGAATAGCTGATAAATTTGGAGTTAAAGCTAACTCATAAGCCACATCACTAAAACTCCAAAGAATCTTAAATGGACAAATATACCTAGGGCTAAGCTTTCCTCTCTTCCCAAACTTTGTCACACATTTTATGAGTGAAACTTGAAGAAAAAAATGATCACCAACCCCAAATCTCAAGGCACAAAGCGTATGATCTACATATCACTTCTACCTACTCTGAGCTACTCTAAGTCTATCATAAATTGTCTAAAATCTATCCAAAGATTAAAAAAGAAAGTCTGTACCTCAAGGCCTAAGCTCAGAAACATCAAACCAACCAATTGGAGAGTGAGAACGCATACCATATAAAGTCTCAAAAGGAGCCATATTGAGACTTGAATAGTAACTGTTATTATACGAAAACTCCGCTAAATCAAAGTGTTGTCCCAACTATCCACCAAAATCCCTCACACAAGACTAGAGCATATCCTCTAAAACTTGAATAGTCCACTTAGATTGACTATTAGTCTAGGGATGAAACGCTCTGCTAAGATTAACCCGAGTACCCAACACATCCTAAAAAGTCTTCAAAAAGTGAGAAGTGAATACAAAACTCTGATTTAAAATTATACACATTAATACACCATGATGTCACACAATCTCACAAATATAGATACGAGCTAACCTATCGACACTGAAGGAAACCTACACCAAAAGGAAATGCACAGACTTAGTCAAATGATCTATGATAATGTAAGACCCCGCAAAATCCTAAGATCAACTCAGTCTTTTAAGCTTGCTAAGGGGTCCAGACTTAGAAAATTCTAGCTAAGTATTCAGACTTAGTATTATTTTAGCCTTTGTAAGTTGGAAAATCTATTTCACAGCTCTTATGACCTTAAAGTATCGATCTTTAGATTGATTCATGATCAAGAATGTTAGTAGGTATTTTTGCACAAGTTTTGAATTTTTTGGACCTCGTTTAGACTATGTTCGAGTGACCAAAATAGTCAGTCGATGCGATCTAAATGCGTTGTGTCGTCCCTCATGTCGACAGATAATTTTTACCTCATCTCAGTACAAATTCTAATGAACTGGTACGGACTCAATGAAACATGTTGGCCATCACGTTGATTCCAACAACGTGGTGCATCGTTCTGAACATCGATAGTTTGATTTTTAGTCATTAAAAATCTGTGTCTATAGGGGTATTAAGGTCATTTCCCCCACCCCTATTCAGCCCTAAAATATGAGATTCAGCCCTTATTAAGCAACATACACTCATTTTCTCTCAAATTTCTTAAGAATAAGAACCCTAGGTTATTTAATTTCAAAGCCAAAGCTCAAGATTTCACCATTGTTCTTCAAGTATTAAACAGCCAAGTTATGTGAAGTGTTCATCGAAGGGTTCCTTCCACCCTTGGAGTCCAAGAAACTAATTTAAACTTCAAGTAGCTTGATTCCATGCTTTTTATGATTTGAAATCAAAGTGTATTCATGATTATTGCTATAATTGGGTTTATATTTCATGATTTATTATAAGATTGATGTAGAATTAATTGATATGTGTGATTTTTCATGTGAATTCATGTAGAAACCCATAGAATTGTGAATTTTGAATTGAATCATGATTCTCACATGTTGGTTTAGTGTCATGTGCATAGATTATGCTATCCAAGTATTTGATGAATTGCTCATGTGAATGTAATGATAAGATTATATCATTCTAGTATGTATACCATTTCATGCCATGCAAGTTTTTGATAAAATGCCTCTATAAATGCATTATGAACAAGTGTGCATTTTTATGCCATTCTATGCAAGATAATGTGAAGCTTTACTTTTCATTCTATCGAGTCCTGGGGTATTTATACTAGATAATTTAGCTGTTTACCTAGAGCTAGTGTCAGTTATAGAATAATCTTAGTCACGTCACGATTAATAGTAATCCCAGTCAATAGGACTCAGGAGAACGCAGTAGATTCAGTATTAGTCCCTTCTAGTTCAGTATTCAGTTTAGACCTCAGTAAACTCAGTCAGTGAACAAAATTCAGTAGTATTTCATCAGTAAGCGAAACTTAGTAAAATAAGTAACAGTTCAGTCAAGCCTAGTATGAACTAGGAAATCAGTTCAGTATTTATTCAGTTGGGAGTAAGATTCAGCACTGAGTTAACCCAGGGATGGGGGCATTCCTGCCAGCAGAAGGTTTGACCCTTAGTAGCAATTCCTGTGTTACAGAACTATGTAGCTAGTGTATGTTGAGATATCTTCCTGCAAAACTAGGGTTGATACATCTCATATGATTTTTCCTGCCTGCGAAGGTTGACGAAAGAACTTTCTGTCAGAAAGGGTTAGCTCATAGTTGTCTTTACCCATGACACGTACTAACACCCTTTCAACTGGGGTTACAGGTTGGACCATAATCTATTTAGAAAGGGGCATGTCGGCTATATGATTACCTCCAACAATCTTAGAATAGAACTTAGTTCAGTTCTACAGATTTAAGACTATTAGATATAGTCACTCAATTCAGTATGAAACTCAGTATAGTTCCACAAGATCAAGACTATCAGATACAGTCACTCAATTATCAGCTACACAATATTAGTAAAATTAGATATTAGTAAATCAGTAATTTAGAAAATAGTATCCAGTGTTATCACAATCTCAGATTAGTATTCATGAATATACTCTCATTCAGTTATATTCATGTTATTTAGTCAGTGTTGTTCATGAATATGAACTTAGGCATTTCAGCCAACCTCACTTAGCGTACCAGTACATTCAAAGTACTGACGTATACTTTTCTCTTGCGCTATGATGTTTTATATTATCGATTCAGACACACAGACTTTTGAGCATACTTAGAAGTTTAGATCTTCAACAGTCAAAGTTAGTGGTGAGTCCTCAGAGTTCGAGGACATGATTATTTTCTTTAGTATTTTTGGTTTATCAGTACAGTTTTTGGTAGTTGGAGTTAGTTGAGGGCTTGTCCCATCAACTATATGATTCAGACTGTAGAGGCTTTTTAGACTGGAGTATTTTCAGACAGATATTTCAGTTTTGGTATTGTTATACCGTATTCATTTTTATTTCAGTATTGAAACTTATGGAAAGTTTTCTCTTGATTTTCTCATATTTGCAGTATTACTATTTAGTTATTGCAGTAGGTACCTGTCATGGGTTAACCTATGGTCCTTCGGGATTATGAGCACCATGTAGCATCCGGATTACAGAATCGGGGCATTACAAACTTAGTATCCAATCCTAAGGTTCAACAGAGTCCTAGGAAGTCTGAAAGCCGCATCTAGTAGAGTCTTGTGCATGGGTGTGTAGTGCACCACACCTATGGACTAGAGGCTGTTAGATGTTTGAGGAAAACTTTCCCTTCTTTTAGTAATCATGTAGTGCGAGTGAGCATGAGCTCAAGTTAAACTCTCAGTCTAATTCGTCTCTTCCTCATGGTACCAGAACATGTCTTCCAAAGAAGCTAATGAAAGTAGTAATGAAAACTAGTCAACCCCTCCACACGTTCAGGTAGATCCCCTGAATAAGCATGTTTCTCATGCTGAGTTTAGAGCTGCTTTCACCACCTTAACTCATTCAATAGTTGCTCAGAACAATCAGCTTTCCTTTATCCTATCTAGGCTTATGGCTCATGCTCTATAGAGTAAGGAGGAGAGGCGTAGAAAAAAGAGGAGAAATAATAAGAGGGCTAGAATATCTAGGCCAAAGAATGGCCAAACCAATCCGTTTTGTCTAAAATATAGCAAAAACCACTAGGGTATCTGTAGGGCTAGAAGTGATATGTGTTTCGAGTATGGCAGGCTAGATCACAGAGTTAGAGATTGTCCTCAATCTGGTTCCCAGGGTCAGCATAATCGTCCCTCAGCTCAGTCTGGTCACTTAAATCAGTAGGGTGCTACTTCCAATTCTACTTGTGGGCAACGCCCAAACAAACTCTATGCACTTCAATCCCAATAGGATCAGGAAAGTCTCCTTATACTACAAGAAAAATAGGCTATAGGGAAGGGAAATCTGGTCCCAAAAAGTCCAAATCTCGTCCCAATTTGTCTTTTGGGATGAGAAAAAACTGGTCGCGTCCCGTCCTAATAAGCTTCGCTGCTAAAGCTCAATAGCGATGACTCAACAAAGCTGGTCCTTAAAAACCTTTTGCGACGGCCAAAAATCTGATCCTAGTTATGCTTTAAAGACGATATATCTTGTCCCAATTGGTTAATTACCTGACCGTAATTATCCTTTTGCGATGATACATCTCGTCCTAACTAGACTAACTACCTTATCGTAATTATTCTTTAGCGACGGTATATCTTATCCCAAATAGACTAACTACCTGATCATAATTATCTTTAAGCGACAAAATATCTCATCCCAAATAGGCTAACTACTTGGTCATAATTATCTTTTAGCAACAATATATCTCATCTCAAATAATCTCGTCTCAAATAGCTAAGTACCTGGTCCTAAATTATTTTTAGGGACAAGAAATACTTGGTCCTAAATTATTCTTTTGCATCGAGAAATACAAGAAATATGCTCAATAGAGAAGAGAAAACTGGTCTCTAAAATTACCATTATTTGCCATCATATATACACATAAACACCATATATATATACACACGTCAGTCATGTCATTGTTTACTTAACTAATACTATTAATATAGATGTCTTGATGGCTTTATCCGACTACCTAGGTCCTTTGATGAATCCCACTCATTCAACGAACACCTGCAATGGCCAAGAAGGATATAAGAAATTTGGCAATTTGGACAGAATTTAATTTAAAAAATAGATGAAGCTTTATGCAGAATCCAAAGCCTCAATGATGGTGCTAGTTTTATTAAGCTAATGGCAAGTGCTCGAGGTGTCTAGTTT